>NW_028251044.1:0-389571 GCF_964263255.1 Lissotriton vulgaris | reverse complement strand
TAAGTGAGACAATTTAAATTCGTCACTTAGACAGTCAATCACATTGCTACTAAATCCTCCATTCAGACACTTATACATCCACTCAGTCTTCAAGGCAGTTTGATATATGCCTTTCAATTCATGAAGTCTACAGCCCATGTCCTAAACTGCACTGATGAAGCGAGAGCAGAAACGCGTCTGCGGAGGGAAACTGCGACCTATGAGTGCACAAGTGAGCATTGTTTTGGCGAGAAACGAAACGGGTTCCATCCCCGTGTTTTGTGCACCCGCCGTGAGTTCTGTGTGCAGGGGTTGATGGAGTTGGAGCGATAATCTGTTTGCCTGCGTGAACCGCCACCAAAAGCAGCGCTGCCGACCTTGGTCACGGATTATCCAAATCCGAGGTGTCTGAGTATCGAACGGACACCTGAGGCAGCTCGGCATTGAGGTGGCAGGCGAAGGACGTAGTTGGCTGAATTGGTAAGGGGCTTGGGACATTTTGCATCAAAGCAAGAAACATCCAATGACATTGCCCCATGGAGGAAGTCGCCTCCTTATTGGACGATGAAACACCAATAAATGCCTTTCAATTCATGAAGTCTACAGCCCATGTCCTAAACCACACTGATGAAGCGAGAGCAGAAACGCGTCTGCGGAGGGAAACTGCGACCTATGAGTGCACAAGTGAGCATTGTTTTGGCGAGAATCGAAACGGGTTCCTTCCCCGTGTGTTGTGGACCCGCCGTGAGTTCTGTGTGCAGGCGTTGATGGAGTTGGAGCGACAATCTGTTTGCCTGCGTGAACCGCCACCAAAAGCAGCACTGCCGACCTTGGTCACGGATTATCCAAATCCGAGGTGTCTGAGTATCGAACGGACACCTGAGGCAGCTCGGCATTGAGGTGGCAGGCGAAGGACGTAGTTGGCTGAATTAGCAAGGGGCTTGGGACATTTTGCATCAAAGCAAGAAACATCCAATGACATTGCCCCATGGAGGAAGTCGCCTCCTTATTGGACGATGAAACACCAATAAATGTCTTTCAATTCATGAAGTCTACAGCCCATGTCCTAAACCACACTGATGAAGCGAGAGCAGAAACGCGTCTGCGGAGGTAAACTGCGACCTATGAGTGCACAAGTGAGCATTGTTTCGGCGAGAAATGAAACAGGTTCCATCCCCGTGTGTTGTGCAACCGCCGTGAGTTCTGTGTGCAGGCGTTGATGGAGTTGGAGCGACAATCTGTTTGCCTGCGTGAACCGCCACCAAAAGCAGCGCTGCCGGCCTTGGTCACAGATTATCCAAATTCGAGGTGTCTGAGTATCGAACGGACACGTGAGGCAGCTCGGCATTGAGGTGGCAGGCGAAGGACGTAGTTGGCTGAATTGGCAAGGGGCTTGGGACATTTTGCATCAAAGCAAGAAACATCCAATGACATTGCCCCATGGATGAAGTCGCCTCCTAATTGGACGATGAAACACCAATAAATGCCTTTCAATTCATGAAGTCTACAGCCCATGTCCTAAACCGCACTGATGAAGCGAGAGCAGAAACGCGTCTGCAGAGGGAAACTGCGACCTATGAGTGCACAAGTGAGCATTGTTTTGGTGAGAAACAAAACGGGTTCCATCCCCGTGTGTTGTGCACCCGCCGTGAGTTCTGTGTGCAGGCGTTGATGGAGTTGGAGCGACAATCTGTTTGCCTGCGTGAACCGCCACCAAAAGCAGGGCTGCCGACCTTGGTCACGGATTATCCAAATCCGAGGTGTCTGAGTATCGAACGGACACCTGAGGCAGCTCGGCATTGAGGTAACAGGCGAAGGACGTAGTTGACTGAATTGGCAAGGGGCTTGGGACATTTTGCATCAAAGCAAGAAACATCCAATGACATTGCCCCATGGAGGAAGTCGCCTCCTTATTGGACGATGAAACACCAATAAATGCCTTTCAATTCATGAAGTCTACAGCCCATGTCCTAAACCGCACTGATGAAGCGAGAGCAGAAACGCGTCTGCGGAGGGAAACTGCGACCTATGAGTGCACAAGTGAGCATTGTTTTGGCGAGAAAAGAAACGGGTTCCATCCCCGTGTGTTGTGCACCCGCCGCGAGTTCTGTGTGCAGGCGTTGATGGAGTTGGAGCGACAATATATATATATATTTATATATATATATATGTATTACCTACTGGCGGTCGCCAGTAGGTAGTTATAGTTAGGATTTTTTTCAATGTTAAATCTCAAAATTCAATTTGGAATAACTTTGGCGCTGGTTGACGAATCTGCCTGAAAATTTCCTCAACATCGCCTCTTCAAGCTCCGGTCCTTCCCCGAAAGTTTGGGGGGGATTCATCAAGCGGGGGCCAAGATAAAAGGGGGTCCCTAAACGCGTTTTCCCCATGTTAATTTCCATAGGGCGGTCAACCTCACTTTTAGCCCGAACGGCTGAATGGATTTCCACCAAACTTGGCAAAATTGTAGGGACTGGTAGCCTGATGTGCCTTTGCTGTGTCTCAAGATATGTCCTCCAGTGGATTTTGAGTAATTTAGAATTAAAATAGTATATATATCTGTAAGCGCGCCCCGGTACGCGCACCGGGGCGGGTACCGGGCGCGCCACACGACTTGCGCGCGGAAAGCTGATTGGCTCTTGGGTGTCTGTAAACATTCGAAACAGTCCAGAGCGGCCGCCATCTTGTGTCTCGGTAAGATCAAGACACAAGAGGTGGCCGAAACAAAGGGGGAAATTATCATAAGGGGGCAGAGTAGACCCTCCCTGACCCCCTAGGTTTGATGTGGGGGCTTTAAAAGGGCCAAGCGGGGCCCTTTTTTCTTTCGATTTTTGCGGGGGGATCGCCCGGTACGCGCACCAGGAAGCGGACTGGGGAGCGTACTATGGGGAAAAAAGAATGACAGACTTTTCAAATATTGTATGTTTTTTAATTGTTCTTTTTTTATTTTATTTTTTATTTAAGTACCAACATGTAGGTACCAATGCAGAGTCTATAATTTAATATACACCGTCTCCTTTGTAGATATCTTGCATGTTGTTACAGAAGTTATTGTGGTATATGGAATTCATAGCGTAGTCTGTCAGGAAAGCAGAAACAACATGGAGGCAGGACATGATAAAGAGATGTTAAATACACATTGGAGATAATATAGTGGGAGAAAGGAAGTAACTATGAGCAAACTTACTATGTAACACAAAAAAGTTGCACAGTATACTATAAGTCTCACTTTATATTTTAAACATTTTGAAACTACTTGATGAATTACATATAAAAATGAATAATGGCTCGAACATTTTTTGATTATTAAATATATATTTATTTTTCTGATTCTTTTCATAATTTAATAAAACTTCTAATAATATATTGTCTGGAATGTCCTCATTTTCATTCTGTGATTCCATTGATTCCACACACTGAACTAATTCATGGTCCAGAGACTCATCCATAAAATCAAAGTCATCATTCTCAGTAATTCTTTCTTCTGTGTTGTTGTCCAAAACAATTTCAAAAGAAATATCCTGTTCTCCTTCCATTTTGTTGCTGTAAATTGCATAAAAAATAAATATATCAGTGGAGATAGGGCACTGTTGTGTTTAAGTTCAGACAGGCAGTTTGGATTTTTTAACAGTGAAGCTATCTTTGGGTAGTGTATGGTATCAGGCTGGAATTAGAAATATAAAAAAGTGTATGTGATAAAGCCTAAGTAAATTTATAATAATACAAGGGAGGCCTAACTCAATCTATAACTATAACAGAGAAGCCTATCTCAATCTATATCTATTACAGTGGGATAGTATATAACTAACATAATATTTTTCTCAAATTAACTTAAAGTGCACAACATACTTCACTTTCCAAAATAACAACTTACCTTTGAGAAAGCAGTTGAAGTTGTCAGTGTAATTTGTTTTCAAATGTACTTCAGGAAGTAGTAGTGGAAATGGCTGTGTTTCCCTCTCTTTTTTATATATATTCATGTACATAACCAATCAAATGTCAGGAAATAATCGTAGAAAATGAAAGTAACTTTTTAATTGGTTGTATATTCTCACACTTCATATGTGTTTTGGTCATGTAATTTACCTCAGGATATTTAGACAGGCCTACAGCCTAAATGTCTCAATGGAATTCCACCAAATTTGGGTAAATGGTAGGGACGCTATGTAGTAGGGCGTATTCTATATTTGGTGTAAGTGTCTCCAGTGGTTTTTCTGTAAATGACTTTCCCACCTTTTTTTGGGAGCGCTTACCGGTGCGCGCCCCGGTACGCGCACCGGCAGCGTTACGGGAGTCCTCCATTTTGTGTTTCGGTACAATCGAGACACAAGATGGAGGACAAACAACGTTGGGAATGGGTAGAACGGGGCACTGTAGTCACTTTCTGACCCTCTAGGTTTTCTGAGGGGGGTTTAGGACGCTCATATAGGCAAAAAAAAAAAAACATTTAAACATTTCGCGGGGGAGCGCTCGGTCCGCGCACCGGTAAGCGTACCGGGGAGCGTACTTTGGTGAAAAATAGTGAAAAAAGTTAGAAAAAGATAAACGCTTTGAATGATCAGAGGTAGGGTAGCTCTGAAAAGAGCTTTTGGGTTCTGTGGCTGATTTAGGTACCTACAAGTAGGTTCCAATGCACAGTCTTAAATTCAGGAGGAATATTCTATTCCCCTCATCTGAGAAACGCACTCCATCTCCTCTGTAGATGTCTTGCATGTTGTAACGCAAGTTATTATTGTATATTGAACCCATCCCACAGTCTCTCATGTAAGCAGAAACAGATTTATTCACATGTTTCCGTGCTTTCTCAAATTGTGGACAAAATTGGTTGGACCAGTTCCATTTCTGTCTTTGGCATATATTGGAATATACCAAGGCAGTTTGTGGAAAAAGCGTCAATCAAATTGATCAAAGGTGTCCTTTAAAAGTATTTCCAGACCAACCCCAGTCATAGTGCCCAAATCATTTCCACCACAGTGAACTATTAAGAGGTCAGGGTTTGGCAGATGCAAAAAGGTTTTCGCCAATGGTATCAATTGATGACATCTCAATTCTCTCTGGCCAATCCACGTGATTTCCACATTTGATAAATCAAGGTGTGATAATTTCTTCTTGCTGCATACCTTTGAGCCTAGTGGATGTAGCTATGTCCAATAATCCATACAGAATACATGATGTAAGAAGGTTCTGGTGCAGTCAGATGAAGTGTGGGAATGAAATGGCAGTTGGAACAGTAGGAGTTTACAAAAAAATAATTGTTGAGTTTCCCTGCTGTTGAATCACAAGCAATGATTGGTGGATTCAGTTAGTTGAAAACAGAAAGTTAGGGTGCATGGTTGTGTTGTGTGTAAGAAGCAATTTGAATGGTTCAGAAAAAGTCACTAAAAGCAATAATGCCCTGGATAAGCTGGTGTATTGAGAGGTCAAACATCCTTGCTGACTTAATTTGCAACATTGTAGAATAAACTTTTGAACCTGAGAGTTCAGTTAGGAGGGAGTTGCTATGGTAACAGGTAGAAAGGTCTGAGAGGGGGAAGGGTGTTGGTTTGAAAATAGTGAGGGAAGACTTTTGATTGGTTGAAATAAGGCATATGTGTGTAAAGTTAGAGATTTTCTATGGCAATCTTGGTTTCAGTGTATTGAGTGCACACCTTTTGCTCTGCTAAAGAAAAATTGGTGTGTGTGTCTGACACTGTTTTCAATCTCCCAAAGCATTTGTAAAGGTAAGTAATGATTTATTTAATTTAGACAGAGACTTGTTTGCTCTATGGAGAATATTTTGAAGCAGATAGTTAAGTTTCAGTAGTGTAAGTGAATACTTGTACATAGGTCCTGTGTTGTGTTTCTAAAATGTTATTAAAAAAACGATTTTGGGTGTAAATGAATGGTATTTTCATTTGGCCATAATTTATGATTGCCGTGTGCCGCCAGTGCATCACTTTAAACATGGGAAATAAGTGACGCTCTTGTGGCGCAAGGCCTTCATAAATAAGGCCCTGAGTTTGTTGGCTGTTGATTTGTTTTTTGCTTTTTGATAACACTTTTTATGAACATTTGCAAGATAGTGGATTTGTATTTTGGGAAACAGTGAGGTTTCAAAAGTGATATTGTGTGGTTGTACATAGGTTCTGTGCAGTGTTTTTAAAATGTTATTCAAAAAACGATTTTGGGTGCAAATCAATAGTATTTTCATTTGACCCTTATTTATGACTGCTTTGTGCAGCCGGTGCATCACTTTAAACATGGGAAATTAGTGACACTCTTGTGGCGCAAGGCCTTCATAAATAAGGCCCTGAGTTTGTTGGCTGTTGATTTGTTTTTTGCTTTTTGATAATACTTATTATGAACATTTGCAAGATAGTGGATTTGTATTTTGGGAAACAGTGAGGTTTAAAAAGTGATATTGAGTGGTTGTACATAGGTTCTGCGCAGTGTTTCTAAAATGTTATTCAAAAAACGATTTTGGGTGCAAATCAATGTTATTTCATTTGGCCCTTATTTATGATTGCCTTGTGCAGCCGGTGCATCACTTTAAACATGGGAAATAAGTGACGCTCTTGTGGCGCAAGGCCTTCATAAATAAGGCCCTGATTTTTTTTGTTGTTGGTTTGTTTTTTGCTTTTTGATAATACTTGCTATGAACATTTGCAAAATAGAGGATTTGTATTTTGGGAAACAGTGAGGTTTCAAAAGTGATATTGAGTGGTTGTACATAGGTTCGGCGCAGTTTTTCTAAGATGTTATTCAAAAAACGATTTTGGGTGCAAATGAATGGTATTTTCATTTGGCCCTTATTTATGATTGCCTTGTGCAGCCGGTGCATCATTTTAAACATGGGAAATAAGTGACGCTCTTGTGGCGCAAGGCCTTCATAAATAGGGCCCTGAGTTTGTTGGCTGTTGATTTGTTTTTTGCTTTTTGATAATACTTATTATGAACATTTGCAAGATAGTGGATTTGTATTTTGGGAAACAGTGAGGTTTCAAAAGTGATATTGAGTGGTTGTACATAGGTTCTGCGCAGTGTTTCTAAAATGTTATTCAAAAAACGATTTTGGGTGCAAATCAATGGTATTTTCATTTGGCCCTTATTTATGATTGCCTTGTGCAGCCGGTGCATCACTTTAAACATGGGAAATAAGTGACGCTCTTGTGGCGCAAGGCCTTCATAAATAAGGCCCTGATTTTTTTTGTTGTTGGTTTGTTTTTTGCTTTTTGATAATACTTGCTATGAACATTTGCAAAATAGAGGATTTGTATTTTGGGAAACAGTGAGGTTTCAAAAGTGATATTGAGTGGTTGTACATAGGTTCTGCACAGTTTTTCTAAAATGTTATTCAAAAAACGATTTTGGGTGCAAATGAATGGTATTTTCATTTGGCCCTTATTTATGATTGCCTTGTGCAGCCGGTGCATCACTTTAAACATGGGAAATAAGTGACGCTCTTGTGGCGCAAGGCCTTCATAAATAAGGCCCTGAGTTTGTTGGCTGTTGATTTGTTTTTTGCTTTTTGATAATACTTATTATGAACATTTGCAAGATAGTGGATTTGTATTTTGGGAAACAGTGAGGTTTCAAAAGTGATATTGAGTGGTTGTACATAGGTTCTGCGCAGTGTTTCTAAAATGTTATTCAAAAAACGATTTTGGGTGCAAATCAATGGTATTTTCATTTGGCCCTTATTTATGATTGCCTTGTGCAGCCGGTGCATCACTTTAAACATGAGAAATAAGTGACGCTCTTGTGGCGCAAGGCCTTTATAAATAAGGCCCTGGGTTTGTTTGCTGTTGGTTTGTTTTTTGCTTTTTGATAATGCTTGATATCAACATTTGCAAGATAGAGGATTTGTATTTTGGGAAACAGTGACGTTTCAAAAGTGATATTGAGTGGTTGTACATAGGTTCTGCGCAGTGTTTCTTAAATGTTATTCCAAAAACGATTTTGGGTGCAAATCAATGGTATTTTTAATTGTCCCTTATTTATGATTGCCTTGTGCAGCCGGTGCATCACTTTAAACATGGGAAATAAGTGACGCTCTTGCGGCGCAAGGCCTTCATAAATAAGGCCCTGTTTTTTTGTTGTTGGTTTGTTTTTTGCTTTTTGATAATGCTTGATATCAACATTTGCAAAATAGAGGATTTGTATTTTGGGAAACAGTGAGGTTTCAAAAGTGATATTCAGTGGTTGTACATAGGTTCTGCGCAGTGTTTCTTTAATGTTATTCAAAAAACGATTTTGGGGGAAAATCAATGGTATTTATATTTAGCCCATATTTATTATTGCCTTGTGGCACCAGTGCTTCTCTTTTAACATTTGAAGCACTCGTGGCGCAAGGCCTTCATAAATAAGCTCCTGAGTTTTTTTGTTGTAGGTTTGTGTCTTGCTTTTTGATAATGCTTGATATCAACATTTGCAAGATAGAGGATTTGTATTTTGTGAAATAGTGAGAGTTCAGTAGTGAAAATGAGTGCTTGTACATAGGATCTTTGCTGTGTTTCTAAGATGTTATTCCAAAAACGATTTTGGGTGCAAATCAATGGCATTTTCATTTGGCCCTTATTTATGATTGCCTTGTGCAGCCGGTGCATCACTTTAAACATGGGAAATAAGTGACTCTCTTGTGGCGCAAGGTCTTCATAAATAAGGCCCTGAGTTTGTTGGCTGTTGATTTGTTTTTTGCTTTTTATAATACTTATTATGAACATTTGCAAGATAGAGGATTTGTATTTTGTGAAATAGTGAGGGTTCAGTAGTGAAATTGAGTGCTTGTACATAGGATCTTTGCTGTGTTTCTAAAATGTTATTCAAAAAACGATTTTGGGTGCAAATCAATGGTATTTTCATTTGGCCCTTATTTATGATTTCCTTGTGCAGCCGGTGCATCACTTTAAACATGGGAAATAAGTGACGCTCTTTTGGCACAAGGCCTTCATAAATAAGGCCCTGAGTTTGTTTGCTGTTGGTTTGTTTTTTGCTTTTTGATAATACTTGCTATCAACATTTGCAAGATAGAGGATTTGTATTTTGGGAAATAGTGAGGTTCCAAAAGTGATATTGAGTGGTTGTACATAGGTTCTGCGAAGTGTTTCCGAAATGTTATTCAAAAAACGATTTTTGGGGAAAATCAATGGTATTTACATTTAGTCCTTATTTATGACTGCCTTGTGGCAACGGTGCGTCTCTTTTAACATGGGATGCACTGGTGGCGCAAGGCCTTCATAAATAAGGCTCTGAGTTGCTGTGGTATAAAATTTAATATGTTGCAAATTAGTGTTTATATTGTTTTCTTTTTGTCATTAATTTGTTGTTTGCTAATAGTGGTCTTTAATGTGTTATTTTTTTCAGAACCACAGATTGAAATCAACATTTTAAAAGCAAGCAAAAATGCCATCAAGGCAAAGGAATAGAAAAAATACCATACGTAAAAAATCAAAATCATCAAAGATATACAAGAATCTTCTACAACAAGTACTTCAAAAAACACCAGAAAAACTCCTGGTAAGACAATTAAGTCTTTTCTTCACAATTTATGTAGATCAAAAAGTAATGTTAATGGTCATAAGAAGATCCAGATGCAGAGAACAAATTTAAAAAGGAAGGAGCGGCCCTCAAAAAATGTCTCTATTGGAGCAGGAGATAAGAGTATGGATAGCAATAGAAGGTTAAATCAATTTAGGGACATTCGTAGACGAATGTTTCGCAATAAGGTAGTTTTAAATTTGCCACAAAATGAAAAGAAAGGTAAACAGAGAGCTGCTTTTTACAAGAAAAAGAAAAGTGTAGAGAAGATTGTTGATCAGGCTTTTGAAGTTAAGAAAAAATTATTTATTTTAGTAATCAATAGAATTAGAATACTTAATAAGGCAATTGATGTTTTCAAATCGAACAGTAGATGGAAAAGAATTATTAATCGGACTAATTTTTGTAATGTATTTTCTGGAGAATGGATGCATAGTTCAAGTTCTGAGCCATTTTTTAATGAAGAGAGTTACTTTCAGGAAAATGATTTGGTGCATGCAGTTGACACCAGTGGTCAAGCATATGAGGTGAAAGATGGTTGTGTGATGGAAAAAGAGAAACTTGTGTCTAGAGTTGCAGAAGAGGTGTTAAGTGATGAAGTTTTAGGGATATGTACTAAGGGTCCAGTGTACACATGGAAGTGCAGTAGTATTTGTAGTGTGCGACAGGATTCTATCGATTTGCTTTGAAATTTCTTACGTACATATAGTAAGAAAAGTCTAAAACAAAAAATGAAGGGGCATATTACCAAGCAATAGCGATAATTATCGCTATTGCTTGGTTAGAGACAAAAATTTACCGCTGAGCTGCGGCGATTTTTACCGCAAATAAACCTTGGTATTACCAAGGTTTATCGCAAATGCGATAAAAATCGCCGCAATGCATGAATATCGCTGAAAAGTCAGCGATATTCATGCATTACCGAGCTAATGCTCTTAGCCATGTTATCCACCTCCCATTGGATAACATGGCTAAGAACTGCTCAGGGCAGGTGTTAGCTTTTGGAGATATTCGCGCTTAGCGCGAATATCTCCAAAAGTTGGTAATAGGAGATAGCAATGTTAGCGACTGTTTTCAGTCACTAACATCTTGGCACGTCCACTTTGCATGTCATTAGTGATAAATATCACTGACATGCAAAGTGGGGCCCAAGATGGTCGCTATCTCCTACTAGCTGTCGCTAACTGGTGTTAGCGACAGCTAGGTAATAGGGAGATAATTTTATCTCCGCATTCTTGGCTTTTAAAGCCAAAAAAGCGGAGATAAACCCCTTGATAATATGCCCCGAAGATCTTGCAAGAGTTAGATCCTTGCAGAGTGAGAGAAAGCACAGGTTTGCATGGGCATTCACTGGCTTGTCTTTCTAGAAAAGTATGTCAGAGTGTTTTTCATCATTTTAGGATGTTAGCAGTGCATCATAATAAGGTGACAGTTAAACAGTGCTCTTTTGCATGGATCTGAAGTGGATGTGAAGACTATTTGTGAAGAAATTGAGTTTTGTTATTTTGGGAACAAAGAGGACAGTGTAGAAATGGATATAGTAATGGATGGTAATGTGGAAGACAATGTACAGATTTCAAGTACAGAAAAGTTTGACGAAGAAATTACCAAGTTTAAGGTGAAATCAAGTGAAAGGCCTAATTTAACTTGTGTGTGTTGTCGACGGACTCATTATAAGATTCAGACTAGGTTAGTTGATTTATATGCAAAATGTGAATTGGAAAATAATAGTGAATGGCAGGATTTTGTAAGTTATTTGTTGGTGGAGAATTCTTTTGATTTGAGTTTTGATCAGTGTATTTGTAATTATTGGTTGAAAAAATTAAATGAAAATAGAATGCCTGCTAGAGCTGCTCATAATAATCTTCAGTTGATAGATACTCCTTCTGAATTGATGGATTTAAATACTTATGAATCAATTTTGATTCAATGTGTCCATCCTTTTCAAGCTATTGTTCGCATGGAGCCTAAGATAGGGAAATTACCTCCTATAGATTTACAAAGAGGATTAAAGGGAAGAGTTGTTTATTTGCCTCTAGATATCAAGAAAAATATTGATACAATTGGTGTAGAAAGAGTAGAAGAGGATCCTCTGGTTATTCTAGTTAATGGGGTCCCGACAAAGAGTAAGAAAATCTGGCAAGATTTAGTGGATATTCGGAAAGTCAAAAAGGCAACGTTGTATTTGGTCAAAAACAATGAGTACTATAAAGATGTAAGTGTTGGAGCAGAGGAAACAGCTACAGAAGAAGACAGTGATTGTTCAGTTAGCCCAATTGAAAAAGTTGATGTGTCTAGAAGTGAAGAAATATATGAACGTTATACTGTTCATCCTTTGCATTCCAAAGAAGTAATGGGGAATGCAATTGACTTGTTTCAAATGAAAGCAGCAAAAGGAAGTCCCATTAGTGTATGGGAAGAAAGTTTGGAAGCTCGTTGTTTTCCACAGTTATTTCCAACAGGTCGTGGTGGACGATATGACGATCGACCAGTTCAAATTCCTGCAGCTGAATACCGGACTTTAAGATTATATGCTGAAGATCCAAGGTTTCGGAAATGCATTCCGTATTTGTTTCATCTACTGTATGAAAGTGATTGGTCTGGGCTTTCTTATGCAGTTAATCATATATTGAAAAGTGGAGCTCATCTGCAAAATGTTTCAGCAAGGGACTTTATGGAGAAAGTCAATCTGCAAGCCAGTATTTTGGCATCTCAGCTAATCAATCTCATGGCATGTCAGGGTGGAACAAATGAGTATTGGTTCCGTCGTCATGGGGAATTGAAATGTATGCTAAGAAACTTAGGAACTCCTACATGGTTCCTCACTCTTAGTTGTGCTGAGTATGCATGGGACGACTTACTTCAATTTCTACGAGAGGCAAATGGAAACATACGAAATATAGAATTGAAACCACCTGGAGAACTGTCTTCTTTAGATCCATTGAATGTTTGCAGATATTTTAATCATAGATTTGAAGCTATGATGTCTTTTATTACCAACAAAAAAAATCCTCCCCTTGGAGAAGTTTTGGACTTCTTTTGGAGGAAGGAATATCAAGCGAGAGGTGCTCCTCATATACATATGTTGTTGTGGATTAAAGATGCACCCACATTTGGATTAGATTCGGATGAAACAGTGATGAGTTTCATTGAACAGTATTCAACATGTGCTGTTCCAAAAACTACTGAAGAAAACAGTTTAAGGCAACAAGTTTTACGTTTTCAATCTCATCGTTGTGGAAAGTACTGTCGTCGAAAATTTAAAAACAAGGAAAAGTACTACACGAAATGTCATTTTGCTTTTCCACGACCAGTGATTTCTAAGGGAAGAGTAAATAATTTGATGTCATCTCTACGATATACTGTGACGAGGAAATCTCCCAAAAATACATATAATTTAAAAAGAAACGAAGAGTCCAAGTACATCAACGACTACAACCCAGTGATTTTGTCCATGTGGAATGCTAACATGGATATTCAGTTTGTTGCTGACAACTCTATTGCTGTGGCTCGATATGTGACATCTTATATCACAAAAAAAGAAAAGACAGAACTGAAGGAAATGTGGGAGGACATTTCACATGAAAAGGGTCTAAGAAAGAAATTATACAGTTTCAGTCTGAAGATGTTGTCGCATCGAGAAATTGGAGCATATGAATGTTCTGATCGGTTATCATCAGCAAGTCTCTATGCCAAATCAAGAACAATCATTTGGGTGAGTCTAGGTCTTGCTGCAACACGAAACCGAGTTTTGAAATCTGTACAAGAAATTGAATATTTGGCGGAGAAAGAACCAAACAGTACAGAAATTTTGAAGACAAATATGTTGGATACATACTATCCAAATAGAAGTACTCATCTTGAGAACACTTGTTTATATGAAGTTCTGCAAAACTACAGTTATAAGAGGAACATCACAGAAGATATCAATAATGGAAAATATGCTGTCATTGGGTATGAAGGATGTCTAGTGAAGCAGAGAAAAGGCCATTTGATTAATCATCGAAAATTGAATTGCGAAGCTCCAGACAAAAGAGAATTTTACTATTTAGCTCTTTTGCAACTCTTTAAGCCATGGCGTACAGAAGAGGAACTACTTTGAGATTTTCTGTGTTATGAAGACTCTTTTAATGCAACTAAGGATACCATAGAATGTCCTGTTTTTCCAAATTATCTGCAAATTTTGAACGAAGAAATAGAGCAAGAAACCACAATTGCTGAAGAGATTGCTAGAGACAGTTCTCAAGACAGTCAGAGTTCTACTTCATTGAGCCAGGATCCACTAGGAGGACCAATTATCCAAAATGAAGCTGCAACTGCCATGGATGAGGTGGAAAGAGCTATGGAACAAGCTCAAGAGGATGGAGTTAACTTAGAAGATTTGATAAAGCAACTAAACGTTGAGTAGAAAAAGATATATGACGAAGTCACAGAACAGATTGAACATGGATTCAGACATGAGAAAAAAGAGTGCTCATGTACATCATCTGAGCCTGTCCGACTGTACGTAAGTGGAGAAGCGGGAACAGGAAAAAGTTTTCTGATTAAAGCCATTTCAACTTATCTGCAGAAAAGGACTGATTCACCGCTGTCTTGTGTTGTAACTGCTCCAACTGGTCTGGCAGCACATAACATTAAAGGGATTACTCTACATCGTTTACTGATGCTGCCAGCTGAGCATGATAATAAATTGCATTACAACAAGTTATCTGGAGATGCGTGTTCTGAAGTTTCAAGAGTCTTGAAGAAAATGAAACTTCTTATCATTGATGAAGTAAGCATGGTCTCAAATCTAATGCTGTCTTTTGTGCATTTGAGAATGCAAGAAATTCTTAGAACAGAGTATGATGTGTTATTTGGAGGAAAACACATTATTGTTTTTGGAGATCTATTGCAGTTGACTCCAGTAAAAGGACAACCAGTGTTTAAAATGCTCACACATGAAGATACCAGGAAGTCCCTTGGAAGCATTGGAAATGTTAATATATGGTTAAATTTTAAATATGCTGAACTGCTTCAAAATATGCGACAGGCAAAGGATGAAGATTATAAAAATATTCTACAAGATGTAAGAATTGGAAAAGTAAGTGAGCTTGGGAAAGAAGCTTTACATGCTCGATTAATTTGTATCCAAATGAAAACATTCTGCCAGAGAATAATTTTTAAAAATGACTGAGAAGAAATCTGGAATATGTTTGATGCCAAATCTGCAAGAATGTTCCATCTTCAACAACAAAATGTTAAAGTTAGAAAATGAAGAGATTGTGAAACTGGAAACAATAGATAAAATAGAGCATATGGGTGCAACAATTGTTTTGTCAGAAAATTTGAAAACAAAATTGGATTCATTAGAGAAAAGTATTTCTAAAACAGCTGGTTTTGAAAAGACTCTGAATGTGTGTTTAAATTGTCGTATCATTTTGAGAAGGAATTTAAATGTTGAAAGAGGTCTGGTAAATGGAGCAATGGGTTATGTTGTTGATTTTGTGAATTATAGAAATAGAGATGGAATTGAATTTTTAAAAATAAAATTCGATGGTATTGAGCAAGTACAACAAATCAGTTGTTGTTCTGCTAGATTTTTACTTGTAAAAGACTTATATGTTCGCTGAAAACAGTTTCCTGTTAGTTTGGCATATGCAGTAACAATTCATAAATCTCAAGGTTTAAGTGTAGATAGTGCTTTGGTGAACATTGGAAGATCTGTGTTTAAAGAGGGTATGGCATATGTGGCATTATCCCGAGTCAGAACTTTATCAGGATTGTACTTGATTGAGTGTGATGAGACAAAGATTTGTGCAGATCTAGATTGTGTTAAAGAATACAATAGGTTAAGAAGAGAGTATGCTCCACATTTGCCACAATATCCTCTGTTTGAAAAACCTGTGGTAGGCCGAAAAAGAAGAAATGAGGATAATTGCAGTGAGGTAGTAGCAAAAAGACAAAAAGTAGATGAAACTGTAATTCAAAACAGAAAGAAAAAGGATTGTGATGAAAATGTTGTTGGATTTCAGTTTGAAAATAGTTCTGGTGTAAACTGCTATGCTAATGTAGTGGTTAATGTTGTTTTTTTCTTAAAACTTTACAAGAACAGATTGTTGAAAATCGGGATCAAAGATTGTGTGGTTTATTGAATTCTGTGTTCGAGAAATGTAGCAGTGATAGAGCAAAAATAGAAAGTGTACCAGAAATTCGAAATATTTTAGATATGTGTTCTGGTCAAGATACATTTTCACAGAACATTCAGCAGGATTGTCAGGAATTTTCAATGTATATGTTTGGTGTTTTGGAAGATGAAGGTGTAGATGTAGATAATCTTTTCAGCCTTTCTTATCAATGGCAGCATGACTGCCACAATTGTAGTTCATCAAGTAATACTAGAATAGACACTGCAAGATTTATATATTTGACTTTACCAGACTGTAAATCAGTGTCATTTGAAAATCTAGTTAAAGCAGCAGATCATAATATGGTGTGTATTCAATGTAAATGTCCAATGCTATCCACATTATTTATACAAAGTTATGGTCAGTATATCATTTTAGTTTTCCAACGATGTAGACCTGATGGAACTAAATTGACAACTTGTATCAAAAATTTTGTAGCTTCTCAGTTATCAATTTCAGGAAGAACCTTTACAACTGAAGCTATTATTTATCATGACGGTCCTTCGACAACATCAGGACATTATACATGCTACTTAAAATGTAAAAAAGGTTGGACTTACTGCAATGATTCTCATTTGACTTATAAACAACGTTTGCCTTATGACTTTAAAAATTCTTACCTAGTCTTCTTAAAACCAAAGTTTTAGTAAAGGTAAATGGCCTTTGAAGATGGGAGTAGTTAATAAAAGTTAGTTAGTTAGTTAGTCTAATGTTTAAAATTATTTATCTCATATAGGTACTGTAAGTGGATCTCATAGTAAAAAATACTCATATATCTAACACAATTTGGCCGTAAGGAAAGTGTAAGGTATGATGTTCTTAGATCTTTTTTCATAGGAAGTCGATGAAATGGAAGATATAGAGCACAGCAGATTTTTTTTCCACCAAAAGGACCTTCACTATCTTCTATTTGGCCTCACTGAAAAGTACGTGAATCGAAGATTAGTGTACATATATGAGTTATAAGTTTGTATGGTTTTTTTTAAACACAATCTTTTAGATTGTGGTTTTTTTTCCCGCTGTTATATGATGAAGAGTTTGAACTCACTAATTTAAGTGAAATTCAATATATTCTTAGAACAGCAAAAATAAACAATGTAACATATTGTAGAAGTTATTCTATAGTTTGCATTGTGTAATTTATATTGTATTCACATTGTCTCACACTCATTTTCCTTTTTCACCCTTACTCTCTTTACTCATTTACACTGCCTTTTTTAACTTTGTTTCATCGCTGTTCCTTTACTCCACTTCATTCACAACTCCTCAATCCAATTTGAACTGTCTGCATTTCCTCTCTCCCTTCCACCACTTTTTATCTTTCTCACATTCTCTCAGTACCACTGCTTTAGTTTTCTTCCCCTCTCTTTCTTTCTTTTTCTCCTTTACTCTTTTTCCTTTCGCACTCATTGTACTGCAGTTCAATCAGTCCTTCCCTTTGTTTTTCTGTGTACTTACTCTGTCACTAATTTTTCATCCATCATTCTATATTAACCTCATTCCTTTCATCCCTTCACTCTGTGACTTTCCTTCACTCTCTCTCAGTCATCTTCTATTCCTCTTTCTTATTAATAGTTCCTTATTTAGACTCCTCTCCTTTTCACTCATTTTCCTTTTACTTTCTTATCTTTCCTGATTTCGTTTTGGTATCTCACATTCTTTTAGTATCTTACTTACCTTCAGAAATGTTTTCGCTTTCTATTTCTTTTTCCCTCTTTTTTCTCTTTCTACATTTCTTTATTTCTGTTTTTGCATCCTTCACTATTGCTTTATTTCTTAGTAAACTTTTTTTATATTTGTTACCTCTTGAACTGTTTCTTCTATTTTTAAATATGTATTTTACTAATTATAACTTGTTTTTTCTTTTGTCTTTCACAGATACAAGTAAGTTTTCATTAATTTTATGGTAAGTGTGTCTACAAAATGTAGTTTGTCATCACACTTTGCTTTAACCTCACTACTTTTCTCTCACCCTACCTCACCCCTGTTTCCTTACTCTGCTTCCCTCACTTATTCTTATCCTCCATGTTTTCTTCTCTTTTCCTTACTTTCCTACCACATTCAACTTCTTTCAGTGCCCCTGCTCATCCACATTCCTTCACTTACCTTTTTTACTGGTTCACTTAGTCCCTTTCTGACACTCCTTCATTTACTCTCTCTCTTTTTTCTCTCTGTCACTCCCCATGTCTTACCCTTATTCACTTATATCCACCCTCATTCACTCCTCTTTGCTTACACTCACTGCTATTTTCTTTCCCTCCATCACTACTGTTTCTTTTCTCTGGTTACGTCACTACCTGTCATTCCCCATACTTAACTCTCCTTCCTTTTACTTTCATCACCCATTCACATTCTCCCAGAACCTCTGCTTTAGTTTTCTTCCTCTTTCTTCTCTTCTTTTGCTCCCTTATTCATTTTCCTTTTCTCATTATTTTTTTTTAATTTTTTTTAAAAAGTGCGCTGATGGAACGCGCACCGGTACGCGCACCGGGGCGCTCACCGGAACACGCACCGGGAGCGTACCAAAGTGAAATAAAAAAAAAAAATGAATATACTTTAAAAAAATATAATATATTAATATACAATATAGGGTTCATTTTTAGAAAAACATACCTTTCTCAGCTGTAGACATTTGCGAAAAAAAAACCTTAGAAATTCACTAAAAAGTACATAGGTATGAAGCCCTATAAAAAGTTAAGAATTAGCAGTTAAAAAACCTATGAAATTCACAGAAAAAAACATAGGTTTCACACCAGTTATAGTTAGCTGGAAATTTTACTGACATAAAACCATTGAAATTCCCACGTTATAGTTAGTTGGACTCACTATAACTTGCGCGTGTAATGCACTGCTGATGACATCACATATTACATCACTCATGACATGGTCAGTGACATCAATGTTTGACTCTTTCTGATATCTTTCCTGTTCAGCACCCAGGGGCAGGCAGACAGGGTCACAGTCGGCCGGAGGAGCACAACACCAGCAACAGGAGGACACCAATGAAGGCTCTTTTGCTGGCCCTAGTAAGTCTTCTTGTTTTTAATATTAACAATTCTTCTTCCATAACTTTTACTGCACCATATGTTTTCCGAGCTATTGTTTCTATTTCCTAATGATATTTTTTACCAACAATTATCCTTAGATCTGTACTATCTGTTTCAAAATTCTTGTTATCCCTGCCTCTGCTATGATGACTCTCTGTACTACTACTATTAGTCTGTCTGTAGTAGCTAAGCTTGCCCAGTTGGCCACTCTTTATTTAAAAGGTTTTAAATAAAACTCAGATTCACCAGTAGCTCTAGCCATTGAGTCCAGTCCTTTGAGTTGTCCTCTTGTACTACTTCTAGTCTTATTGATCTTGAGTCTTTGTTAATATTGAGGCTTTTCGACAATTCCAAACAACAAATGCCCAACCAGATTTATTACTATTTTAATAGGATAGGACATACTAGTGCTGTTTTAGGGATTTTGCACATACAGAACTTTGCACAAAAAAATTGGATGTTGGTGATGGGAAGTTGGACCTTCCTCACACCTCAATCAGAAGTTCAGAACCCACCACAATCCCCTGCCCGACTAGTTATAGTAGTGTCTCGTCATAAGTATTAGCTCTCCGAACCCTCCCCCCAAGATATCCAACAAGTAGACAACCCAGAACATAACACACCCGACCTCTCAGTTGTGGAAGCAACGCATATGCACACCCTTCCTTTCTGTCGCTCACTCGTGTAAGTCGACACCACATACCACCGAGTCTATGTAAGTTCAAAAGTTTTATTTTGAATTGACAAGCTATCTATGTTGTTCTATAAAGCAGCACTAACACAAAAATTGATAACATTAAAACAATAAACATTGTTGCACTTACAGTTACAACAACTAGAATTCCATAGGGAAAAAAAGGGAAATCATGATAACTGAACAATGTTGGAAGCCCCACCATCCCCTTGTTAGGAATATAGTTTATATAAAATTTTAAATGAAGATCTCTGAGCAAATTCTGAGGACCCCTCACCTTTGAAGAACCTATTACTGGTAGTTGGTACATCATAAGCTCTGCAAAGCTCTGGTTCATAGAAGGGCATCTTCCGTCTGTAATGAGAAAAATGGTGCACGTTAGTATATTGCAAGCATTTCTCAGCCGTGCCAAAAAGTGTAGCATTTTTATGGATAAGCAATATGGACTAACACCACAACTTCATAAAAAAGTGGCTTGTTAATGTTGTGGTTGACCTTGTACGCAGCGCTTAGACAGTAGCAGTATGAGGTCATGTGGGCTCAAAGGTGTCTTATACAACAAGCTGCGAGGTAACGCTACGTGTGCAAAAATAAAAGATACAAAGGTAAAATGGTTGCATGGCTCAGCCTAACTAAGCAAAGACTGGAATGACCCTAGAGACCATATAACTACTAGTGTCTACTCTCGTACTACCTGATTTGTACTAGTGATGTATTGTATACTATTTAACGCTTTTTTCAATCTTGCTACTGACCAATAGGGGGGGTGTATATGACACCTAAAAAATGTGTAAGGTTTTTTCTAGACACACTACCGACCACCAGTGCCGGGGCCAGCAGCGAAGGCGACATGGCTGGCGAGGACCCAGGCGTTGCGGATGGAGCTGCAGTAGTTTTTGAGAAATATCAAAATTTTCAGATATCGATATATGGGAATTTGGCCATCTGATTGGCTGAGGCATGAGCTTGCTGCTTATTGGCTCCAACCGCTGCAAGCGGTTGCAACTAGGAAGTGTTGGACACCATTTTGTGATTCCGTTGTAGTTATTAAGGTGAAAAGAGTTGGAAAGAGGAGGGTAGGAGTACTGTACCCTTTGTGGGGTGTTTAAGGTGTGTTATAGAGGGGGTGCGAAGTGAAGTATTCACCCCTACCGGTGTGAAAGTGCTGGGCTACCGAAATTAAGTGAGGTATTGTCTAGTGTGTGATGTTGCTAAGGTGAGCTGGTGCGCGAATCGGGGATTAAAGCGTGAGCATCAACTGTGTGTCTTATGCTGTGAAGTTATGTGCCCTGCCCATGGCAGAACAGTGTGGAAGTAGTGTTAGCATGTGTTTATACCTACTAGGATGAACTACTGACCCGTACTGGTGTGAAAGTCCTGTGGTACGTAAAATATTTGAGGTATTGTCTAGAGCAGAGGTCTTCAAACTTTTGGTTGCCGAGACCCCCCTGTCAACATTTTCTAGCATAAGGACCCCCTCCTGACAAAAATTTCTAAACCTCTAGGTTATGAGGAAGGTGAGGACCAAATTATGCGACAGGTGTGTTCAGTGTGAGTACATTGTGATCAGTGTGAGTGCATTGTGATCAGTGTGAGTACATGGTGATCGCTGGGAGTGAAGGGTGAACATGAAAGTGAAGGCGAGAATGAGAAGTGAGTAGTTTGAAAGCAGGGTACATTCCCAGAAACTTGAAGCGTAGGGTTCAACTATTGCTATAATGGCATTAATCAGGGTTTGAAGGTGGAGGAAATAAATAATGTGCTGATCCTTCAACAAACTTCCAGTCTAAGGATTAGGGTTACCAGCTCATTATCACCTACAGCTGTATTTTTTGCACTTATCTGTGTATACTTAGAACAGCAAATATAAATAGAAAGCGCTTTTAATTGTTAGCTAGGGATGCCTCATTGATCCATGACTAATAATTAAAGAAAATAAAGACAGAAAAGTCACATCACTAATTAATACATACTTTTTTATTTATAACTCAATTTAGTGTCAAGAGCAGGTCTCTGCAGGATCTTTAAACAACACATAGCAGGCATGTTTCTTTTGGCAACCCAACTTTAGATTTCTTTACATTAAATGCATTCTCACACTACAGCAGTAAGTGTAAAAATACAAATGTGAGGAATAGGCAGAGTAGGGGCTCAGGGGGTACTGGAACCATAAAAAACTAAGCTTTGGTAATCAGTTAACAAAGGCATGTAAATATGCTAATGGTTTTTAAAGACCTGTGAAAAACTCGGGCCGGAGATAAGACTCTAGACAGTGCCCAGCCGAGGCCCCAGGAGCACGAGCTGCACTGCAGCAGCCCGGGCTGAGACACAGGATGGGGGTGGAGGGGGGCTGAAGCCCTGGAGGCCAAGGCAGAAGTGACACTGTGAAGGCGCGACCCCCTTTGCATCGCTCCACGCCCCCCCTGGGGGTCGCGCCCCACAGTTTGAAGACCCCTGGTCTAGAGTCTCATGGAACTACAAAGTGTTGACTGCCATTTTGTTATTTCGTTAAAGCGAGTAAGGGAAAAAGAGGGCAAAAAACATAGGAAATAGGAGGGTAGGAGCACTGTAACCTCTGTGGGGTGTTTAGTGTGTGTGTTTATGGGGTACGAAGCAAACTACTCATATCTAGTGGTCTGAAAGTACTGGGCTACGGAAATTAAGTGAGGTATTGCGTGGAGTATGATGCTGCTAAGGTGAGCTGGTGCGGGACCCGGGGATTAAAGCGTGAGCTTAGAATGTGTGTCTTATGGTGTGAAGTCATGTGCTGTGGTTGCTGTGCTACACCTGTGGAGGTAGTGTAAGCATTTGTTTATACCTACTAGGATGAACTACTGACCTGTACTGAAAGTCTTGGGGTACGGAAAATATGTGAGGTATTGTCTAGAGTCTCTTGGTGGTAATCTGAGCTGCTGCCGGACTTGAGGATGAAAGCGTGAGCCCAAACTGTGTGTCATATGCTGTGAAGTCATGTGCTCTGACCGCTGTGCCACATCTGTCCAAGAAGTGTCAGCATGTGGTTATATCTACTCGGAGGAACTTTTCTTCTGAACATTGTCCATTGTGTATGGTGTTTAGGGGGTGTTATTTTTATGTTTAGATGCTTATAAAACGCTCGAATGCCGAGGCGTCTTGGCGCTGAGAAGTGCAGGTGGAAACGGCAATCGTGAAACAAGCCTAAATGGCTGTAAACAGCCAGGTTTTAAGATTCCTCCTAAAGATCCGAGGATTAGGTTGAAGCTTCAGAGGGAGCAGTAGTTTTTTCCAAAGTTTTGCTGCACAGTGCATGATTGCTCTGCCCCCCATCTCGCCGGCCTTGCTTTTTTTGGTTTTAATGAGGCCTGGGCTGGCTGACGTAAGATTACGAGTCAGGACATAGGGTATGAAAAGATTTTGGAGATCCTCAGCGTCAGTGCCATAGAACGCCTTATGCACCAGAGTTAAAGTTTTAAATTCAATGCGCTGCTTGACTGGCCGCTAGTGCAGCAATGAAATGCCGGCCGAGGTTGACTGACCTCTGGGAATACACAAAAGTAGTCTCGCTGCAGCATTTTGCAAAGACTGCAGTTTTTGCTGTTGATATTTATCGATTCCCAGGAATAAGGTGTCGCAATAATCCAGTTTGAATAAGAAAAGAGCGACCATCACTGCCTTTTGTAGCTCTTGCGGAATATTAGGAAAGATTTTTCTCAAAGTTTTTAAGAGGATAAAACACGATGAAATAAGGCTGTTTATCTGAGGGCCAAAATTCTATTTACTATCCAAAATGACCCCCAGATTTCTGACCTTCTGTACTCGCGAGGGGCAATCTCCAGCTTCCACGGGCCACCAGGATCAGTTCCATAGGGGCTGTCCCGACCCAAACTCCATCACCTCGGTCTCGTCTGTATTTATTTTCAGATGGTTCAGGCTCATCCAAGTCATAATCTCGGTGAGGCAAGTGTGGAACCTGGCTGCAGTGGTCTCTGGCCGGTTAAGAATGGAAATGACAAGTTGAGTGTCATCGACGTACGAGACCAGAGCAAAGCCATGCCTCCTAACAAGATTAGCCAGAAAAGTAACATAGAGATTGAACAGAGTCGGACACCTGCAGGACATCCTGGAAAAATATTCTGGCAAATGAATATTTTGTTGAATACTTATGAGAATCAGTAAGTTGTCAAAGGGAGTGCGAAGGTAAATTCACACGTATCAAATCAATTTGGTGTTTGTGAAGTGCTAAGTACTTATTCCAATGGGTCTGATGGCGCTGGGGGAGTAAACTGAGGTGCTGATGGACTTGGGGTAAAGCTGTTGAACTACTGACCCCTACCGGTTTGAAAGTGCTGGGTACGGAAATTAAGTGAGGTATTGCAGACAGTGTCATGATGCTAAATTGAGCTGCTGCTGGAGTCAGGGATGAAACCGTGAGCCTAACCTGTGTGTGCTATGCTGTGGAGTTATGTGCTCTGGGTGCTGTGTCACACCTGTCCAACTTGTATATGGTGCTTAGGTAGAGTTGTACAGGGAGTGTGAAGGTTAATCAATACGGTATTGGTAAAGTGCAAACTACTCACCTCTATGGGTGAGTAGAGCTGGGGATCAAAGCGAGAGCTCTGTGCTGCAAAGTGAGATAGTCTGGCTGCTGCACCACAGCTGTGTGGAGAAAAATTTTGGTGAGGGTCCGGGAGTTGCCTTCATGTGGCCCTAAAAGAGCGGGCCTAAGTTGTAAGTTATAGGGTGACTCTAAAAAGAGACCTTGTGTTCATTAGTTGGAGCTACATATAAGTGCAGATGCACAGCTTCAAATTATTCAGGAAAACTCATTTTCCCTGATCTGCGAAGTTTCCATTACTTCTGTAGATATCCCCCATATCAAAACGTATGTTGTTGTTGTAAATGAACCCCATTTTGTGGTCTCTGAGGTATGCCAACACAGCTTTTTTTACTTTCTCCGAAATTTTTCAATCTGAGGACAAAATTGTTTGGACCATTTCCACTTTTGTCTTTGGGATATAATTCAATTTACAAAGACATTTTGAGGCAAAAGTAACATCAATTGTCCAAAGGTATCTTTCATAAGCATTTCCAAACCTACCCCAGTCAATGTGCCTAGGTCGTTTCCACCACAGTGCACAATCATAAGATGAGGGTGTTGGAGATGCAAACAGGTTTTAAGCAAAGGGAACAATTGTTGTCACTTCCATCCTCGCTGTGGAAACCATTTAATGTCCATATTTTGTAAACCTAGGTCTAAGCCAATATGTCTCTGTTCTGCATACCTCTTGCAACAGAAAATATAGCTATGTCCTACGATCAACACTAGCAGTTTGAAGGTATGGCTGGAAGGTATGGAAAGATGTCTGTAGTACATGCAGTTCCTTTGTAGAATAAGAGATTTGTTTAAAGATGGGGAACTAGTTTTTTCCACATATAAAACGGTACCTGATTGGGAGATGAAAAGGATTGTTTTTTAAAAGTAGGGTGCGCATTCGTTTAGTGTAAAAGCATCTTTGTGATTGGTTAAAAAAAATCAGCTTGAACGTGGAGTATATATTATAGGATAAAATGTGGTCAACTCAACTACACCTGCTATTTCCATTTGTAATGCAGTGTTCGAACTTAAAACAATCGTGAACATTTAACCTGCAGGTGACGTTAAATGTTGAAGAAAATGTTGCAAAAAAATATTGTTAGGTTTAAAAAAATTGATGAACTTTAAAACCTCCACGTGTTGAGGAATGTTCTAGAAAGTGTGTTGAAGGAATTCATTGCATTTTAACTTCTATGTGTACTTGAACATTAAAAAAACTATTTATATGGAAAATTAGAAAAACAGTAGTAGAGAGAAGTTTTGCAACCTAAAAGAATCAAGGAACTATTCTAATTTGTTCTTTATATGTATTTATGTGTGGAGGAGCAAAATTACAGAAAGAAGAGCAGCAGGAAGAGGAAGAAGCAGGGAGTGGGGGTACGGGGGAGATGGGTGCAATGACATACATGTACAGTGAAGTACAGCACAAGTATAGATAAACAATGGCCAAAATGAAACACACCAACAAGGAGCATAAGTTACACAACCCGGCAGCATCACAGCGCTGAACAAGCATACAAGTGAAAACCACGTTGCATTCATATAGGATCTGAACAAAGGCCAGTCGTGGGCATTGTTGGATGATGTCATATTAGGGATGGGCGGAATTTGCGAAATTCACTTTTGCAAACTATCACGAAAATGTAAAAAATCTCTGCAAACACTCGGAAATATCGCAAAGACGCAGATGTTTTTTTCCCACCTGTGATATTTTCTGCGTGATCGCGTTGAAAATGTCTCGCAACTTACCCATGCGGTCGCTCATGGGCGCTGCCATCTTGTTTTCAATTGTCCCGCCCTCTTGCGATGCCTATTTCCTGTTCCGGGTCGCGCAATGCATGCTCACTCCCGTTCGCGAAACGTATATCCTGTTGGGAACGCTCTTACGTGTTTGCGACACTTTTTGCGTGCTCGTTGAGAAAATATCTGACGAACTTGCCCACGCAGTCGCAATGAGCGCGGCCATCTTGTTTTTCACTCTATTGCATGGTTCTGGGGCCTTCTTCTGAATCCTCCCTCTCTCTTTTCAATCCTTTCTTTATAGACACTTTTTTTGAACTATTTTATTTATGTTCTCTCTGACTATTTTCCTGCTTCTATATTTTTGGTTTTTGTCTACTTTTTGTGTGTTCTTCAACTACTTTTTCACTCTTTTTCTATCACCTGCTTTTTCCATTTCTTTTACTTACTTTTTTAACTTTTCCCTTTTTTTCCCCGCCCCCCTCCTACCCCAGAACTGTGGCAAAGGGCCACAGGGCTCATCACAGCCAGAGCCGCGACTGCCTTCCTTGCGGAAGATGGCGCCCACAAGGGGTGCAAGCACTGGCCTTATTTGGGAAGGTGGAGTTGGCTCGTTTTCTTTGTGCAGCGCCACCTCCCCTTAACCCTAGCAGCACGTGGAAGGCCTGGGTCTGGGTACGGGCTCCGAGAGCGTCGGCAGCAGTGGGGGAAGGTACGCTGGGCAGTGTTTCGCTGCTCTGGGGTCCAGCGCACCCAGAACCAGTAGGCGCACCGGTGGTCCGATATGCTGGACCGGGAGCAGGATCTGCTGTACCTGCTAGGAGTGGAGGTCCCGGGTCTTGGTGAGTACCTATTTAATTATTACTACTTTGTGTCTGTTCTTTTGCTCTGTGTTATATATTGCAAATGTCTTGTTTTTCCAACCACCTAGAATGCTGCTGCTTACATTACAGGTGCAGGGAAAGCATGGCTCCATGTCTGAACTGGGGTGGCAGAGTGGGCTAAAGAACCCCTTTTACACGGCTTTGTTCGCCATAAGTTGGCAGGGTATGCTCAGACGTGAGTCCCTTGCTTACTTTGCCACTGGATTAAAGCAAGCCTGGCTGGAGACGGCTGAAATGCCAGAAACTGGTCCTAGGAAGCTTATTTCGGTCCAGGGAAGGCATGGCTTGGCAGTTCGGGCTGGACTGTTCCTATGAGGCACAGGGACAGACTGATTTGCATATGGCCATGTCTGAACTGGGGTTGCAGAGTGGGCTAAAGAACGGTGATGGATTTAACCCAGATCTGTTGACTGGGTGTGAGTGCTTGATTGGTTCAGATGCTCCATCCATCAACAACACCTTTTGTACCGCTACATTACAGGTGAATTACGTTTAAAAGTCTTCTGCGATTGTTATGACACAGGTGCTCTTCTGCACTGCTAATCTCACTTGTTTGCAACTTTGCGTTTGTGCTCACTTGGCGTGATTATGTAAGAGTTTATTTTAGAGAAATTAAGTTACGTAATGCTATAGTGACTCTAGACCTTACTTTATCCTGTTACTAAGAGATAGGGGAGGATTGATACTTAGGTTTATTTACTTTGTAAGAGTTTGTAATTTTTTAGTGGTATGCGTGATGTCCCCTCTCTTATATCACGTGCTGATAGTACTGCAGTCTTTAGTAGAACCTTTTCTAGTTTGTCCAATGAGTGGTAATAGGCTTAGCACTAGCAGAACATCAGCATCAATAAATCAACCAAAGGTTTGGTGTATACAAAAATGTAGTCATGTTCCTCCATTTGACCATATGCATTGTTGAGGACTAAAAGAAGTGGAAATGCAAAGTTTGTAACCGGAAATACAGACATGCAAATAAAGGAAAATAAGGGAGGAAGACAGTAAGTGCAAGCCTAATTGTCAGTGAAGTATAGCTCATCCTCAAACTTTGGGGGTTCAACCAGTACTAGGTAATCATGTAAACCACTACTTCCGTCACCTGAGCCGCTGTCCTCATCTTCCTTCCTTGATTCATGTATTGTGTAATTTGGTGGTATGAAGTGCTGATTCATTTTGATCATTGTTAACCTCTCCACGTTTTTGGGCGAGAGACTGGTCCTTCTCACTGTTACAATGGAACCAGCAGCACTGAAAACACGTTCGGAAGAGACACTTGCATCAGGACAAGCCAGATAGCTTAGCGCCAGCCTGCTGAGCTGTGACCATTTGGCCCTTTTCCTATACCAATACTGCAATGGGGTTTTGATCAATGTACACCTCTGTTGGGTCGTCCAGATAGGCTGGACCATCTGCTCAATGTTTAGGGGTGCTGTTGCTAACCTTTTTTCAGGGTATTTTCTCTGTGCATCAGCACTGTGCTTAATACCAATGCCTAACTGTAAATACCAATCGTGTAACGATTCTACTGGGCCTATGATCCAGTTATTGTTGCTGTTGTCGATAGTGATGGTGAGTGTTCTGAGCCAAACGCACTGCATTCAGCCTCCGAAGTTGCACTTGATGCCGGATGCCCTGCTGCAGTACTTCTTATGGGTTGATCTAGCAGGCTTGTGATTAGCAGCCGTTCATTTTCTAATGTACTCGCTGCCTCAGCGATCTAAGTTTTGTAGCAGGCAACATCCACCACTGAAAAAGGAATTAATGTCTTAAGTGCCAATTTTGCCGGTGGATCCAGAATTGTGGCAGAAATGTAATGTTCTTGTTACAAAATCTTATTTTGCACCCTTGTATTTTCAGCTAAGCGACGGGCTAAGCTCTCCACCAAGTCATAGGCTTCTTTTTTTCCTCCACAACTTTTTATGATTCAGACACCTCCTTGAGCTGATGCTCTAGTATTTGCAATAATGGGATAGCTTGGCCCATTGTACAATCCTCCTTGCTGACATCAGGTGTGAAGACCTCAAAAGGACAAAGCATGTCAGTCAGGCATTTAACTAGGCACCATTGGTCCATCTGAAGAGTCATGCCTTTCACAGTAGTATCCAGTCTTTGCATGACATATTCATTGAGTAGCCTGTACTGCTCAAACTATCTCTCAAGCATGTAATACGTTGAGTTGGAACGTGTTGCCACCTCCTGGATGAGTGCTTTGACTGGCATGTTATAGTCACTTTGAATGATCCTCAGCTGCTTCCGAGCTTTAAAAGAATGGCTGAAATGAGTGCATATTCTTCGGCAGGTGGTCAGTAAGTCACTGACTATGGTTTTTTTTTCCAGAAAGTCTTGAACTATAATGTTTATGCAGTGCGCCAAACACGGAACCCTGAAATAGGAACCAAGCTCCATAGCCTTAAGTACATTACTGCCATTATCTGTGGCAACAAAACCAATACTAAGACCTCTTGGGCACAGCCATTCAAAAACCTTGCTGTGAAAATCTTCCAAAATGTTTATAGCAGTATGAAATTTCTCCATGGCGAACATGGCCACAGTTGCATGTTTCCGAGTAGCTTTAAAAATATCAGCTATGCCAACAGCACCTCCTTCAGATAGCTTATCTCTAACCCCCACAAAAGAGACCCAGTGTGCAGTGATGCACATGTAATCTGTGGCTTGGCAACTGGTCCACATGTTGTCAGGTGGATATTGTGAACAGTACTCTGCTGCAAAGCTTGTCCTACCAATTCCAGCACATCATGATGTACTGCCCGAACAGCAATTCTTTCAAAATAGGACAGGTTGGGAACCTTCCATTTAGGGCAGATGGCTGATACAAATTCAAGGAAACTTCCTGTCACCCCTTCCACAAATGATAAAGGGAGAAGGTCAAGTGCTAACATTTTAGCCTGCTTCGCATTGTACAACCGTGCCATTGGGTGATTGCATTGGAACTGCCCCTCCAACCGAAGCATGCTCTCAATGGTAGGCTGGATTACTTTCCTTTGTGGTGCTGTTGTTTTCATGAACCCACTTAGGCTCAACGACGCAGTTTGTCTCATTGCAGTACTCGGCCGCCTTGGTGTCTCAGCCTGACTCTGAGTATGCCTCTTACTGCGGTGCCACTCAGATGTTGCTGAGGAGGATGTGGGCGATACTACTACTACACTACTGGGGACAGGGCTAGAAATGCCTCCCTCTTCTTCACCTTCCACCGCAATAATATCGTCCCCTTATTCTTCAAGCCCAACTTCAATGGGTTGAGTTTTTTTACTTTGTTTTAAGTGAAGTAAGTGATTCTCCCAAACAATAGTGTGGTGTGTTCTGAGATGACTTGCTTGGCCTCCGGTACCATAGTTTGTACCAAGCTTACCCCGATGAACACCTTATCGACAAATTGAGCATATAGCAATGTTCTCCTCCTTGGTGCTAACAGAAAAGAAGTCCCAAACTGGGGAGGAGAACTTTCTGGCACTGCTGGATGTGCCATTTTCAATACCAGATGAACTGGAGGGTGTGCTTGGAATATGACTCTCTGCAGCTACACTGTGACTTTTACTACCACTACCTACTGAGATGGTTGAGCTGGATGTAGGTCCCTGCCGGGCCTTTTGAAAATATGGCAGCTGGAGATCGTGGTAGTGTAACCTGTATTGGTGGTATCCGTGCTACATCCCGCTCAGTAGCAGCCTTTCTGGATAGGGTGAGAATGTTGGTCCCCATCCCCTTTGGGGCGGGAGTGATGTGTGTGATAACTGGCTCGTCTTCATCAATATCATCCCCCTCTTGTACATCTACCTCCATACCTCTAAGTTTTTCTGAAACCTTCCGTTTCAGAAGCATTGTCTTGTGGCATGCATCACTCTCATACTTAGCTGGTGGCTGCCAAGTGGCATCACGATCATCAGAAGCGGGGCTTGAAGAAGAAGATGATGGACCAAGCCACCTTTTCCTTGCTGGTGGTCTGGAAGACAATAGATCTTCTGAAACAGAGGTTTGCTCCACTTTGTCTGCAGGAAGCTTGAATTCCTGAAATGCCCCAACTTCATGAGCAACAACTACTATTGTGGGCTGTTCTTGCGGCTTTGGCTGTTCTTGCGGCGGCTGCTGCTGCTCTTGCGACTGTTGTTGTTGTTGTTGCGGCTGCTGTGTTGTTGTTGCGGCTGCTGCTGCTGTTCTTAAGGCTGCTGCTGCACACTTATCTGCTGAGTTTGCGCCTGCGTTGATTGTGTCCCTTTTTGCAATAATGATATTTCAACATCGCTGCTCGCTAGTAGACTTGCTAACTCTGTGACACTCAAGGGCTTGGGCCTAGGTTGATGGGGTTGGCCCGCTGGTGCAGAGGTGCTGCTCCCAGCTTGGTTCCCGGACAACGCTGCTGCAGGCGTAATTTTTTTGGTCCCAAAAAAAACATTGGCCGGCACACCAGTCGTGGTTAGTGGCACTTCCTTTTTCTGTTCCTTCTTCTCACCGACAACTTTATTGGTACTGGACCTGGTACCTTTCTTTGGGACCATCTTCAGATGTCAGGCAGGATGCAGGTGCACAAGTTGTGGTCACACGTGGGCGTGATGAGCAGCAGGACTTCTGTCTGGCTGGCAGTACAACGGGTGATGATGACACCTCCTCCTCCGGCTTTTTGTGCACCTAAAAGCAAATAAGCCAGGAGAAGATCATCAGTGAAATGTTGCATTTGTTGTTGTGGATCAGTTACTACTGTACTAGTACAAACAAACAAACAAAAGAAGATATAGTCTGGCCATTTCTGAGACTTTGTCAACAAGGGCTATGTTATACACTCTCAGGAAGGATAGGAAAGAGAATAAGAACCACCAAAATACAAATGTAATGGAAGTGGGGTAGACCCCATTTGGCATTGAATTATTTGAGCATCATATCATTCATGGAGCTGCTGCTGGCAAAGGGGATGGATGGATGGAAGCAGTAAGCCTATAGGAAAGCCATGCAGACCTATATGGCAAAAGCAGGACACTAATAACTCCCACCACAAAAAAAGGCCACCAGCCACATGGACACTCACAAATCACAAGCGACAAGCAGGAGGCCTGGGAAACACCATGAACTGACAAAAGGCCTATAAAAGCCAGGCAAAGGATGCATGCTAAAGCACTTTGCTCTGCCTTCTTAATGCAATAAAATGCAAAAACGAAAATACACAGGCCCAAAACGGTCTGCAGGGTGCATGCATTGCACACCAACACACATTAGACACACACAATTAAGGCATGTCTTTAAGACACCCAACATCAGAAAGCCCACCCCAAAAAACACATTTCCCAACTCAATCCAGTGCCATCCATGCCCTAAATGATGTCTAAATTCAACAGACCACACAGAAACACGTGTTTAATGCAGCTGTGGCTACCTGCTCTGAGCCTACCGAATGAAAGCAGGCCTGTTGGCAGACAAGGCTAGGCAAGCTTGCAGGCCTAGGCTTCCAAATGGCCACCAGCCACATGGCCAGGCCCAACAACAGAAAGCCCATCCTAAAAAAAACACATTTCCCAACTCAATCCATTGCCATCCATGCCCTAAATGATGTCTAAATTCAACAGACCACACAGAAACACTTGTTTAATGCAGCTGTGGCTACCTGCTCTGAGCCTACCGGATGGAAGCAGGCCTGTTGGCAGACAAGGCCAGGCAAGCTTGCAGGCCTAGGCTTCTAAATGGCCACCAGCCACATGGCCAGGTCCAACAACAGAAAGCCCACCCCAAAAATACACATTTCCCAAGTCAATCCAGTGCCATCCATGCCCTAAATGATGTCTAAATTCAACAGACCACACAGAAACACTTGTTTAATGCAGCTGTGGCTACCTGCTCTGAGCCTACCGAATGAAAGCAGGCCTGTTGGCAGACAAGGCCAGGCAAGCTTGCAGGCCTAGGCTTCCAAATGGCCACCAGCCACATGGCCAGGCCCAACAACAGAAAGCCCATCCTAAAAAAAAGACATTTTCCAACTCAACCAATGCCATCCATGCCTTAAATGATGTCTAAATTCAACAGACCACACAGAAACACTTGTTTAATGCAGCTGCGGCTACCTGCTCAGAGCCTACCGGATGTAAGCAGGCCTGTTGTCAGACAAGGCCAGGCAAGCTTGCAGGCCTAGGCTTCAAAATGGCCACCAACCGCATGGCCAGGCCCAACAACAGAAAGCCCACCCCAAAAAACACATTTCCCAACTCAATCCAATGCCATCCATGCCCTAAATGATGTCTAAATTCAACAGACCACACAGAAACACTTCTTTAATGCAGCTGTGGCTACCTGCTCTGAGCCTACCGGATGGAAGCAGGCCTGTTGACAGACAAGGCCAGGCAAGCTTCCAGGCCTAGGCTTCTAAATGGCCACCAGCCACATGGCCAGGTCCAACAACAGAAAGCCCACCCCAAAAATACACATTTACCAACTCAATCCAATGCCATCCATGCCCTAAATGATGCTATAAAATGAAATACATTAAAAAAACACCATTTGAGGTGAGCAGATCTAGAGTGTCGCTGGTGTTGAGAGTGCTCGAACAGGAGCTGCTTTCCACCTAAAATTGAGAACTACCCAAAGTTTTCTCCTTCTTTTTTGCATAATGTATGTGTCACTCTATGCCTGAAAGGGTTTTGTTTTGACTTATACTGGATGCTCCCTCGTGTCTGAACAAAGCTATACCTCTCTGAAGAGCACTAATTAGAGTGAAACACTGTGTCAGGGGTTGCTTTTACTCATTTCAGGTTGGCTTGAGTTGATATTTTACCAATTCAAAGCTTTATTACTGTGCCTGGAGTGATAAATGGCTTTTGTCATTTTACAGCTCGGCAAGGACAGCACTGTGCTAGTCCTATGCTTAAAGACTTTGCTGTAGAAATGGCAAAAGACTTTGTCCTTTTCTATCTCGGCGTGGATGGCACTGTGCTTATCCTATACTTAAGGACTTTGATAGAAAAACAGACATTTGATGTGAACAGATCTAGAGTGTCGCTGGTGTTGAGAGTGCTCTAACAGGAGCTGCTTTCCACCTAAACTTGAGAACTTCCGAGAGTTCTCTCCTTCTTTTTTGCATAATTTATGCGTCACTCTATGACTGAAAGGGTTTTGTTTATATATATATGTGTATATATATATATATAAATATATATATATATATATATATATGTCCACCACTTGGCTCCCTTTCCCTTCGCTAGGCGCTCCTTTGTTCTCGGTCGCGTTACTCCTGCGGTTGAGCCAACCGCTGAAAATTACAACAGGTTTATAATAAAATAAAATAGACATGTTTCAGGAGGCAGTCATTCATGACTTATACAAAATCAATATGAAAAACCATGTCAGAGACAACTTATCCAAAAGTGAAAGGGAAGCCCTAACCTCACTACGAAACAACGATACCTTTGAGATCAAAGCGGCCGACAAGGGCGGAAACATAGTGCTATGGGACCAAAAACTATATATTGCTGAAGCAATGGATCAACTGAGCAATTTGCACTATTATGAAAAAATTGAAAAAAACCCAATGGACCAAATAAAGAGAGAACTGGACAGAAAAATAGAACAATGGGAAAGAGAGGAACTTCTGGACTTTGATGAGAAAAAGTATCTGACAGTAGATTTCCCAAAGACAGCCACAATCTATTTCCTGCCCAAGATCCATAAAAACGCCATGAAACCGCCAGGGAGACCGATCGTGTCGGCCAACGGTTCCTTACTAGAACCTTTATCAAACTTCATAGACTTCTACCTGAATCCACATGTAAAACTTCTAAAGTCATATATAAAAGACACCACGGATTTTCTGTGTAATCTGAAACAAATAAAGTGGCAACCAGATTACATCCTGATCACCATGGATGTGATCTCCTTGTATACAAACATAGACAATGAGATGGGCCTTGCGGCATGCAAACGTGTTTTCCAGGAACGGAATATTCACTACCAACACCATAACATCATGCTACTTGATATGATCAAATATCTGCTAAATAACAACGTATTCATGTTTGGAGGGACCATGTATAAACAAAAGAATGGAGCCGCCATGGGCTTTTCCTTTAGCCCCAACTATGCTTGCACCGCCCTGGGTTGGTGGGAGGAAACAATGGCATGGGACAAGAACCTGCAAACGTTCACACAGCATATCAGAGTCTGGAAAAGATTCATAGACGATTTGTTTATTGTGTGGGACGGAGGTAAAGAGAAATTCTTGCAATACTTCCAAATATTAAACAATAGCACACCGGGCATAAAATTCACCCACAACATCAGTCAAGATACAGCAGTTTTCCTGGACACGGAGGTGTACATAAAAAATAATCAAATTGAAACGACTTTGCATCGTAAAAGCACTGCAACAAACGCAACATTGGAAGCTACCAGCTTCCACCAGCAGTCTCTCATATCAAGTATCCCGTACGGGGAATTCTTGCGTCTGAGGAGAATTTGCAGTGAAGAACAGGAGTGGCAAAAACAAAGTAACACTGCCAAGCAGCGCTTTAGTAAAAGACGATACAACCAACGAGCCACACAACTTTGTTTGGAAAGGGCCAATCAAAAAGCAAGGGAAGATTGCTTAAAGCCGAAGGAAATCCAAACCCCAACACAAGAAGAACCAATCAGGTTCATCACAGATTATAGTCAGGGAACCAAGCAGGTAAATCAGATACTAAAAAGGAATTGGAAGCTTTTACAGTTGGATCCAGTGATAGGAGAAAAAATGGGTAACCACCCCATATTGACATACAGGGGAGCGAAAAACCTCCAGGACCAATTGATTCACAGTCACTTTCAAACTTCCAGTAAGAAGTCATGGCTGCAAACTAAGGGCTTTGTAAAATGCTATAACTGCAAGATTTGCGAAATAGCCAAACCAACTACGGAAATACTGATGCCCAACAACAAAGCCTGGAAAATCAAAGAATGTATCACATGCAACAGTAAAAACACGGTATACATGATTGAGTGCCCATGCAAGCTAAGATATATAGGCAGCACAATCTGCGAATTAAAAAAACGTATACTTTAGCATGTAAGGGCCACTGTACACAAGGACGGAAGCAACGCAGTTGCTAAACACATGGAACTGAACCATGAAGGAGACTTGAAAAAACTGCGTTTCTGGGGCATTGAAACCATGAATCTCTCAGCAAGGGGTGGACACAATGAGAAAGAACTCCGACGAAAGGAATCAAAACATATCTTGAGCTTCAGGACTATGACACCCTTCGGGCTCAATCAGTCGGAGGAACTATATATACACCTTTAACCAAATTGAACTTTTGAACCTTCCTGTAATCTCCCGCCGACCATGAACAATTTTAACTTGATTTCTCCCCTATTTAATTTTTCACTACCTTACCCATTATTGTCACTTGATTTAAAGCTCACGTGTGAAACTGGCTGCTGTTCCACTGTACACTAACTTGCCCACCAGAGGGCAGTATTTTTTGCAATAGAATGGGAATTAGTGAACTGGAACCCGAGTATAGGGACAAAGGTGCTCTGCTTATACACTGTATTGCTGCTTGATTAATGTGACTAATAGGAAATGCTATGACTCGCTAACGCTGTATAAATCCCAGGGATACAGTACAGTGTTTATGATTAACTTAGCTATAATGTAAGCCCTTGGGGACTACCAGCCCCATCAAGCACCACACAGTATATCCGTCATAGCCCACTGGAGGGCGGGATTCCAATACTAATGGGTTCTCTATGGCTTTCCCATAATGAAATGGTATTTACGATGAAATTGTTAATTTACCCAAAATGTTAAAATGAACAAATGTGGACAGCATGCCATACAAAAATGAAGAAAGGTAACGCATCCCCAGGCGCTCGCTGATGAAAATGCTTAAAATAACTATACCAGTGCAAGGCAGGTAATTCCCAAACTACCAGTCCCAGAACACCCGGAACCAAGGGGCGGGCTCTAGAGACCGAGGGGGTGTAACTTCAATGTTTTGCTTGTTTCATAAAACTGTGAGCCTCACAAACTAAACTGACCGTGATCAAGACAGCGGACGCTGTCAAAACGCGTTGGTTGCTTTTTGTTGTTTGAATCCCCCACATGGATTAATGAAAATAAATCTTGAATTCTCACTGAGATAAGCGTGTCAGAGCCGTCTTTTCAGCGACTCCACTTCTCCCCGGGACCGGGGAAAACCTGTTGTAATATATATATATATATATATATATATATATATATATATATATATATATATATATATATATATATATATATATATATATATATATATATTACCTACTGGCGGTCGCCAGTCGGTAGTTATAGTTAGTATTATTTTCTATTGGGAAACCGCAACATTCTATTGGGAATAACTTTGGCGTCGATTGAGGGATCTGCCTGTAATTTTCCTGAAATGTGCTTCACTGTGCTCTGTTCCTTCCCTGAAAGTTTGGGGGAGATTCATCAAGCGGGGGCAGAGATAAAAGGGGGGTCCCAAAATGTGTTTTCCCCATGTTAATTTCCATAGGGCGGTTGGACTCACTTTTAGCCCGAACGACTTTATGGATTTCGACCAAACTTTGCAAAATTGTAGGGACTGGTAGCCCGATGTGCCTTTGCTATGTCTCAAGACATGTGCTCCAGTGGATTTTGAGTGATTTAGGTTCAAAAAAATATATATATCTATAAGCGCGCCCAGGTACGGGCACCGGGACGCGCTCCAGCCCGCTACGCTAGTTTGCGAGCGGAAAGCTGATTGGCTCCCGGGTGTCTGTCAACATTCCAAACAGGCCGGAGTGGCCGCCATCTTGTGTCTTGGTAGGATCGAAACACAAGAGGTGGCAAAAACAAAGGGGGAAATGACCAAAAGGGGGCAGGGTAGACCCCCCTAACAAATTTCAAAAGAGAGGGTACCCCACTGTCACCAGGGAACAGGGTGCAAGGACACAAAGTCAAAAGGAAATCCCTGGGATAGATTAGATGGGCTGTGATGTCTATACCCTAGCAGTTGCACTATAGTATCTAGTTTACAGACTACTATAGATCACTGTCTGGCAGGAAAGTATTAACATAATGATTTCCACAGAGAGAATGTTTGTTAACAATCTAGTACTTTATTAAAACAAAGAATATTTTACAATAAAAAAAGCATACGTTTAAAATTTCAAAGGATCTTTCCCTGAAACGTAAAAAATTAATAAAATATGAACAGACAATACAATGGCAAAGCATATAAGTTCATACACAACACATTATATATCATACACAATAAAAGATATCAAAATCCACAGCAAAGCAAACAGACCCCCTTAAAACAGTGGTACTTGAATGTTTTCACCACAATTGATTATCAGATCCACTGGCCTAACGCTACATGTACGATCTTACACAAGTGTGACAAAATTGCATGTACATCCCGTGTGTATTTAGGCTTAAGTGGATTCTCTCGTATACAACTGCGTCGACGCGTTTCGGTGATATCCACTTAATAAGGCGGCACCTTCTTCAGGACTTCTTAGTTGGGGTTTTCCCTGTACAAGCAGGGCTTCGCTCTCCCTATTATGAGGGGCAAAATAATATCATATCAGTGTCTATTGTTATGATTGCATGTCTCAATAGTCTCACTTTTCCACAGTTGTCATGGTGGTATATTCATACATCGCGGTTTTGTATGTCATTCACACCTTTGTCTACTGACTGGTTATCTATATGTTTTCCGTTGGATTATGAAAGACTGCCTCCCAAGTATCTGCCTCATAGTTAGGAATCTTATCCACAGTCTAGTGTACACATGGTATTAACATTATCTTTCATTGTATATTTACATTCATTTTCTTTTATTCTATATTCCGAATTACAATTACAAAGGCCCTTGCGTCCTCCAAACATAATTCATTGTGGAAACCAGTAGTTAGGGGCTCTTAGATACAGAGTGAGAGGGTTATGGCGTGTTAGGCATTACCCCCATTCTCACCTCAGGATGGAGGAAGGATAGTTCCTTGAATCCTCTAGCAACGGATAGTGACTGGGCGCCCGTGGCGTCGTTCCAGGACAATTAGATTAAAGAAGTTTTTTAGATCTGGCTGGATTGGCCTAAGGATAAACATATGGGTTTCAGTTGCATGAAGGAAGGTCAACACCATATAATCTAGGCGGACAGCTTGAGGGCTTTGTTTACCTTTTTTTCTTCCTTAAGGCTCCTTCTTCGGGGATCTATTGTCTTAAAGTTTGTCTGGTCTTTTTCTTTATTAGGGACATGTATCTAATGGAAAACAGAGGTATAATTCTGGTTGTTTATTCTAATTTTTGATCTAACACCCCACGCTGACAGTTCTCGGTTGGTAATTACCTTTTTGTCTTTTGAAAGACTCCTCATATGGGGTTCTTTTATCTTCCTGTTTGTCTGGTATTTTTCTTCTTATTTTCAAACCTTGTATCTGATTAAATGAAAAAGGGGAATTTCGTTTCTGATTGTAAGTCTATTGCTTCTTTTTGCCCCAACAATTATTTTACGTTTATTTGTTCTACGTAAAGTCTTACCTGAAGTCGTTTTAAAACCCACTTCAAACGGGCATATATTAACTGGTGGCCTTGCAGGAGCTGGATATGTTCTAATAGAATCAAAGGAACATGTGGGTTGGTTAGGATTAAAGAATCGATCCCTTAGGTTAATCATTAATTTAAATGGGTATGATCTCCCAAGCCCGAATATTTATTATTTTAATGTGTTATTTGGTAGAACCCCGATCGTTCTATAGGACTCGGGGTCGGGCACATATGGCAGTTAGATCTTACAATATTGCTTAAACGATACCGCTCCTTCTCTAGGTCTGTGTTTTAAAGTTAAAGTTAGGCGCATCCCATGATGTGCTCCATACGATATGACTGATGCCAAATGATTTTACATGTGAGGCGAAAAGCCGCCGATTCCCGCTTTTCTTACATAGCGAGGAGAACCCTCTTTTTGTACGGGGAGGGAAAAACGTCTGCTACCGCTTTTAGATTGGACGAGCAGCCCTCTTTCCATTATTTGGTGGAGGGTTACTTACAATTACATTAGAGCGTACCCATCCTGGCGGGCACTACCCCGCGGCTATTCTACCTAAATCTAAGATCTCCTCCCCCCATTCGCGGAGACTGCTCGTTTACAATGGCTCTTCCTTACCTTAATGCTTGTGGCGCCGTGCGTCTGCCTCGTTTGAACCGCTCTCTGGCGTCCATGTCGGACAGCCTACTATTTATATCTGCTTGATGTCTGATTATAGCTAGCAGCTGATTAGTTTTCTTCTACTAGGGGCGTACTCTATGTGGGTAGCGCCGCCATCTTTGAGTGGGGATTTATAACGTCCTACGCACAATGTGTTGTGTGTTTACTTTCATTATTTGCCCTCGGGGTGCCGTTTGTGCTTGAATAAGGTGTATTAAATTTCGCTTTTTAGCTCAACCGAACTATCCCTGAACCTTTTTCATGTATTTTGATATTTCGCTGATAGCTTACTGTCCTAGGCGTTGTTCCGCTATATTATGGCGCCATCTTAAGACGGTATTGGCAACCTGGATATTATATGGGTTTGCTTTTGTCCTTCTTTTTTTTTTTTTTTAATCTATTTACCCTGGTTATTTATTTTAGACGGGGGGCGCCTTATTTTAATTTTAAAATATATGATCCCTCGTCCCATTCTTGTTTTACCCGCTGTTAGTGCCGTTCACCCGTGTTTTGGAATACTATGTGGTTCATAAGGATGTTTCATACATAAAAGGACTATGTGGTTCATTAAGATATTTCATACACCAAAGACCTGGGTCTCCATTTTTTGGGGTTGCCGTGCCCTTTCTAATCTTAGGCCACGCAAAAGATTTTTTATTATTGTCAAATGTATATATGTATAATAATAACGTGCTATCATCTGATAGACGGAATGAGGAATATTTTATCCATTATCTTAGGGAAAAAAGTTTGACCTACATCTCATGTTGTATGGTTTTGTAGGACCACATAGTTGTGCCAATTTTTGTTTTACTTCTAGATTGCCGGAGTTGCCTTTAAATTAGTTATGCCTATTCGCGTTAATACTATTATGCCGGTTCTATGGGATGTTGGGTTGCACCTGATTTTATTGTGTGGGTATTATATTAGTGCCTCCCATTCTTCTCTTGAGTTGAGGCCTTTCTTAATTGTATTGAATTTAATCATGTACCACTGTTCTTGTTGTTTGCGCCTACTGGTGCTGTCGCCTAGTCTAGTCAGCTCTTTTATACGTTCTATGATAATCCATCTGATATCTTTCTCATTATGGCCTTTCTCCTTCCAGTGTGCTACCAGTGGGGCATTTTCTTTATTGTTCTTAATCGCGGACTTGTGTTCGCTGATCCTAACTCTTACTTCACGACCTGTTTCGCCTATGTAAGCTAGCTCACATGGACAGAGGATCATGTATACTGCATTTTTAGTTCTGCAGTTATTTAGTGTAGTGATCTCATGTGTGGTTCCATTGTGTACCACTTTCTTGGTAACTACACAGAGATCACAAATGCAGCAGTTGCCGCATTTGTTGTTTCCAACTGCTTTGTTACCAGTGATCGTCATCTGATTTTCTACCACATCATCCCTGTATGTGTGTACCAGGTTTGATCTCAGATTTTTGTTTTTTCTGTAGGCGAACAACGGACGTTCCAAGGTGTTGGTATCAGGTCCATTGTTGAGAATTTTCCAATTATGGTTAATTATGTTTTTTACTTGGTTGGCTATCACAGAATGTTGGCTAACCATCACTATTTTCTCTTGTATATTCTTCTTCTCTTTTTTGGTTAATAGACTTTCCCTGTCGTAGTAACGAGCTCGCTTGAATGAATGCTCGATCAGTTTCTTGGGGTATCCCCGTTCTCTAAATTTCCTTTTCATGTCACCAGCGTGTTTGTGGAAATCCGTCAGGTCTGTACAATTCCTTCTCAAACGAAGAAATTCCCCAAACGGTATTGAGTCTTTTTGGCTCTTTGGGTGGTAACTATGGTAGTGCAGAATAGTATTACGGTCTGATTCCTTTTTGTAGAGCTCTACTTTGAGTTGACTCTCCTCACTCTTAATGCAGATGTCTAGAAAGTTAACCCTCGTTTTGCTGTATGTGGCTGTAAATCTGAGGTTCGGATCTCCCAGGTTTAGCCAAGACAGGAATTCCTCCAATGACTCTGTATTGCCTAGCCAGATAAAGAATATGTCATCAATGAAGCGAGCCCAATTTCGAATGTTTTCGAAAAAGGGGCTCACTTCATTGTATATGTGCCTGTTCTCGAATAGGCTGACATATATACAGGCCAGGCTCGGCGCGCAGGTTGCGCCCATACTGGTCCCTTTCTTTTGGATATACAATTCCTTTTTAAAAAGGAAAATGTTGTTGAGGAGTACCATGGACACACACTTGATGATAAATTCTTTATTTCCTCCTGTGATCTCAGTGTCTTCTAATAAGTTACTTACCGTTGTGATGGTGTCTAACTGAGGAATATTGGTGTAGAGTGACTCTACGTCGAGAGTCACCATTAATTCGTTTTCCTCGTCAAAGTGAGTCCCTTCAATCTTTGCTATCATGTCCGTAGTGTCGCGGATATAGGACTTTTGTTTTTCTACCAATGGTTTTAAAAATCTGTCAGCGTACTGGCTCAGAGGTTCCAGTAGTGAATCTATGGAAGCCACTATTGGTCTTAACGGTGGGTCAGTAAGACTTTTGTGGACCTTTGGCAGTCCATACAAAGCTGGAGTTTTGGGATTCGGATTACTCAGGAATTTCCATTCGTCCTCGGTGATTCCACCCTCCTCAAGAGTAGTTTGGAGCATGGTTTCTACATCTTTTTTAAGTTTGTAGAGTCTAGATTGATGGACTCTGTTATAGTGTTGTTCATTTGCTAAAAGGCACCTAACTCTTCGCTCATAGTCTGTTGTGTCAAACACAACGACTCCTCCCCCCTTGTCAGCGGGCTTTATTGTAATACTCGTGTCAGCCGACAAGGAATTAATGGCTTCCCTTTGTTCCTTAGTTATGTTTTGTTCCTGGTAATGTTTTTTCTCCAGTAGAATACCTACCTCCATTTTTACCATGGACTCAAAGATCTCAAGGTTCTTATCCACCATGCCAAGGCTAGGGGTGAACGTAGATTTAGCTCGTAGACCTGAGTCAGTCGGTGGCTCTCTAATGGGTCTGTTCTCAAAAAATCTGCGCAATCTGATTTTCCGAAAGAACGCTATAAGATCTTTCTCTAGCTGAAATTTATTTATACCTGTGGTTGGGACAAAGTTGAAGCCCATACCTAACACCTGTTTTTCTGTGTTGGTGAGGGTTCGCTGTGATAGATTTATGATTGGGGTTCTTTCTAATGCCAGTATATTTTGTTCCTGGTCCGTTTGTATTCCTGAGGGGCCGGGTTTTGTTGGTATTCCTGCTCCTGTTCTCTCTGGGCCGGTCTCTTTGGATATTGACCCCCCCTCTGCCACGGAAGTTCCCCCGACCTCTCTGTGGGCGCTGATCTAAAAAAGGAGTTTCATATGCCCTATTTGGTCCTGCATAATCCTCATCTTCTCTACACTGTTCCTCATCCTCTATACTACTCTCTGACGTTCCTGAGAAGTGTACGTGTCTTGGCCTTCTTGGTTGAAACCTTGTCTGAAATCTGGGTTTGGGGCCCTCATGTCTAAAATTGTCTGGTTTTTCTGTGTAATAGTCCTTTTGCAAGAAAGGATAGACTACTTCTTGACTAAATTTATTAATGTCTTTCCTAAGTTTTTGTGTTTTGCGGTTGGTTAGGTATTCGCAATATCCTCTCATGTCCTTATTTATTTCCTCCAATCTTTTCTTTACGTCCTCGACTACATTATTCTCTAAGAGTGCTTTCTCTAGCTCCTCCATTTCTTTTATTTCTATGAGAACGGTGGACTGTGCCGTTTCAATGATGAGTAGCATGAGGTCTCTACTGCATCGATTGCAAATGAAAGTCCATGTTTCAAGGAATTTTGGGTTATCCACGAACAGTCCAGGTTCGTTCCGGATTTGCAGTCCTATTGGTATTTTACCTGCCCTCACATACTGGGTCATGAAATCTGCGTGTAGCTCAGTCCTAATGATTTTTTTTTTTAGGTTGATGAGCTGATTCCACTTTTCCCCTCCATTGGGAATCACTGTGATATTATTATTGCATCTATTAGAGCCTAATATCTTGTTTAGTTGTTCTTCACTGAAGCCAAAGGTCTTCAGTGTATCCATTTTATGATTGGACAAGGACTATTGAGTTTTATTTAGATAGGAAAAACTGTAATAGTCAACATGAAAAACCTAAACTCTCCAGCACAAGGCCGTACTTAGCAAATTTCAAAAGAGAGGGTACCCCACTGTCACCAGGGAACAGGGTGCAAGGACACAAAGTCAAAAGGAAATCCCTGGGATAGATTAGATGGGCTGTGATGTCTATACCCTAGCAGTTGCACTATAGTATCTAGTTTACAGACTACTATAGATCACTGTCTGGCAGGAAAGTATTAACATAATGATTTCCACAGAGAGAATGTTTGTTAACAATCTAGTACTTTATTAAAACAAAGAATATTTTACAATAAAAAAAGCATACGTTTAAAATTTCAAAGGATCTTTCCCTGAAACGTAAAAAATTAATAAAATATGAACAGACAATACAATGGTAAAGCATATAAGTTCATACACAACACATTATATATCATACACAATAAAAGATATCAAAATCCACAGCAAAGCAAACAGACCCCCTTAAAACAGTGGTACTTGAATGTTTTCACCACAATTGATTATCAGATCCACTGGCCTAACGTTACATGTACGATCTTACACAAGTGTGACAAAATTGCATGTACATCCCGTGTGTATTTAGGCTTAAGTGGATTCTCTCGTATACAACTGCGTCGACGCGTTTCGGTGCTATCCACTTAATAAGGCGGCACCTTCTTCAGGACTTCTTAGTTGGGGTTTTCCCTGTACAAGCAGGGCTTCGCTCTCCCTATTATGAGGGGCAAAATAATATCATATCAGTGTCTATTGTTATGATTGCATGTCTCAATAGTCTCACTTTTCCACAGTTGTCATGGTGGTATATTCATACATCGCGGTTTTGTATGTCATTCACACCTTTGTCTACTGACTGGTTATCTATATGTTTTCCGTTGGATTATGAAAGACTGCCTCCCAAGTATCTGCCTCATAGTTAGGAATCTTATCCACAGTCTAGTGTACACATGGTATTAACATTATCTTTCATTGTATATTTACATTCATTTTCTTTTATTCTATATTCTGAATTACAATTACAAAGGCCCTTGCGTCCTCCAAACATAATTCATTGTGGAAACCAGTAGTTAGGGGCTCTTAGATACAGAGTGAGAGGGTTATGGCGTGTTAGGCATTACCCCCATTCTCACCTCAGGATGGAGGAAGGATAGTTCCTTGAATCCTCTAGCAACGGATAGTGACTGGGCGCCCGTGGCGTCGTTCCAGGACAATTAGATTAAAGAAGTTTTTTAGATCTGGCTGGATTGGCCTAAGGATAAACATATGGGTTTCAGTTGCATGAAGGAAGGTCAACACCATATAATCTAGGCGGACAGCTTGAGGGCTTTGTTTACCTTTTTTTCTTCCTTAAGGCTCCTTCTTCGGGGATCTATTGTCTTAAAGTTTGTCTGGTCTTTTTCTTTATTAGGGACATGTATCTAATGGAAAACAGAGGTATAATTCTGGTTGTTTATACTAATTTTTGATCTAACACCCCACGCTGACAGTTCTCGGTTGGTAATTACCTTTTTGTCTTTTGAAAGACTCCTCATATGGGGTTCTTTTATCTTCCTGTTTGTCTGGTATTTTTCTTCTTATTTTCAAACCTTGTATCTGATTAAATGAAAAAGGGGAATTTCGTTTCTGATTGTAAGTCTATTGCTTCTTTTTGCCCCAACAATTATTTTACGTTTATTTGTTCTACGTAAAGTCTTACCTGAAGTCGTTTTAAAACCCACTTCAAACGGGCATATATTAACTGGTGGCCTTGCAGGAACTGGATATGTTCTAATAGAATCAAAGGAACATGTGGGTTGGTTAGGATTAAAGAATCGATCCCTTAGGTTAATCATTAATTTAAATGGGTATGATCTCCCAAGCCCGAATATTTATTATTTTAATGTGTTATTTGGTAGAACCCCGATCGTTCTATAGGACTCGGGGTCGGGCACATATGGCAGTTAGATCTTACAATATTGCTTAAACGATACCGCTCCTTCTCTAGGTCTGTGTTTTAAAGTTAAAGTTAGACCCCCCTAACCCCCTAGGTTTGATGTGGGGGCCATAAAAGGGCCCCGCGGGGCAAAAAAAAAAAATCTTTTTTTTTCAATTTGCGCGGGGGGAACGCCTGGTACGCGCACCGGGGTGCATACCGGGGAGCGTACCATGGGGAAAAAAGAATGACAGATTTTTTTAAAAATGTAGCATTTTTTTATAAATTGGAGGTAGTTCTAAAAAGAACAGTTTTTTTTATTCTTTTTATATTTTTTGTATTGGTTTTTTGAACATTTTGTACTTTTTTTGGCTTTTATGAACAATTTCATATTTTTTTGGAATTTTTATATCGCCAGTAGGTAATATATATATATATATATATATATATATATATATATATATATATATATATATATATAAAGTCGAACTTTGTGACACTTTCCACGTCAAAAAACACACGAACACCTCATATCTTCTAGAAACGCTTTATTGCAGGTTTCTGGCAGTAAACTCTACGCGTTTCAGGAGCTCACCTCCCTTGCTCACGAGTGACATTATTGTGTATACGATAGGGTTTTAAACAGACATGTGACTTTGCAGTGCATAAACATAAACAACAGACCATTGCTGTAAAAGTAAGTAAAAAATTGTGAAGATACTAATGATGGTGCCGAGTGTAGTTTTGACAGTGTTTTTAAATTACATATTACTCTTTGGGGCTTTTTGACTTACATAGTAACATTAGCATATACATATTCTATGCTTTATTCTCCACTAGGATGAAATGTTTAGCATAGCTTATATTCTGTATATTTGCTACTTCACTTGCCCTTATGTTGAATTTTCATAAATGTCTCTGAGATATTTTGCCCTTATATATATATATATATAGTTAGGTTTTTTTCTCTATGTAACTTTTGAACATTCTATGTCTAATAACTTTGGCGTTTGTGGACGGAATCGGCTGAAACTTTCAGGAAAATGGCACATTTTGTTTCTGAGCAGCCCCTAAAATTTGGGGGGGTTTTGTCAAAGGGGGGCCGAGAAAAAAGGGGGGTCCCAAAACGCGCTTTTAACATTGAGTTTTCCATCGGGCGTTTGGCCTCACTTTTCTCGAACGGCTGAATGGATTTGCACGAAACTTGGAAAAAATTGTAGGGACTGTTAGCCCGATGTGCCTTTGCTGGGTCTCAATATATGTGCTCCAGTGGATTTTGAGAAATTAACGTTTTAAACAATTTATATATCTGTGACAGCGTCCCGGGTAGCGATCCGGTTCGCGTACTTTTCGCGTTACGGAACTTTGCGTAGCGAAGCTGATTGGCTCTCTGGTGTCTGTCAACATTCTAAACAATCCGGAGCAGCCGCCATCTTGTCTCTCGGTAGGATCGAGAGACAAGAGGAGGAGAAAAACGAAGGGGGAATTTAATGAAAGGGGGCAAGGTAGACCCTTCTTGACCCCTTAGGAATGATGTTGGGGTTATTAAAGGGTCCCGTGGGGCAAATAAAAAAATATAGATTTTTTTTGCGGTAGAAGCGCTTTCCGGTTCGCGAACCGGGTCACGAACAGGTAGCGAAACAGGAATTCGCCCTTTTGTGTTTTGTTTTAATTAAATTACAAGATGGAGGAAAAACTATGTGTTTAATGGGTATAAGGGGGTACGGGAGACGTATCCTGACCCCCTATGTTTTTGAGGGTGGCTGAGGAGGCTCATATATGTTGATACTTGTCTTCCAGCGGCTGCGTGTGAGCGTTTTTTTTTTTTTTTTTGCTGCGTGACGTCTGTTAACGTTCGATTTGAAGGAAATCAGGAAGTGTTGACCGCCATTTTGACACTGGGAGTAAATATATTGTTAAAAATAATTGTTATAAATTAATCCGTATTGATAAACATTGTCTGCGCCATCTTGCTTTTTTTCCAATGCCACACTTTTGTCGTGCACGACAGCCATTTTAGATGCCTTGACCAGACCCACTCTCTGCACACCGCCGATCGTGATGTCTGTTAACGTTCGATTAGAAGGAAATCAGGAAGTGTTGACCGCCATTTTGTCACTGCGAGTAAATATATTGTTAAAAATAATTGTTATAAATTAATTCGTATTGATAAACATTGTCTGCGCCATCTTGCTTTTTTTCCAATGTCACACTTTTGTCGTGCACGGCAGCCATTTTAGATGCCTTGATCAGACCCACTCTCTGCACGCTGCCGATCCTCAGCATGGCTCCCCACCCTCGCAAGCATCTCCCCCACGCACTGGTCACCCCGCTCTCTGTCTTATGCATGGGCCATAAACCTCCCCCCATCTGCGCTGCTCTTCCCTGAGAATCACACCCTGTGCCCGCCCGACACCACCCTTTCACCCTATTCACTACCGCACCCTCTGACATTCCTCTTTCTTTGTGTCTGATTGTCCAGGCCGGTCCCAGGCTATCACGTAGCCCTGCGGATGTAGTTTATGGCCTCAACTGTAAAGAATCACCCTTCTTCAAAGGAGTTACAGTAGATCAAGGCCCCCACCCGATGAGATCCGTCACACCACACGCATTCCTACTATCTGATAACCATTCTGTATTGTGATTGGGGAGGGGATTCTCACTGTGAGGGTGTGTGGGACCGAGCCTGAAGCGGAAGATTCCAGGGATGCCTTTTTGTACATCAAAGTCTTCACAATTATGTGTCACATTAAAAATATATAGCACTCCAACAAAGTAGTAGGATTATAACACTTTAATAACTTATAAATATATACATCACAACAAAAACAGTAAACACCTTAATATCCTGGGCGGGTGATGGAACTGGGATTGTTAATGGAAAAACATCTACAGAGAAAAATATTGGTGAATTATACTTCTCCGGAAATTTTAAACTCACAAATGTTTCATTTGTGTAATCGTTTTATAAACATGTACATTAAAAAACTAAATACGCTCCACTGTTTTAGAAAATCTTTACAGCTTGCTAGATCACCCTTAAAAGTTACAACTACGAAAACCTACTTACTTAAGCTGTTGAATTTGGCTTCAAATGTAAAGCATAACTTCAAGCTAGCATATCATATGTTTAAAAGGTTAAACATAATTGATATGCAAATTTAAATACTACCCTTTCTTAATGGTGACACTTTATCTCTCCTATATCCCACAATTTCCATGAGCAAAGCAAAAGAAATTCTGAGGCCCTGAAGAAATAATGCTTACTGTGGGGTTCAACTCAATCTGGTGTTTGGGCGCTTCCATGTTTTGGGGTGATATTCTGTGACAGGGTGCAGGCACCAGAAGAATTTTAGCCTAGTTCATCACATTGGAGAATGAGGGTCTGGGTAAATATCTAATCTGGTGAAGAACCATCCCTTCTTTAAAACCCATGGTGACCAACTATAGTTTATTCTCTATTTCGTTCCCTTGCCATAACAAAATAAAAGTCTTGGGTTATTTATGGAAGGGAAGACTTTTTGTTTCTTCCAATTTTTTTTAAAAAACAAAGGTTTAAGGAAAGGCAACCCTTAATGTGCATGTTTTCCACAGAAATGTGCCTTTGAAAACTAGATGCAATAAATAAGGCCGAAATCTGTATTTTTTTTTGGATACACATGTTATTTGTGTCTGTGTATTTATTTTTATGCATGACTTTATATGGAATGGTTAAAATAACTTATGATGCAACTTAACAGGAAAGATCACAAACATTCCAATGAGTGCTATGTCCCAGGTTTTACATAAAGTAGTGTTTACCTAGAGTGGTGCTGTGTAGGACACTCTGAATGGAAATTAACCAGAACTATGACCATCTACTTCCAATAATATAACTTTTATGCCAAAATTACGCAAAGATTTAGCTAATCTGCTGAAGGGGGGAGCCGCCATTTCTTTTGATAATTTATTCACCCATCCGTAGCCTCTCTACTCTCCACTACAATGTGTTTGTTGCTGTCGCTAGCTGATGAAAAAACTAAAGTGACAACTTCCTCATCTTTAATTTGTCTTTCTTTGTTCCTTAAGATGTCATCTGTGTCAACCTCTTCCGAGAATGCAGATGCATTAGGGATTTCTTTGTGTTTCTTAATAGCATTGGTGTCTGCACACTTCTTTGTCAATTCTGTGAACATGACAGCTGCTTCATAGACAGACGATATCTTTGTTAAGTCATTAGTGTTAAGTGTGTCTGAAACTACAGTGCCCTTCTGTTTTACTTTCCTCAGACACTACAGAGTTTTGTGTGTTGTTCTTCTGAGCGACAATTATTCCAGAGGTTATTCTAGCGTTATTCTAGCGTGTCACTTGCCATTCAGCGGTTTTCCGCCCGCTTTTGCTGCACTGTGCCTCGTCAGTAGCGGTCTGTTGTGCGAATAGTCCCAAGGCAGCAGAACGCGCTGAGATCTGGATGGCACCCAGGTGATGTCCAGTAAGTTGCCGCACTGGTTTTGGTATCCTACAATGCTGCTCCGAAAAACGGCATGGGGCGCCCCGGGGGGGGGGGAGGCAGCGTGAATGGGCCTCCCCAGGTGGAGGCTCGTCTGCTGTAGTGGGGCGCCCCTTTACCGTTTCAGTTGCCATTCCGCCCGCTTTTGCTACACTGTGCTTCTTCCGCCATTCAGCTGTTTACCGCCCGCTCTTGCGGCTACAGCGTCTCGCTCACCATGTAGTTGAGTTGCTCCCACTCTTGCGGTGCAGCGATAGGCGGCTGCCACAGGACTCTTAAAATGGCGTCCGGCTCTTCGGATTTGGGCGTGGTCCACTAAAATGGCCCTGGGACACCTTGGAACTCGGACGCTTGTCTGCTAGGGCTTGGGCCCCATTCTCGAAAGCGTCCCCTCAGCCTTGAAGATTCTACAAAAGTCTTGGGGGCCCCCGACTCCCGCAGGCTTCCGGTGGGGAGCGGCTGCGATGATTGCTTGCGGAATGGCCACGACGGAGCTACGAGATGGTGGTGCTCTCATGCTGACGCCAGCTTCAGTCTGAAACATCCAGAAACACTGTAGACTATCAATTCAATGAGTTCCGGTGGAGCCCCAACGTGACCCGGTAGGGAAGAACTTGCCCTCCCCTTTTTTGAGTGATGGTTCTTGTTGCCTGTCCCCTCTGTTGTCATCTAACGGAACCTTTTTTGATTGCCGAGTGAGAAAAAAAAAGGTGGGTCTATCATCATTTGGGAAAAAAAAATGTTTTAATCCAATGAAAAGTGTTATTTTTAGGTCATATGATCAAGCCTTCCATCATTAGGAAACCAAAAGTAAAATGAACCAATGAAAAGTTTTATAAACAAGTCACATGACCTGTTATGCGGCTTTGGGCTATAAAAAGCGAAGAAAATCCGTTGGCCCATGAAGCGGCGTCAGTAGCGGACCAGAACCAGAACTATAACCATCTACTTCCAATAATATAACTTTTATGCCCAAATTACGCAAAGATTTAGCTAATCTGCTAAAGGGGGGAGTCGCCATTTCTTTTGATAATTTATTCACCCATCCGTAGCCTCTCTAATCTCCATTACAATGTGTTTGTTGCTGTCGCTAGCTGATGAAAAAACTAAAGTGACAACTTCCTCATCCTTAATTTGTCTTTCTTTGTTCCTTAAGATGTCATCTTTGTCAACCTCTTCCGAGACTGCAGATGCGTTAGGGATTTCCTAGTGTTTCTTAATTATCTGTTTCAGTTATTGAACATCCTAAGGTTTTATGACATGGGGAACAGTAGTGATATCCTGGGCGGGTGATGGAACTGGGATTGCTAATGGAAAAACATCTACAGAGAAAACTATTGGTGAATTATACTTCTCCGGAAATTTAAAACTCACAAATGTTTCATTTGTGTAATCGTTTCATAAACATGTACATTAAAAAACTAAATACACTCCACTGTTTTAGAAAATCTTTACAGCTTGCTAGATCACCCTTTAAAGTTACAACTACGAAAACCTACTTACTTAAGCTGTTGAATTCGGCTTCAAATGTAAAGCATAAGTTCAAGCTAGCATATCATATGTCTAAAAGGTTAAACATAATTGATATGCAAATTTAAATACTACCCTTTCTTAATGGTGACACCTTATCTCTCCTATATCCCACAATTTCCATGAGCAAAGCAAAAGAAATTCTGAGGCCCTGAAGAAATAAGGCTTACTGTGGGGTTCAACTCAATCTGGTGTTTGGGCGCTTCCATGTTTTGGGGTGATATTCTCTGACAGGGTGCAGGCACCAGAAGAATTTTAGCCTAGTTCATCACATTGGAGAATGAGGGTCTGGGTAAATATCTAATCTGGTGAAGAACCATCCCTTCTTTAAACCCCATGGTGACCAACTATAGTTTATTCTCTATTTCGTTCCCTTGCCATAACAAAATAAAAGTCTTGGGTTATTTATGGAAGGGAAGACTTTTTGTTTCTTCCAATTTTTTTTAAAAAACAAAGGTTTAAGGAAAGGCAACCCTTAATGTGCATGTTTTCCACAGAAATTTGCCTTTGAAAACTAGAGGCAATAAATAAGGCCGAAATCTGTATTTTGTTTTTGGATACACATGTTACTTGTGTCTGTGTATTCATTTTTATGCATGACTTTATATGGAATGGTTAAAATAACTTATGATTCAACTTAACAGGAAAGATCACAAACATTCCAATGAGTGCTATGTCCCAGGTTTTACATAAAGTAGTGTTTACCTAGAGTGGTGCTGTGTAGGACACTCTGAATGGAAATTAACCAGAACTATAACCATCTACTTCCAATAATATAACTTTTATGCCCAAATTACGCAAAGATTTAGCTAATCTGCTAAAGGGGGGAGTCGCCATTTCTTTTGATAATTTATTCACCCATCCGTAGCCTCTCTAATCTCCATTACAATGTGTTTGTTGCTGTCACTAGCTGATGAAAAAACTAAAGTGACAACTTCCTCATCCTTAAATTGTCTTTCTTTGTTCCTTAAGATGTCATCTGTGTCAACCTCTTCCGAGAATGCAGATGCGTTAGGGATTTCCTTGTGTTTCTTAATAGCATTGGTGTCTGCACACTTCTTTGTCAATTTGTCAACGCAGGTCCAGAATATAGTCAAAATGTCTCCAGCAACCAGCGGTCGGAATACAACCCCTTTCAGCAGTCCAAAAAGTTCTGTTAAATGACAAGAGAAGGGACAGGCAACAAGAACCTTCAGTCAAAGAGGGGAGGGCAAGTTCTTCTCTACCGGGTCATGTTGGGGCTCCACCGGAACTGATCGAATTGGTAGTCTACAGTGTTTCTGGATGTTTCAGATTGAAGCTGGCGTCAGCATGAGAGCACCCAATTCTAAAACAGTAAATGCTTGGATAACAATCAATCAAATGTAGAGGGAAGCAGGCACGACGGGTTACAACGGGGGCAAAGGCTTACGTTACCTACGCTTCACTATCTGCAAAGAGAGAATACTCCTAAATGAAAAGAGGAGGGGGGGGGGCAGCGTTCAAAGCACATCAGCGTTCATAAATACGAAAATGTTTTTACCTACCACGTACTTGACATTTTACAGCTTTTCATATTTGCTATTAAAAAAACATTGAAATTCACTGAAAAAACCATAGGTTATAGACCATATATAGTTAGGAATTAGCATTTACAAAACCTTAATTTACTCGCACAAAACCATAGAAATTCGCATATATAGTTAGTTGCAATAACTATATATCGCGCACCCGCAATCCACTGCTGATGATGTCACATATTACATCATTCATGACATGGTCAGTGACATCAAAGATGAAATGCTGAGTGGACCCACCGAAATTCAAACCTGTAATCATGCATATTCTTGGAGTGGATGTTTTAGTCTACCCCCTCTCGTTCATGCCTCTCCCTTCGGTCCTCGTTTGTCTTTCATAATCATTGTGTATGTATACGTTCATGGTATGTATGATAGATCATATCTTCATGTGCATTATGCATGTTTTTATGAATGTATGGATTAAGTGTACCTAACATTACCAGCAAATGTTACATTGTAGGTGTGAATTAGATGTGTTGTAAAGCAGCTTCAGCTCTTTCAAAACATTAAGGCCCTCAATACAAGTGTTCTGTCTGGAGATGTGAGCAGTATGGATGCTTAGAAAAAAGAGGGGCCCCTTGTGAACCCAACGAGAATAGGGCACTTAAACAGTGAGAAAGGAAAGATCCCTTTGGGTAGATTTCATTACAAATTATGCATATTAAACACCTGTTCGCACACCAAGAAATTGCACTCTTTCAACTTTCTCTCTTTGCACACCCGAAGATTGAACCATATGTAACAGGGGACCCACTACAAAAATTAAAATATCACATATATTTATTGTTTCCACAAACACTATTTCAATAAATTGAATGGCCTAACAGTTGATAGACTTAGGGACAGATTTATGTTGGTAATGCGCCACGTTTGGGTCACGCAACTGCGGCGTAAACGTGGCGCATCCCTACGACCAATTTACAACGTGACGCATCTAGGCAGATGCATCACGTTGTAAAGCCCTGCGCCACATGTGGGCGTTCCGGCGCAGGGTGGACGTTCCGGGGCAGGTGCGCCTCGCAAAAGTTGCTGAGTGAAATCTATAAGATTTCACTCAGTCACTTACAGGCCAATGCTGCGCCAAAACCCTGCGCCTGCTTGAAGCAGGCGTAAGGCTTGAGGCAGCATTGGACAGATAGGGCACCACCGAGCCTTGCTGGAGCTGCGTTGTGCTTGCGACGCAACTCCAGCAATGCACCACCTTTACGGCACAGATGTGTCACGCATCTGTGCCGTTTTTGCACCAAGGTGCGCCGCATTGTAAATGTGGCGCACCATGGGTGGCGGAGCTGCGGCGCAAAATAACTGGCGCATCTGCCCCTAAAGGTCTTAAAGGTTAAAAAACACAATACATTAAAAATGTGATCCAACATAACTAAAAAACATACTGGAGAGTAAAATAGCCAGACAGGTGTCTTGACAAGCTACACATCCATCAATAGAAAATATCAATAGCATGGAAAAGTACAGTTCAAAATTAACTTCTTTTAACCAGTGCCAGATAGGTGGAGTGTGTATCAAAATTTGGCTTTGACGCGTTTCGATGGCTCAGTTTATCAATCCATCTTTCTCAAGACCAGTTTATAGACTCTCTGTGCTTGTTATATAGATTCATACATTCACCTTTAGCAATATGGTGGACTTCCTTATCCTTTTTGTACTCGTCTGTACCATGGGGCATAGATAATAGCCCACGACTGATAGACGTATCCCAGTATATAAACTCAGATCTGGATGTATCAGGGATCTTGGTTTAGGCACTCTTTATAGGGTTCCAAACTGAGGTTATTTGTTTAGGCGCAAAGGCTTAAATATATCATCCCCTTAAGTATGGGGTAGTAGCCTCTGAACAAAGGGTTGTCTTATTATTCACAGATCCCCTCTTGTTGTTTTGTTTCAAAGAGCAGAGATCTTGCTCAGCGTCCCTAATATAATTAGGGTCAGAGGGGCATATTATCAAGGGGGGTGATCGGAAATTATCGGCGCTTTAGCGGCCGTTTTCGGCCGCTAATCGTCGATAATTCTATCGCCCTATTAGGAAGTTTACGCTAACAGCAGTTAGCGACAGCTTGTAGGCGATAGCGAGCGGTTTGGGGTCCGCTTTGCATGTCAGCGATATTTATCGCTAATGACATGCAAAGTGAGCGTACCCAACCTGTTAGCAACTGAAAGCAGTCGCTAACATCGCTATCGCCTATTACCAACACATGTGTAGAGATGAAAATATTCGCGCTAAGCGCAAATATCTCCAAAAACTAACTCCTGCTCAGACCAGTTCTTAGCCATTATATCCAATGGGAGGTGGATATAATGGCTAAGACCCTGTTAGTGATAATTCGTGAATATCACTGTATTCTCAGCGATATTCACGTATTTTGCCGCTATCGCCGGGAATTTTATCGCTTTTGAGATAAAGGTTGCTAATAGCACGTTATCTCAGCGATAAAATCGCCGCTAAACCTACCTAGAGATAAATATCGATATTTGTTGATAATATGCCCCAATATTCCGTAATCACAGGTTGCTCGTACTCGCCTTCTATGAGCTGGAGTCTACTGGATGTGATTAGTATGAATGCCATATCATGGGAATAGATTTGCCGAACAAAATCCACTTGTGCCGGTGTTTGCTAGACGATTGTGGCTATGCAGAAATAACTGCAAAGCTCACAATCCCTTCTGTGCACATGGATGATTCTAAGTGGTAACACTGACCTTGAGGTGGTATTTTCAAACTTAAAAGGAGTCTCCCTGAACCTGAGAGAACCTCTGTGAAATTGATGGAGTCTCTGAACTTGAGAGAGTCAGCTTCAGGGAGGTTTCTGTAAACTCGCTGGTGGTCTACAGTCAGGCTACCTAGGTGAATACGTCTCAGTGCACCTTCCCCACTGATAAAAAGCTCATGTACTCGGAACGTGGAATAACATTGAAAAAATTGTTTCATTTCATCAGTAAATGTTTCAGAAAACTGGATAAAGAGCGTGCTATGCTTCCTTTTGTCGAGGATTTAACTCTTTACCAACAACTATTGGAAAAAGATCTTTTAACAGGGATTTATCTGTGTACAAAATGTGTTAACCCATCACCACCTACAAAAAATGTCATAAAGCATTAGTTAATTATTATATCATTTACCAATCGATCATTAACTTAGTAACAAACTTCTCGGCAGAAATTCGTTTTCATAAAGAAAACAGGCAGACTAGTTCAATGACAAAAATACTCAACTGAGAAAGATTGGTGTCAAAGCGCCATCTACAGATTATTTATGGTTTCAGCTTTAAAAAATATTCTCGTATTATGGCTACTTGTGTTATAGAATGTTTATATAAGTAAGTATTGCAATGACTTTGATCATTGCAGAAATTGTCACTGAATCATGCATCTTTTTTGGACTTAAGCTTTGATGATCCATTTTGGTTTTTATCATTTTAGGTTGGATTCTTAGTAAATGACACGATATTGTTAGGCTGTCCTGCCATTATCAGAAACTTTCAGATCCTTAGAAATGTACTGATGCTCTTGAGCAAAATATACTGAGAGTGCATTTCTAATTACTTATTTTCCAATTGATGTCAGATGCGTGTCGGAGGAAATGTAGGGACTTATTTACAAGCCTATTTCGCCGCCGGTATGTCACGTTTAATATGGTATAAAGAGACGTACCGGCGGTGCAAGGGGCTTGTAGATAATAAACCTCAGTACTATTGCGCCACCGGAATGTCACTTTTTTGACGTTCCGGAGGCGCAATGTGCCACTGCCATATTGATAAGGCCACGTAAAGCCACATTACGTGGCTTTACATTGATCTATAAATAGGTGTCCCTTTCACGCAGAAAACTGTGTGAAAGGGGCGTTCCATGGGTATTGCTAGGAATGTTCTCAGAAACATCCATGACTTTTTTGACACTGCCCTGGATTAGCGAGAAATTATAAGTCTGAGGCAGCGGCCAAAAAATGATGGCGTAAGGGAGGCAAAACGAAGAGAAATATCTTTCTTTATTTCTCCTCGTTTTTCCTCTTTCTATGTATGCTGCATTCTGCAGCACACACAAAAAGAGAAAAAAGCCTCTTGTGATTGTTTTTGTGCAGAAAGTTTTCCCTTCCTGCCCAAAAATAAAAATCCCCACAATGCAGGCACCCTTGCACAGGGGTGCAAAGGTGCCTGCGTTGGCGCATGGCAGCCCATTGTGCACCGGCACAAGGGAAAAGGACAGGAATGCGCTGTGTCTAATAGATATGGTGCATTACTGCCCTTTTCTTTTGCCATAGAGCAGCGCAGCAGCAAGGCCTGTTGCGCTGCCCTATGGCAAAAAATCCATAAATGAGATCCAGTTTGTGAAAGGGGCTCATTCATCATCACATGAAGATATTAGTGGGAAGATAGTTTAAGGAGCATCTAGGACTAGATTCAAAAGAGTTGTTGGCTGGAGTTATTACTTTCCTGCAATGGTAAGTAGTGCAGTGCAATCAACTTTTATCACTGCATCAAGTATTTTGATTTGTGGTGCTGTTTTTGTATGGCAACAGTGTTTCTGGATGTTGGCTGGCAGACAGCAATTAACCCCTTAACTGCTGGGCGTTCCCCCTCCCTCCCAGTGTTAAGCCAGATTTTTGCTATTTGGGGTAGTTTGCTCTTAGGGACTCATAACTTTTTTTCCACATAAGCTACCCGCGCCAAATGTGCGTCTTTTTTTCCAACATACTGGAGATTCTAATAGTACCCAAGGTCTGTGGATTCCCCTGGAGTGGACTAAGAAAATATTCAGAATATAGCTACATTTTGAAGTTTTGGGGAAAAATAGGAAAAAAGTGCTCTGGATAAAAGGGTCTGTTTTTTTTCGCCTAAAAATGGCATCAACACATAGTTTTCTGTGCTAAAGTCACTATTATCCCAGCTTTCAGGAAAATGCAGTTGGGCATTTTTCAAAGAGGTAGCCCAGTTTTTCCCATTATCTGTAGCCTCAAACTATTTCTAGATTGTGGTTGAAAAAATGTGAAACCCATTGGTGATCCAGGAAAGCTATAGATCTATGAAAAGTAAAAAAAAAATGAATTCAGCTAGGGGTCATATGTGTAGATTCATCAAGGTTTTCTCAAACAAAGTAAATGAGTATGAAAAACCAGGCATTTGTGACAACACTTTCAGCTGTAACGTTTTTTCACAATGGCAAAGGTACAAAAGCTATATACCATTACTTCCACTAGACATCCCCTAGACCCTTCAGGTCGAGGGGATATATGGGGTTGTAGGTTTTTCAAGAACCCACGGTACCGAGAGACAACTGAGCTGCACTGTACCATGTTTTTTCTTTGGGTACCGAGTATAAACCAATTCATTTGATGAACTATGTATAGGGAAACCTATGTATTTCTGAAATGTGCACAAGATCTGGAGTTAGAAGCAGTGGTTATTTGTACATTAGTGGATTTGTGAGTGTTCTTACTAGCATATGATTTAGAGGGTATTTTTCAAAATATCTTCTTTCCTACACACTGGCTTAGATTTTTGGATGACACAAATGCGGGGAAATCCAATTGATAATAATAAATGTTCTACTATTCTATGCTTCCAAATTTCTTCTGATAAAAATGGTACCTCAATTGTGTGGTTATGCCAAGAACCCATGACAGGAAAAGGCCCAAATTGCAACATGGATACATCACATTTTTCCACTCAAAACTGACCCTGTTTTTGAAAAGTGGGTAGCTATGGATTTTGGGCCAGATCTCAGCTGGCACCTATGTAAACCTAGCAAACGAACACATTTAAAAAACTAAACACCTGGTGGATTCCAGGGTGGGGTGACTTGCATGGGCCTCAATAGCTTTTTTACCCAGAATCCCTTAAAAACCTCAAACTATGACAAGCACACAGTTTCCTCAAATTTCTGTGTTGGAAAGTTTTGGAATCTGCAGGGAGCCACAGACTTCCTTTCGCTCAGTATTCCCCCAAGTCTCCCGATAAAAATACTACCTCAATGTGTAGGTAGGCCTAGTGCCTGTGGCAGGAAACGGTCAACAGCGCTGTAACAGCCTAAAATGCAACATGAGTACATCACATTTTGCCACTCAAAATGAACCTCTATTTTGCAAAGTGAGTAGCTGTGGATTTTGTGCTATAGCTCAGCCTGCACCTAAGGAAACCTAGCAAACGTGCACGTCCTACTATTGCTCTGCAAACTGGTTTAAATACATTGCCTTCAGCACTTGTCTTTCAGATTTAGTGATAGTGAGCATTCACAGGATACTCTGGGCGGTAGTGTGGGGGTGTTCAAGCCTCAGACAAACATACAGCAGCCAAATTAAGCTCAGTCAATTACAGTCACTCAATCTCCACACAGGAGGTGTACTTTGTATGGATTGTGTACATTTTGGTGTAAGACCCAGCCCTGTTGCTGAAACAGAGGGTCCTCTTGAAGAGGCAGCCTGATCGGAGGATACATCTCATGCTCAGTCGTTCCTGGTACCACACTCTTCTAGCCCAATCTGGAGTTCCTAGTCTTTTTCAGAACTCAGGACCCAAGAGGAAGTGGTGGGAAGATGTACTGGAGTCCTTTCTTCAATTCCAGCAGGAATGCATCTTGTAACAATTGTACTCGCGAAATTGCCAGTGTGCAACCATTCTTTGACCGAGGACATACCTGCTGCCCCACTGACCTGGATAGCTGCTCCTGGGTGGCACACGCTGTGAGTCTCCCCGCCGCTGCTCTGCACCATATTGCGGGCGGAGACTACAGCTCCCAGCGAGCTTTGCGGGCACTTCCGGGTTTCCCGCCCTCATTGCGCCCAGCGGTGCTACTAAAGCGCAGACGCTCCCTCGGTGGAGCGGTGGGCCATTCTGTGACCGAAGACATACCTGCTGCCCCGCTGACTTGGATAGCTGCTCCTGGGTGGCACACGCTGTGAGTCTCCCCCCCACTGCTCTGCACCATCTTGCGGCCGGAGACTACAGCTCCCAGCGAGCTTTGCGGGCACTTCCGGTTTCCTGCCCTCATTGCCCCCGGAGGCGCTATTAAAGCGCAGACGCTCCCTCCGCGACACGTGCGGGACCAGCCGGGCTAAGCCCGGGCAAAGGGCGGGCCCTCTGTAGCCCTCAGAGGCCAGAAGAGACTGGGCTGGACCACAGACCCTGATTTTGTTCCGAACTGATTAATAACTGCTTGATTCACGTGAGACTTTGGTGTTTTGTTTATAATCTTTAATTGTGTAAAGTGCTTTAGATATTTACCGATTGTTTTCTCATTGTACACATCTCCCACTGTGTAAGGATAATACTGTGTAATGTCCAATTCTAAAAAAGATAAGTCTGCTACCGGTTTGGGCACCATGGATAACTATCTGGTTAAAAAGGTAAACCAAATCAACAATGAGAGAAGGGCTTCTTTGGGTCGAGTGAGTCTCCCTTTGTTACATGATGAGGCCTCACCTCCACTGGGGGACATTACATTGGAAAACAGTGATGTTACAAGTGACCAGGTTTTTATAACCCCAGTAGTACAGGTACATAGGGAGACACTTGATGTCCTGCCTGATACTTCTATGGAGGAATCAGAGCAGGTGCCACCAGTAACCAGACCTGTGAGATCCTGTAGAAAATTGCAATCTAAACGTGGGGGGAAGCACAGCAAAAAAAGAGTAGATCCTCCACGAGTAGTTTGCAATGGCCCTATCCCAGGACCTTGTCCTGTGGACGGAAATAAAGAAGGGGGTACGCTCATACATTCTGAGCAATTTGCCCTACTTGTTAGCTCTATAGTAGCAAAAATAGAGGCTAAAATGGAAGATCTGTTGAGACCCCTAACCACTAAGCTGGATACTGTGTCGCTAGAAGTGGATAGACTGGGTGGTCTAGTATCAGCATATTTGGCCACAGCCCCAGTTGCTCCACCCAAGGTAGTAGATAAGGGTCAGAGTACCAGGAGAGAGAATGTGCAGCAGATTTGTCGGCAAGTACCTGCCACTGAATCTGCTCCCCCTGCCAAACCACTAGCAACTGATCAGAATAGACAACCCATAGTAGAGTCTGAAGGCAGGCCTGACTTCAAGCATATAAGGAAAAGTCGCTATATCAATTTGCCCCCTGATTGTGCTCCTTATGTGGCGGTTTTAACAAATGTTCCGCCTATTGATGACTTTTCTGCCCAGTCTCATGGGGAATCTCATGATTCCTTAAAAAACAAAACATTTGCCTGGTTGAGTAAAAACTGTGGATTTCCAACCAAATACTCTGATCAAATACTATCAACGCGAAGGGTGAATTGGATTGGTCCGTCTAGTAAGACCACCAGTGAGTATTGTATTGTTGTAAATTTTAAGCACCCGCAACATGTGGCAACAATATTAGTAAGGGCGGCCTCTCTAGTATATAACGTGAACAGTGTATGTGTTCGCCCACTTGGCTATTTTTATGCCCATCCATTTGTAGTCCCCCCTGACCCCAGGAAATTCAGACCACTGACTCAGTCCTTGACACTGGCACTCTAGACACCATATCTGTATAATGTTAATGGCCACCGTTGGAATGGCCCCAATGTGGAAACACATAATAGATATAATCCTGCTATCCAATGTGGGAATGGTTTTAATGTGGACATTAAGAACAGATATGACTTGCTCTCTGGCCTGGAGGCGTGTGATTGACGCAAGGAGTGTGTGGGGCAAGGAAAGGAATATGTGGTAGAAGAAGGTCATGAAGGGACTCTTGAGGTGATAACAAATGGTAGCAATGTAATCTGTTGGAACATTGCGGGATTGGGTTCAAAGATGGGAGATTGTAACTGGATCAGGTTCACTTCATTAAACAATATCAGATCATCTGTCTCCAGGAGACCTGGTCAGTTGAATATGACTTTTTCCTTGAAGGTTATAAATCATTCTATGTTCCCGTGTCTGCATCTAGCAGAGGTAGGCCAAAGGGGGGATTAGTTACATTCATTTCTGTTGCTTTACCTTGTAATATACGTAGAGTTTTAACGGACAACCCAGGTATTATTGGGTTGATATTAACTGGAGATAACTGTTTTGCTGGCCTGGTTAATTTTTTATAATGATGTAAATTTATGCTCAGCTCTCAGCCAAGTATTGGCACTAAATTATTTTATTCGCTCCTCTATGAAAGAATGTCTCCATAACCTCTTGATTATGGGTGATTTTAATGTCCATCCATGTGGCGATCTCTTGCTGAAATGCATTTCGGATGTGCATTGTGTACGATCCCAGGGCCTGCACATGGAACACACAGTTGAAGGGGAACTACTCAACGCTTTATTGAATGATCTAGACTTAATAATAGCTATGGAATTGAGGGACCCTACTAAGTGTTTTTATACCCCTACCCTTAAAGGGCATGGACGGGGAACCTTCATTGACGATGTGTTACTCACATTGCCAATGCAGTCCTTTTTGGACTCCTTCTCTATTGAAAATAGTGAATTTAGTGATCATAACCCGCTCACCGTTCAGTTGAAGGGTCCCTGGGTAGTTAAGGAAACCCAGAATTGTGTTTCTGGTAGTCTTAGCACAACTGATGGAAGACGCCGCCTTAGATGGTCTATGATTGCTGCTGATCTGCTGTACAAAAAAATAACAGACACTTGTACAGATGAAATCTTGAGTTGTACCACAGTTGGGACTGAACCGATTAGGGTCCTGGGTGCTTTTCAAAATTTGTCGGATAAAGTGTCTTAGCTGATGTTGGCCCCCGCAAAAAACATAGAAGTCAGGGGACCAAGATGGTTTAACCAGGATTGCTCTAAAGCAGCACGCAATTTAAGGTTGGCTCTGGCAGCCAACCCCAGATTAAAATTGACTGTTCAAGCGTGTAGGAAAGAATATAAATCAGTTATTGCCACACGCAAGGACTTTTTAAGAGAGGAGGCATGGAATGAGATTTTTGATCCAGATACCTTGAAGTGCAGCTCTAGATTCTGGGCATTGGTAAAGAAACCTTTCCTGGTGCAGGATTCGGGTGATGGTCTGGAATGTTGCATAACTAAGGATGAGTGGGTAAATCACTTAAAAAAATTATACTGTTGCACGTTGATGGAAATCCCTAATTTTCCCCCTTGCGATAGTGATAGCATTATTAGGTTTGAAAGAGGCGAGATTATGGAGGGCATAGTGGGATTGACACCTGGGAAAGCTCCGGGCCCTGATGGGATCCCCCCAGACTTGTATCGGTCTGACCCAAGCTTTTAGGCACCCATACTGGAGGCGGTCTTCAATGCGGCTGCAACAGTTGGTTGTCCACAATCATGGGGGCTCTCCACAATTGTTCCTGTCTTCAAGAAGGGGGACAGGGGTAGCCACTCTGTTATAGGCCAATTTCATTAATAGATTCTATGGTCAAAATAGTAGGTAAAATGCTACTGCAGAGATTGTCTTACTGGGCGTTGGCAAATAAAATCATGTCCATCGCTCAGTATGGCTTCTGCTGTGGACGTTCGACTATAACACAGTGCCTTAATGTCTTCTTAATTCTTAGCAAGTACACTGTAGCGAAGATGGGTACAATCCACCTTGCCTTCATGGACTTGTCATCTGCTTTCGACTGTGTTAACAGGGGAAAAGGGTGTTGATGATGGGATTGTTAATTTCCTTGCTGACCTACACAGTAATACTAGTGCCAATGTAAGGTATTCTCAGGATCTGGGCGTAACTAGTAATTTTGACATCAGAAAGGGTGTGCGTCAAGGTTGTATCCTAGCCCCCTTTCTTTTTAACTTTTATATCAATGACCTAGATAGCGACCTGCAGAATATTCATGCCGACTGTCCTAGAGTCGGTAGGTGGGGTATTCCTGTTCTTTTATATGCAGATGATGCGGTTTTAATCTCTGGAACTGAGAGGGGACTCCAAGCTCTACTTAACACTTTTAAACTGTTTATGTCAGACAGAGACTTACTGGTCAACAATTCCAAATCATTCATAATGCAAGTTGGCCAACAGCCAAGTAGAAACTTCTTGTTTAAGCTAGATGATGTAGTGATCCCTGTATCAAAATCATTCTCGTATCTTGGGGTTATTTTCGATATTAAACTTAGTTGGGGTCCACATCTTGTTAAGAAGAAAGGTGAATTGGCCAGGGTGAACGCCTCCATTTTTAACTTTGCGGCAAAACTGGGGAAAAAACCTACAAGTGCCATTATGAAACTTTATAATGCGAAATCAGTGGCTACTGCTGTTTATGGCAGTGAACTGTGGGGATATGTCGTGGGGGAGCAGTTACAGACTGCTGAAAATTCTTTCATGAAGCGCCTCTTGTGTGTTCCAGTTGGAACGTCTAACTTTGCAGTACATGAAGAGTTGGGGGCACAATACTTAAGCGACATTTTTTCTTTACGCCCGCTGACATGTTGGCTAATCTTGTGGCTAAATGTGGACATTCCATTGACTCATTTGATCATGAAAGACTTTTTGTCCCAGGATAAGGCAATGGGTACTCCATGGTTAAATTACTTGAAATCTAGTTTCTCCAGGCTCGGACATTTGGATTTGTTTGAACATCCGAGCAGGATTGTAAAAGGGGATGTGGAGGTAATTAAACAGGCTTTCCTCATGGATAGGTGTATGCAAAGGGAAGGTGTGGAGCTTCAAAAACCAACTGTAAGAAAAACTGTTACGCTAAAATCTTGTGAATCAATGGAGCCATATTTGACTGGCTCATTGACCTCACATGAGAAGTTCTTGCTAACAAGGTTTAGGTTAAATCTTTACCACCATCTGCTGATTAGACCAAAAAGTGACATTTTAAATAAATTTGGCGTACCCTGTGGCTGCGACGGAAAGTCTCCACAGGATATGCTGCATTTTATATTTTTATGTAGATTTGATGATTACCCACGCAAACGCTATCTGGTTGCTCTTTTAAAAAAACTTAATTTTAATCAGATCAGACCAACCCTTATGTACCTACAACTTCTGCATAGGAACAGCATTCTTCAAGTTACTGAATTTTTAAAGCTATGTATAAGGTTGAGAAACTGTTTGGATCAGTGATGGTCCTCTTTGTTGATTTATTTCTCTCATGAATTTACTTATTGTATGTAAATACCTGACCCATGTATTTTCTGCACTTTACCGTTTATTTTTATATTTATTGAATGTTTAAACTGCTTTGTTGCATATGTGCTTTTATGGTTTGAATCAAAACCGAAATAAAGTCTCTATTGAATTGAATTGAATTGACACCGCACCTTCTCGATGGTATTGAAAAGTTCTAGCCAAGGTTCTCCCCACTGGTGGAAGATGCCAAGTATCATCTTGGAATGTAGCCTCCACTCATCTTCTTGGTTCATATGACTAGTCATTCAAGAACCCCACCAGGTGATAGGCGACCAGAAAAAGGTCCTACCATTCCAACCATCTCCAGGAATGGAAGGCCTCATGACACAGAAACAGGGACACCACCCTGCTCAGTTTGCTGCAGTACCAGTACCAGTGGTGTTTTTCTTGAGAACCTGTACCAGCTTCCCTTGATGGGTGGTAGGAAGGCCTTCAGAGTCAGACGAATGGCATGCAGCTCAAGCAGACTGATGTGGAGTTGGCCCTCCACAGGAGACCAGAGTCCTCTCTGATTGCAACCTCCATCACATGACCCTCCCCAATCCAGCTGTGATGCACGGTCACCACTATCAGCTTTGGATGAGTAAAGGATAGGGGCCTGCTGCTGAACAAATGTTGTAGATCAACCTCCACTGCAGGTCCTAAGCTGTCTCTTCCAAGACCCGGATGCTGTTGAAAAGGTGGCCTCAAAACTGGGCCATTGGGATTTCAGGTTCAACTGCAGGGCTTGCATGTGCCATCTGGCATAGTTGACAAGGATGATGCAAGAAGCATAGAGGGCATGAAGCTCAGAGCGATTCTCACCTGGATGCAACAAGAATCCTAAAACATCAGGGGTCACGTCTACAACTTTTTGGCGGTTGCAAACTGAGATTCGTCCCATTTGCCACTAAAATTGTTTTTGCAATAGATGGTAAGCTAGTCGCAAACAGGAAGGGGCACCCAGGGCACCCCTCCCCCTTTGTGAATGGTAGCAAAACCATTTTTGAAGAGCAGGAAGTGGTCCCATGGTCCCCTGGACCCCTGCCTACACTTAATAAATGAAACTGAAACGTTTTATTTTTATTTTTTAAATGCCTCCCGTTTTCCTTGAAGGAAATGCTGCATTTCAATAAAAAAAGAAAACAGCACTTTCCTTTTGCACAATACTTTCTGCCTGATTAGGTGTCTTTCAGACTTTCTGATCTCTGCCCACAGAGTTTAGGATGTGACCATTAGGGGGGTTGCACGGTGAGTATGAGCGCTCCTGTTTACTCCATCACCGACATTTCACGTCAGCGGCAAAGTGCAAGCTGACGTGTTAAGCGACTTCATATTCTGGGTGAGCGCGTCTTGACAGTTGCTGCCATTTGGAATGCTTGTAAAGGAGAATTCTCTCCCTACGTAGGCTAATTGATAATTGAATTAACAGCATTGAGGGTTCAGAGCGCCACTTTGCATGACTGTCTCCTGACTAATCCAACAAGGAGAGCCACAATAATTGTTGAGCTTTTTATTTATTGGTCCCTTCAGCATGGGTGCAGGATGTTTGTATACCCCGCCTCACCTTTTAGGTGGAGACCTTTCCCCTGTGAATAGTTCAGCCCGAGGGCCATTGAATATTTGAACTTTTTGTCGAACATCATTTAGATTAGTTTCTGTGACAGAGCTTTTGATGACATTGGCATTCAGGTGGGAAAGGTTTTTCAGGAATCTAGCTGCATGCAAGGGCTGTACTCCCTTAGTACATACATGGGGATGTTGTACTATTACGTTTTGGGTGGACTTCTACCACTGTTAAGAAGGAGCCCTTTTGCCTGCATATTGCACACCTCCTGCATCGATTGTCATACGTGGTTGATGTCTGCATTTAGGTGAGGGCAGCAGTAGTTTTTTTTTTTGAGACACAGACAGAGTTTAGATTTGACCAAATGAGTTAAAAAGATGTCCTTCTTTTAGGTCGCTTTCTCACCACTCACATCTTTAGTCCTGATGTTTGAGGCTTTCAGTGGCCACTTCCAGAGTGTCAGGTCGAAATATCGATGTCCAATTAAACCTAGCCTGGATTCATATTTGGAATCCACCTGTTGGCAATTGGTATTGATCAACTATGCCCATGAGGTGGAAGAAATGTCACGTTTATGTATTGGACAGGCTCCTTAGATGAAGAAATCTAATTAGGATAAGAATCACAAACGCCCCATTTTTTTCTTCCCCTGCCTTCTTCACACACTCTCACAAGCACCTTCTCTAAGCACCTTTTGTGATACGCTCACAATTCTATGGTACCCTTGAGCACCGATATGTTTGCTTTAAATGACTATATTAGATATGCATACATCACCATGGTTTCAAAACATTTCAACTAAAAAACTGAAACTAAAACTGTATTCATGTGTGTGTGTGTGTGTCTCTCTCTCTCTCTTTTTCTCCTGATTCATCAAGCTTGTGATACTTTCATTCTCTATCACATGTGCTATCTCATATAGTGTAAGAGAAAGGGATACAATCACCTTTTTTTGTTGTTGTTGTGGTTGCTTCTTCTGATCCGACCACTGTTTGTTTGTATCACACATTACCCAGGTCCTTCTGGTTGAATTTGGGTCACCCCAATGGAGAACAATAAACTGAAAATTGTACTGGCCGCCTTGAACCACAAGTAAAAACAATGGGACTTTAGGACCAGTATATGAAAATAGGCAACCTGCAGGTCCAAGGAGATAATACAGTCTCCAGGGTCCAAAGCAGATGGGATCAAGGCCAAAATGAGTATCTTGAATGTGTCCTCTCATAGGAAAATATTGTGCAGGCGAGGTTCAAGAAAAGCCTGTATGCCCCAAACTTTTTTATTACGAAGATATAGCAAGGGTAACAACCCCCGAATTTCTACGAGCCAGAGCACTTTCTGTGACAGCTTTGCAGAGTAACAGGTGCACTTACTCTAGGAGGATGGACAGTTTTTTCTATGAATTCTTCTGTTTTGCTTAAGAGATATTGGGTGGGGGAAACGAAAGGGTAGTCCCTAACCAGTTTAAATAATTAGCAAGGCACATATGTTTAATGTTATGGATCACCTACCCAGGAGGAAGTGCCAGATCTTGTCACCCACTTGGTGGGTATAAGCCTCTGAGGGCAAACCAAAAGTAATTTGCTTTCCAGTGTAGCAGTGGGGAAGGAGTTAGAGCACTGGTTCTCCTGCTGGCCTGCATGTTCCACGCCCACCACCCTGAAAGGACTGGGTTGTCTACTGCATCACTGGTTGGGTAGGCTGTCTTTGCCTACATGGCACCTTTCTGGAGTAGCTACTAAGTTTCCAATACTGATGCAAAATGGCTTTGCAGAAGTCAACAGCCCCTTGGAATGCGCAGTAGCTCTACAATCTTTACACCAATGTTGAGTCTGCTCTCTCACAGAAGCAGCACCACCCATAAAAGGGCATGTCCATAGGTGAAGCCTGCATTTTGATGGAGAATCTAGTAGAGCTTTCCCAGCTATGTCAATAAAGGACTACACTTGTACCAACCACCCTGCCAAGACAATCCATGGTATCTAAGCAAATGTGTATAACATAATTGGTGTGCCTTTCCCATTATGTATCTTCTGGGCCAAAGAGAGCCTCAGATCGTATGGGACTTCTGGCAAGATATCGATGTCCATGTTCCAAAGGCTTTTGGTGTAACATTCCAACAGGCAGACTGCACTGACAGAATGAAATGCCAGATTGGCTAAAGTAAACATAAATTTGCCAAAGGCATTCATCATTTTAGGCTCCCTATCTGCATGAGTGGTGGAGAATGGATTAGGATTCTCTTTACTGGCCAAAGCTCACACAATAAGGCTATCTGGGGTGGGATGCATAGTGATAAAATCCTGGTCAGTAAGCTCTGATCTGTGACGTCTATCAACCTGTCTGCTCACAGGCAAGCAAGAACATGGTTTCAGCCAGGTAGCCATCAAACTATCTGTGGGCAAAATCAAACTGAAGGTCTCAGAGGTTGTTAGCCCCAGTTGTGAAATGTCTTTCAAAACATTTGCCTCAATGGAGCGCAGCTGAAATTTCAGTTTCTCGGCTGCCCTCTAAACAACCACTGCGAATGAGGCACGTTCTTCCATTGGAGGCTTAAGTGGTGAGTCAATCTTTGTCCCAGGTGAGGTGTCAAGCACCAGCATTCTGTAAATTAAGGTTCATGGCATCCTCAGTGTAACAAGGGGATAGCTAGCCAACCCCTTGCCAGCACCATCATCTACACACTGGGCTGAATGTTGCTCTGGCCCAGGGTAAGAGTCAGAACCAAATACACAGTGGTGCCTCTGAAGATAGATGAGATACAGTAAAGAGTACAGGGTTAGAGTCAGTCTACATGCTAGCCGGTTGCGTTTATGTAATCTCATAGCATGACATTGGTTGAGCTCAGGCTGATGGCTGTTTAGTGTCTAACATTAGCACCAGGTCATCATCATCATCTTCTTTATTCGATCAAATTAGAAAATGAACATAAAAGCACATATAAGCACATCAATAAAAGTTATAATTGCAAAAACGTTATTTTTAAAAATACCAAATGTTTCTTCACAATCCTAAAAATAAGATGAGAATAGATAGAAGTAAAAAGTATAAGAGATAAAACAATTCATATAGCAAGTCTATGTGCATTTCTAATTGCTGATCGTGCTCAATGTGAGAAGTTAGCCTGGTATATGATGTCCACTAAATCTAGTGGGCACCTTGCACCAGTCTAATCGACCCTTATTGATGGTAGGTTATAAAGTCAACCTCATAGAAAGCTATCCTTAGTGGTAGCTGTGGAGAGCAGCCTTCAGGCTAATACTTGGAGCCGAGTAAAGCAAGTTGTTTTACCATTCATAATCTCCTAAGTACCAAATGAAAGCACAACTCACAAGGTGCCGCTCGCTCTGAGGAGTCTACTGCCTGAACTGTTCTCGTTGCTACAGGAGTAGCCTACAAGTGTTCCTGCTCTTTCCCTGACCGGCGTGAGGAGGTGTCCATCAGCGAGGCCGCAGAGGAGGCGAGAGGTGCGGCCCCGGGACTGCGAGGACCAGCATACAACAGCAACAGCTGTGTCCCCTTCCCGGGTGAGCCGCGCCCCCTCCCAGTGCCACGCCCCCACCAAAGCGCTCTTTACTCCTCGCGGCCCCCGCTTCGCGGGAGCCGCTCACTCTGAGGAATCTACTGCCTGAACTGTGCTCGTTGCTACAGGAGTAGCCTACAAGTGTTCCTGCTCTTTCCCTGACCGGCGTGAGGAGGTGTCCATCAGCGAGGCCGCAGAGGAGGCGAGAGGTGCGGCCCCGGGACTGCGAGGAGCAGCATACAACAGCAACAGCTGTGTCCTCTTCCCGGGTGAGCCGCGCCCCCTCCCAGTGCCACGCCCCCACCAAAGCGCTCTTTACTCCTCGCGGCCCCCGCTTCGCGGGAGCCGCTCGCTCTGAGGAGTCTACTGCCTGAACTGTTCTCGTTGCTACAGGAGTAGCCTACAAGTGTTCCTGCTCTTTCCCTGACCGGCGTGAGGAGGTGTCCATCAGCGAGGCCGCAGAGGAGGCGAGAGGTGCGCCCCGGGACTGCGAGGACCAGCATACAACAGCAACAGCTGTGTCCTCTTCCTGGGTGAGCCGCGCCCCCTCCCAGTGCCACGCCCCCACCAAAGCGCTCTTTACTCCTCGCGGCCCCCGCTTCGCGGGAGCCGCTCGCTCTGAGGAGTCTACTGCCTGAACTGTGCTCGTTGCTACAGGAGTAGCCTACAAGTGTTCCTGCTCTTTCCCTGACCGGCGTGAGGAGGTGTCCATCAGCGAGGCCGCAGAGGAGGCGAGAGGTGCGGCCCCGGGACTGCGAGGACCAGCATACAACAGCAACAGCTGTGTCCTCTTCCCGGGTGAGCCGCGCCCCCTCCCAGTGCCACGCCCCCACCAAAGTACTCTTTACTCCTCGCGGCCCCCGCTTCGCGGGAGCCGCTCGCTCTGAGGAGTCTACTGCCTGAACTGTGCTCGTTGCTACAGGAGTAGCCTACAAGTGTTCCTCCTCTTTCCGTGACCGGCGTGAGGAGGTGTCCATCAGCGAGGCCGCAGAGGAGGCGAGAGGTGCGGCCCCGGGACTGCGAGGACCAGCATACAACAGCAACAGCTGTGTCCTCTTCCCGGGTGAGCCGCGCCCCCTCCCAGTGCCACGCCCCCACCAAAGCGCTCTTTACTCCTTGCGGCCCCCGCTTCGCGGGAGCCGCTCGCTCTGAGGAGTCTACTGCCTGAACTGTGCTCGTTGCTACAGGAGTAGCCTACAAGTGTTCCTGCTCTTTCCCTGACCGGCGTGAGGAGGTGTCCATCAGCGAGGCCGCAGAGGAGGCGAGAGGTGCGGCCCCGGGACTGCGAGGCCCAGCATACAACAGCAACAGCTGTGTCCTCTTCCCGGGTGAGCCGCGCCCCCTCCCAGTGCCACGCCCCCTCTCCACCCAAGAGAATATCAGTAAGCCCAGTGACGCGCACCGCGGGACGCGCGCGGGTCGCAGCCCGGGGCGAAGACCGGGCAAAGAGCGGGCCGTTTGAGGCCGTTCGAGAACGTGAGGAGACCGGGCCGGGCCCTCCCTCTAAGTCCCACAGGAAACGTACTTCTACACCAATTTCTGCCCACCAACGTAACAGACCTCCGTGAACCACCCACGTGAAAATGAACACTAGGAGTAACAAGCTGAAGAAATCAAAAAAGGGAGGGATTGGAGAGCAGCTGTTAGGCCCAATGGACGATTTCATCACCAAGGCAAACAACTTCATTGATCAAAGTATTAGTTTGATAGAGGGAAGAGTATCTACAGACCTTACGATTGCGAGGCGATCCTCTATGGGACCATTGGCTACAGCAAGAACTCCAGAGGTAGAGGGTCCCCTAGCACAATCACTGCAAGGTAACAAAAGGCTTAGTCTCCCGAATATCGTAGACCTCTCAGCCTCCCAACTTTCCCTATCACTTACTAACTCTGATTTAGAAAAAAAAAACGAAATCTTACGCAACCATACTCCAGAAGAAGTAAAACAAGCAAGAGGGAGGAGGGAGGGGGCCGTCAAGAAAAGGAAGGATAAGGGAAAAGTAGACAAAGTCAATGGTATTGAAAGGGCTGAGACAACTGATCCAATTATGCCCCCAAACCTGGCCGGCCCTTCTTCAAAAACGGCTGATATCACCAATCATCAGGTTTTAGTACACCATTCTTCACCTAATAGTAACCCAAATACCATTGTTAGAGGTTCACCCGTCATCATCCCTCACAGCAGCGAACCAGATCCCTTGGATCTGGTAAATAAAATCACCTCTGTACTAAAATCTTTTTTCCAACCTCTCGAAATCAGACTAACTAATATCGAGAGCCAATTGTTAAAAATAACCAAATCCTTGCAACCCAACCCAACCCGTGAACCTCAAAAAAAAGGAACAAACAACCAACCCGCACTTGTCCTACAAAATAAAAAAATCACCCAAACCTGCTCTGCAACAAAACAACAATCAGTAGCAAAAGATCCTGTAACGGGAAAACCGCTCCCGGAAACAACAATATCAACTCCTACCACCAACACACTCCCAAAAGCTCCTGTCACAAAAACAACAACCATAAATACGCCAGCCCCTAAAACCCCAGCCATCACAAACACTGCCCAGAATAAACTAAACCCAACAGTGAATAAAGGAACCACGAGAGGGGCTTTTGAGGGCAGATCCTATATGAATCTGCCACCTGAAGCATCACCATTCGTGGTGGTGATGACGGGGGTACCAGAATTAACGGAGGAGACAACAGAGCCCAATTGGTCCTTAAAAAATAAGGTCCAATATTGGCTAAATACAAATCGTCCTTCTCCCCCCAACTGGTCCAGTAGGATAGCAACAGTAAGTAGGACCCCATGGGTGGGACACACAAAAAAAGTAATACAGGGAGACTGTATTGTGATCACATTCGAGGACCCCAGAGTTGTCGAATACATATGTTCCTGGGAACAACATAACACAAGTGGGGGAATAGACACAAAGAGTCTTTCCTTTTTCTATCCAAAAAAGCATTATAACAACCGCTTTAACGAACAGGACAATATGTGGCGTAAAGCAGTCCCACAGCCCTGGGATTTTACCACCGCTAGACCAAAAATCCCCCCACAGCAGAACGGCCATGAGTCCCCCTGGTGGTCGGTTGACCCCAATTACCACCAACAGGATGGCCCATGGAAGATAATGGGACCCCGTAACAGAAGAAGAGACTGGGAACAATGGGGTGTACCACCGCAGCGGCCATGTAGACCCAGCTATAGAGAACCACCATACTGGGAAAACTGGCCGGGCATACCAACTATGAACCGGTTTAGTAGCCTAGAAATGGTCGATTGACCATCACCGGATTCCACCAATGATGAACAAATCACTTCTTCTCCGGACCCGGAAAGGAAAATGACTATAGGCCAAGATAACAGGACACAATCTCTGTCCGTTATTTTTTGGAACATAGCGGGTCTTCGCCCCAAAATAGAGGATGGTTCAGCAGCTCAGTTTCTTGAAGATGGCAAAATAATATGTCTCCAGGAAACATGGGCCATGAAAGAGCTACACATTGTTGGCTATAAAACTCTTTTTTCCCCAGCTCTCCCTAGTACTGCGGGTAGGCCCAAGGGGGGGTTTGATTACATATATAGCGAACACTATTCCTAGCCTGAAATTACTTAAAAACAGAAAATACACCAAACTTTCAACTACTCTCCCTTTCAGTCGGCAAAGAAACTACTGTCATCCTAGTAAATCTTTATAATAACTTAGAAGAGGACCACTTCATCAAAACTCTTCTGACAATTCAGGAAAAAATTGCCAAATACAGCAAATCATACAGAAAAAAGGCAACTGTCCATCTATTATGGGGAGGGGACTTTAATCTACACCCCTGCCCACGTTCTAACAATCATAACTGTGGGATAGTGGATGAGCACAATAATCCCCTTGCCCATTTCCTTCACGACGGAACAGGGGAAGCGATGAACAATCTTCTTACAGACCTGGAATTGTCAATAATTAACAAGAAAAACCCGGCTAATAACACTCTCTACCCCACATATTTAGGGAGGGGACATGAGACCACTGTCGACTATGTCCTCTCAACGGATGGGCTGAGACATCTAATCACGGACTTCACTTTACTGGCAAATAGCTTAAGCGATCACTCAGCGCTCAGAGTGGATATGGATCTTCTAAATCAACCAACGCAGACAACCATAATCGCACATACTCTATCCCAAAACCGGTTGGAAATGAGCAGAGTAAATGGATTTACGGTGAAATGGGGGAAGATAGATCCAATCCAACTAAGCAACAACATAATAAAGGCTCTATATTCCAACATAATAAAATGCCTAGACTTGGAATCAGACGATAATACCATCCTCGAAAATGTTAAGATTATTCTGGACAAAATAAAAGTAATGCTGACCAGGAAAAACAAATTAAATAATGTAACAACTCTAGGTTGGTTCAACCATGACTGCACCATGTCACTAACGAAGTTAAAAGAGGCCCTCAGACAACCAAAAAGAGACCAACAACTGATCAAACACCTAAGACTCCAGTATAAAAAGGTCAGGGAACAAAGGAAACAGGAGTTGAAACAGTTTTTATGGAACAATTTACACAAAAGCACACTCACAAGAAATAGTGAGTCCTTCTGGCGGATAGTAAAAACCCCTTTCCTTTCTGACTCTAACAGACCTCAGATCGACGTAGCAATAGAAGAGGAAACCTGGGTAAATCATTTCTCCCACATATTTAAACTAACATCATCAACCGAAGAAACGATCCACCCTCATCCTCCCGTCGACTTTCCAATTAATATACAGTTTGATATTCTCGAGGTACTGCAAGCTCTGAATTTAAGTAAAGGGGGCAAAGAGCCAGGACCGGACGGGGTCCCTGTGGATCTCTTCAAACATCATCCGGATCTCTGGGCCCCTATACTGACCAGAGTATGCACTGCAACAGCGAATCTGGGCTTAATGGAGTCTTGGTCCAACTCCATTAAGGTACCTATTTTTAAAAAGGGGGACCGCCAAGATGTCAAATGCTATCGACCAATCTCTTTATTTGATTCCGTAGGAAAAGTAGTTGGCAGAGTAATCCTGGAACAACTCCAACAATGGGCAGATGACAGAAAGATTTTATCGGACTTACAATTCGGTTTCAGAGAAGGGTTCGGAACCGTAGAACAGGCCCTCAACTTAAGTCTAATCACGTCCAAGTACATCCACGCAAAGCAGGGGACAATGTACATGGTGTACGTGGACCTGTCCTCTGCTTTCGACTGCGTCTCCCACTCGAAGCTATGGACTCTTTTGCGAAATATGGGGGTGGATCCCCCACTACTAGACTTCTTAAGGTAATTATACACGGACGCTTCTGCGAGAGTGCGCTATGGGACAAAGGGAGAGCTTACTGCGTCATTCAAGGTAGAGCGAGGAGTCAGGCAGGGGTGTGTCCTAGCCCCCTTCCTCTTCTCCCTGTACACAAACGGGCTGGAAGAGAAGATGCTGAGGGGGGGGCAGGATCTGCCAAGACTAAAACAATGCATGATTCCGGCATTGCTCTACGCGGATGACGCAGTTATTTTGGCTCGTACACCTTTAGAACTTCAGAAATCCCTAAACAAATACGCCGAATTCATGGGCGCACTAGATTTGCACATAAATGTTAAAAAAACTTTCGTAATGGTGGCTGGTGGAGGGAGAAAACGAACAAAGAACATCATTTTAAATAACCAAAAACTTGAGAGAACCTCACAGTATCCTTACCTGGGCATAATGATTGACGAGAGACTAAATTGGAAAGCAGCTATTGAGTCCAGGAGACATCTTTTTAGGAGAGCCATCACTGCTCTGATTAACTTTTCACAAAGACTCGGAAAGAGACCACCAGTCGAGATGTTACAAATCTATTCTGCAAAATGCCTAGCCATCGCCTTATACGGAGCCGGTGTCTCGCTGACGCTGGATCCCTCCAGACAGCTGAGAACTTGTTTACGAGATTTCTTCTATCTGCTCCCAAGTGCTCATCTACATATGCATGTCATATGGAACTGGGAATCCCCTACATAGAGGACCTAATAAAAGTTCAGCCACTGCTACTCTGGAGGCGTATTTGGTTATCTGACAAGAACATGTTGACCAAGTCCATTCTAGAGGATTCAATGGCACTGGATCATGCGCACAGAATAGCCTGGCTTACCTATGTCAAACGGTTCTTCACTGACATGGGCCTAGAAAGATTTTACCTCACTCCACTATCTCTGACTGAGATAAGCAAGAAAGAGCTGAAACAGAAAGCAATGAGCCACCTAGAGACACTCAGAATTACTCTGCTTTCAAATAAACAATCTGTACAACACGCAAACATGGTACAGTTAACGCCACAAATTCAACCTTATCTTGCACTGGAAATCAGCTCATACGACAAGATGCTTCTGACCAGATTTAGACTCAACCTTTTTCATAGATTAGTGGCCTTCCCGCAAACGAACACTTGGGAATCAAAATTGACTTTATGCCCCTGCGATGAGATTTCCTTACAAACGTGCATGCACACGATACTGTTCTGTAAATATTTCCATCCTCACAGGAAAGTCTGGTTATTTCAATTACTAAAACTTTGGGGTTTCAGACCATGCCGTCCAGCCATGATTTCCTTACAGATGCTAGACTCCGAGCGCACCTGTTACCATATATTGAACTTTTTAAAATGTATTATTAGGCACCGGAGGAATCTTTAAAAAATTTTGAGTGCACTTTATTCTTCCTTCAGATATCTTTTTAAAAAAATGTACTATGCTGTAATTTCATATTGTCGCTTTTATGGTTTTACAATGATAAAAACCGAATAAAGAATTTATATATAAAAACTCACAAGGTATATATCAAATTTATATGTATTTATTCTAAGCACAACCCCTCTGGACTCTTTATGAGGTCAGAGGTAAAAGTACAATACAAGGAACTTTATTAGCATACAATAAGTTGCACATTTTACGTTTTGCCCTAGGAGCCCACAAACCATATACTAAAATAGTGGTATAAGAACCACATGTGGAATAGAAAGCAGGCCTGGGGCCTGTGGAATCACTGGGGCTACTCAGGACAACCAAAGGTTAGGATGTAGGAGGCCCACGGGAGACGCGTGCAGTGCCTTAACTCAGCCGCGGGTTACTATTGCCTTTCTATGGGGAACAAATAAGTTACAATTTTAAAGAAAAAGTGTACAAGGAGGTGAACTGCGATGGAACCCTTTTAGACTAGGACAGTTGGAGAGTCAATACCCATAGGAGCACCGGAGTACTCGTGTTACCTCAGCCAGGGAAGCCGGGTGCATAGGTGTCTTTTCGTGTCGGGTTTCGCCGTCGATTCCAATGGAGAGCTGCGAAGAAGTTCTGCAGGCAACAAGAGGAAAAGTGTCCGGATGGATCCAAGGGTGGATCGGAGATGTGAAGAACCTGAAAGTAGAGGAGACAGAGTATGGGCCACCAGCCAATGACCAGGGCGGCGATAGAAAGATGCCATCAGATGGCAGGTGATTTCAGGTGAAAATTTGAAGTTTGTCTCGTCAGCCACGAGGTCCAGGAGGCATTGACGATGACCAGGAGCTGGATTCAAGCGGACCCACAAAGGATCTAGTTGACTGCGGTGTCGGTATCCGGATTCGACCCAACACACCTTGGCAAACGCAACCCGCGCAGGATGTCAAAATTGGCTTTGGTGCAGACCAGCAAGGTCTGTTGAACTTTTCCTTTGCAGGGAAGCTGGAGCTAGCTTGGAGCAAAGAGGAAAGCAAGTTGAAACGAAGGTTGGTCTTCTTGGGGGATCACTAGCCAATGGACTAGGAACCACAAAGATGCGTCAAGCTGAAATGCACAAAGTGGGCCCAAGGGACACTTGTGCAGTGTGGGCCTCTGAGCTTCAGTGCAAAAGGTGCTCATGCTCGGGCTTCAAGCACCCTAATGCACAACTTCAGGATTCCTCGGGAAGTTGGTGCAGGTAGCAAAATTCAGGATGTCCAGGAGTTCCGGTCCCACATCTCTCTTGTCGGCCACGGGTCTCAGCTTTGCTGTGAGCGAAGGTCAGGGTCAGCGATGTCTGGAAGTCTATGTCCTGTGTTGCAGATTCTTCGGGATCCAGCGGGAGCCTTGAAAATGCGTACCGGCAAAGATGCTGTTTGTGCCTGTTTGAACAGAGTGGTCACTCCTTGACCACAAGGGAGATTTCTTACGTCTTCCAGTCAAAATGGCATGTCGAAGGTCCAGGATATATGTTGCAGAGTTTTGTACAGGGTAATCTAAAGTCCTAGGGACTGGGGTTCTATACTAATAGTAAGTTTTGGGGTTGGACTAACTCTAAGGTCCCTCCTATGGATGGACCTGGGGTGGGTGTGGTTACACCCCTTCCCCTTTGTCCAGTTTTGGCCCAGAGTTGGGGCTGAGTGCCCCAGCAACCAGTTTGAACTGGGAAATTCATGGAGCACTTTGTGTGCCCCAGGCAGTGTCTGGAAAGCATTCACGAATGCAGCCCTCCCTGCCCCAATACACTAAGAGCTTGTCTAGGGAGGTTCCAGCATCTCCCTGGACAGGAAACCTATTGTCCAGGCCTCCCCTGCTGGAGTTCCATCCCGCAGAAAGAGGGCAGACTTGTGTCTGTGGCAGGAGCATCCATTTTGTGATGCTGAGGCTCTGCTTAACTTTAACTGGGTAAACCAGTAACTACATGTCTTCTCCCTCTAGAAGGGTGGAATGCTAGCCCCGCCGCCAGGACTGATGGGGGGGTAGTATTCCAAAGTGTTTGACCCCTTACACGACATGTTTTGATGCAGCCAAAACAAAGTTAGCATTAACTGCAAGGATTATAAAGCACTTAAGAGTATATGGTATGGCTATATCATAGAACAGCTATAAGGAGATGGTTCCAAAAGCTGCAGAAGGGCTAAGCTCATGCTAGGGAACCCTCTCACATAAAACCAAGCACTCTACCTCCAGGATTGTCGAGGTCTGCCTTAGGAGTGGCTTATAGGTGTATATGTGTCGATATATGTATATAGTTATAGGTATACTATATCTAAGTAAGGGGTGATTATACCACCTTACCCAGGCTGTGTGTACAGACCTGTGGTGTCAGTTTGGAAGGCAAACCAGGGGTGGCATATTACATGTTGCATCCCCTGGTATGCCTAGGGTACACCTATGCCCTCGGTACCTATGGTACACTATACAGGGGCTCACAAGGGTGACCCAGTAACCAATTTGGTATGTACCTAAAGTACATGGTATCAATTTAGAGAGACAACAGCTGAGCTGTGTGCCTGATTAGCAGGTCCACAGCCACACTAAAATCGAAAAACCAGAGAATCACAGCAAAAAGTGGGGGTAACCATAGGAAGCAGACCCTACTCTCCTACACTCAATGAGTTATATGTCATCCCCTTCCTCTTCCTCATGCAGGCCCATAAGAATGTTATCACTGAATAGCAAACCAAGGGGTCTGGCAGCGTTTTAAAGAAGGATAGCGCTACCCGACACTGCCTAAATCCCATTTTTTTAAAAATCGGTTTCAAAAAGGCTTTCCTTTCGCTCCCGTAGAGCCCGCAAAATAAAACTATGTGCATTTCAGGTTGGTGACAAATTGTCACACAGGCACAAAGTTAGTTTGGAGTGGTTGTATGTTTTCCCAGGTTAACCAAGCATAAGGGGAATCAAATTAGTACGGAATTTTAACAAAATAAATCTGTGTTGCACACTATTTATGTTAACTAAATATGAGAACGAGAAGGCGATAAAGCTGTGCTGCGTGTTTTTTCCTAATAATGGTCCCTAAGCCTGTATTCAGCCATCAACACAAACATGTTGGTGACTTTCTGCTTCGACACTTTTTTACATGCTAGGGGATCATAGAAAAGTTTGTGGCGCCCCATCTGTTTTAAACCTAAACTGACTCACGTAGGTTAGCCACTCAGACCTTTTCCAATTGTCCATCAATATACAACTCCTTATTACCATTTGGGTCAAAGGTAGTGTGTTTCTCTTCCAGATAGAATGCCATAGGAGGAGTGGGGCTAATTGTATTTGATCCGATATGTAGGGAAGGGACAATTCCTTATGTAAAATCCTGTTTGTAAAGGAAAAGGGAAGGCCCATTACAGATTTAAAAAATGTATTTTGGATGATTTGTAGTGATGCGGGTGATACCATGCCCCAGACCCCGCTCCATAGGTCATTGCTGCTTTTAGTCTAGCCTGAAATATGTTTTTTATTGGGAGTAGGGGTTTAGCACCCAATTTCTCTTCAAAAGATTTTACGGCAATAATACCCCTCTCCATCACCAACCTCCTTCCTTCTATCAATTTTGCATATGACAGATCTTTATCAAACAAGATGCCAAAATAGTGGAAGGAGTCTACGGCCTCGATTTTTCCTGTATCCGCTCTAAAATATGGGGCTTTGTCTCTTTTAGTACCCCCAGCTATATTTATAAATGACTTAGATTGATTTACTTTTAGGTGTAAAGAGTCCATGAAAGAGACGTATGTTGTTATGAGCCTTTGTAGCCCAATCCCCGTTCTTGCAATTAAAACAGCAACGTCTGCATAGGACAATGTTGATAACATCTGATTTTCGAAGAAGGGAACATCCCTACTGGCCACTGTTTGCACCTTTTCAACTCCATTCGTATATAAGGAGAAGAGAAATGGGGCCAATATGCAACCCTGTCTTACTCTGGAAATTTTAAAAGGTTGTGTGCAATCTCCAGTTTTAGTATAACGCACTGAAGCCGTTACATTTGCCTACAATTGCCTGATGAAATTTAAAATAGCTGGTTCAACCCCCATCTTCTCCATTATGTCCCATAGTTTATCATGGGCCACGCACTCCAAGGCCGCGCTTAGGTCGATGAATGCCATGTATAATTTTTTTGCTTTCATGATGGTATATTTTTCGATGGTCAATGCTAAATTCAAGCATTGATCCACAGTTCCCCTTCCCTGCTGGAAGCCATACTGGGCCTGGATCAGGATCTTATTTTCTGTAGCCCAGCTCTCTAACCTAGCGAGAAAGAGGTGCCCCATGAGCTTCGATGTTGTATCCAGCAGGGATATTGGTATGTAGTTTTTTGGAACGGCGCTATCCCCTTTTTTGTGGATGGGCACAATAACCCCAGAAGACCACGAGGGTGGAGGGCCTGTCAGGGCATTACTATTTGGGACATTGGTTAAAAGAGGGATCCACAAGTCGGGGTTGGTTTGGAAAAAGTCAATGGGAATCCCATCCGGTCCTGGGGCCTTTCCTGAGCTACATGAGTTCAGTGCTACCTGTACTTCATTTAGTGTAAAAGATACAGGTACATAAGACATAGTCAAATAGTGGTTAATAATATCAGAATTTGGGGCAAAAATATTCTCATAATGAATAATAGATGACTCCTCATCAACATTTACATCTGTTGTGGGGTCATTGATGGTTTAAAAGTATGGTGTATTGACTAATTTCCAAAATTCACGGCTAATACCAGAGGGGGTTGCCTTTTCCAGGTCAGCCCATAATTTCTCCCTAATTTCTTTTTCTCTTGATTTCCTTACCAATTTATATGAGGCCCGGAGCCTTCTTATTTGATCATTATTCCTGGGCTTGGCTTTTAAGGCGCACAACAAAGCCTTTCTTGCTTTTGTACATGGGGAGTCAAACCAGCTCCTGCCACTTCCACTATTTGCTATTTTCGTTCTTGTTACAGCTGATTTTATTTTTGGTAGAATGTTACAAAAGTCTGAAACCACTAACCCTGGCTCAGCTACCGGGTCTAGGCACAATTGAATCTCATCTTGTGTATTTGATATAAGTTCAGAGACCAGCTTCATTACAAAGATGTTGGCCCATTTCAGCGGTATCCCATTTTTCCTAGACACAATTGGACTTTCTACATTTCTATGAGTTTGTCCCTCAAAGGCGCCAGGTCATCCAAAGACACTGTTGGTGTCAGCATTGGAACTGGGTTGGTGGGTAACAGCATGGATTATGGGGCTAGAGTAGAAGTCTGAAGTTGGTACTGGTCAAAAGGGGACATATGGTGCAAAGGAGGGATCTCTAGGCATGCCAGAGGGAGACAGAAATGCACTGAATATTTGCAGTGCGGCCTCTTTGAACACTGCAATATCTGCAGAGTGGACTATAGCCCAGAGAACTCAGAATATATCTGAACCAGTTGAGTAAATGGCTCATTGACCGATGATCTTGAGAGAGTGTGACTTATATCTTGATGCCCTTGCGGTTTTGTCTTGAAATCGGAGTGACAGAATGGGATCATGCCCTATTTCTCTTTAATGTGCTTGAGTTTAGATTTGGACGTTTACTTCCCAGAACGCTTCAAGCAGGAAGTTGAATGGTCTTAGTAACTGCCCTGTGTACCAGGATCGAGTCCAGTTCCTAGAATTTAGAGGGATCTCAGTGAAGCTTGTGACATCTTCATGTGTGCTTGGTAATATAAAGTTGAGCCCCTTTTATGTTTTATTTTAGTCCTCATTTGCCTTGAAAAAAATTGAGAAACTCTGGGTCCCCCTTGATTAGCACCTGCCAGAGATATTTGCTTTGTGCGAGGGACGGTGTGCTTTACAAAGAACCACTCCTTCCGCGGTTTGCTCTGACCAAAAAGGCCGCCTGCAAACCTCACCGAAGCAGTGAAATAACAAAGTGTAGAGTACATAATCATAGGACTTTGCTCAACTAGGGACGGTCCCGTCCAAGTTAGAACATTCAAAAGTTTCTAGCCTATTTACATATAGAGATCAAAATGTTTTCCATTTATTTGCCAATGCCCTGTCCAGCCTAATAGTATATTTTACACATTTAACTCAATCTGCCCTAGTTGGTGGTAGGTTACTTTTCCAATTTTTCAGATCTCTCTACGAGCAAGAAGTATAAAATACAAACCCAGCTTTCTTGCATCAATTGACAGGGAATCATATTGTGCTGGAACTCCAAAGAAAACAAAGGCTAAAGTGCCATATTGAGTATCGTTGACATACAATTACTCATGTCTGTCCAGAACAGAATCTCGGGAGACTCGGGAACATATGTATGTGATCCACCTTTTCTTGGCTGCATTTTGGATACCACGACGTTACACCCTTCCCCAATTTAGATAGCTATAGGGGTGTCCTATAGGCCCTGTGAAGACAAAAAATGTGGTTCCAACTCAAGTGTGCTGTGTGCACCATGGAGTACAGAATCTTACAAGATACTTGCCATAAGTCTTCAAGCTGTATCCCAGGCAAGCTCTTTCCACACAGGTCAGTTGGTAATCTAAAATTGCCGTCCGTTAAGTCCACCAAAAGCCAGTACCAGTTAGCCACCTCCTTCTTTTGACACGTTTTCACCCAGCATGGACTTCAGCTCATTTGAAGAACCTATCTCTACTGTGCTGGCTTGGTGCCAGCTTTTTATTTGGAGATATTTGAACCTCGATTGCTTGTTGTTGGTTATCTCTAACCACTTGGCCCCAGGAACCTGCTTCACGTCTTCCACTAGTTGTTCCCATGTCATCACCCATGCCTCCCTCAGAGGAAACTGCCAGGTAATCCTTTGCTTTCTTGGCAGAACCCGGCACATTCCTTATTTGGGCAGCTTACTATAGTGGCTGAGTTTTGTCTCCTTTCTGATATTATACCATGTGATTGCTAGGCATTGTAGAGTCTTTAGACACACCTTTTTAAAATATCTTCACATCTGATAGCATCACCCTTAATATTTTACCAATGTCTAAACCATCCAGTTCCTTCAGGAGCATCTGCCTGTTGCTTCACAAAAAGCCCAGGCATAACAGGAAAGGTCTGGTAAACACAAGCCCCACGTTATCCTTCTTCCTATGAAGCTTTCTTCATGCAATTCACGAACCCTTTGAGGCCCAGATAAAGCTACTTATCTTGGCCTGTATTTTTTGAGCCACTCTTCTTTAAATTTCAAAGGGCTATTCTGGAATCAGAAGCGGTAGATGTGACCAGCTTAACACTGACTTGAAGACATCCTTACAAACGTTTTGGGAACTTACTTAAGGGATTTTCTCGATGGTTTGTGTGATCCTAAAATATAGATATCTCATCTCACTTTTGATATTCTCTTGATCTATATCTAGGTTCGAGGCCATTATCTCTGTTTTTTGTTCACTTTCTTCGTAGCCCTCAATGTGTCCGAATTGAGCGGATAAGTGGAACTGAGACGAGCAAATCAGAGGTATATACCATTAGATCGTCCACGTACAGGGCAACCTTTTTCCCCAGCCCATATACCTGAAGGGGGATATTCCATCTTCTTATCTGATCTTAGATGCTAGGGGTTCTATGTATAGGTTAAAGAGGAGAGGAGACAGAGGACACCCATGTCTAGTTCCCCTTGAGATTTTGAAACGCATAGAAAGATTACCATTCACCAGAACCCTAGCTGTTGGTTTTCGATATATCATTGCTATTGTCCTGCAATTTTTTCTGCCCAAGTTAAACAACCTTAATATTGTCTGAAGATAGGGCTAATTCACTATATAATAGACCTTTGTTGCATCTAAAGTAATAACTACCAGAGGAACTTTGTAGACAGTAGCTATATCTATCGCTCCAGTTAAATTATTTGTTAGATCGTGGATCCATCTTCCCCTAACAAAGCCTTTCTGATCCTCATGTAAGAGATCCCCCAACCACCCCATTTAACCTTTCTACCAATATTTTTGCAAAGATTTTGTAATCACAATTTAATAGAGAGATGGACCTATAGGAGTCACAAGCGATTGCCGAATTCCCGGTTTCAGAATCAGCGTCACAATGGCCTCATTCCAAGATGCTGGCATTTCAACCCCTTTTTCCAAAAATACCCCAAAACAGCTTTGCCAAAACTGGCATTATAACCTCTCCCAATTTTATTTATATCTTTTCAGGCAGTCCGTCCGGACCTGCCGCTTTACCTGTCTTTCCTGCCATGATTGCATTCCTAGTCCCCATCACTGTGGTAGGGCTGTTGATATTGTTATTATTACTCCCGCTGACTCTACGGGGAACATCCTGGTCCAACCACTTCTTCACATCTTCCCCTGTAACAACCAGTCCCTTCTAGTATACCCTCCTAAAGTGTTTGCGAAATGCCTCTTCTATTTCTTACTGATCGTTAGGAGTTTACCTGAAGTCTCACACCTGATACCTTTTATAAAACCTCTTATCTGATCACTCTTGATTTCCAGGCTCAGAGTTTTAGACACCCCTCTCAATATTCAAAGTGGGCGAGTTTACTCGCTTGCCACCTGTTCTGTAATCTCTCTTCGACTACTCCTACAAGTTCCAACCTAATGGTTGGGAGAGAGATTTATAAAGCCACCGTCTCATGATCCCCCGGACACTAGTAACTGGTGTTCCAACCACTGAATATTACATTCTAGTTTCCCTACTTAAGTTTGAAACATCTTTTTAAATGATTGAATAGAAAATATCCTTCCCCAGAAAGGCCTTATATGCATCTCAATGGAGGGCTGTCTGCATTTATATAGAAGAACTCCTCAGTCTTCAAACCAAGCCTCTCAATTACTGCTGCATCTAATAATAGATTCAGAAAAGGGGGTGGTGATGGACAGAGTATCTGAATTAAACAGAACACTCATACCCAGTCAGCAGATCAGGGCTTGATCCATCACCGTTTTTTAGCTCATTGCACCATCCCAGCTCAGAACCTGGCTACACACAAATTAGTCTGTCCCTGGCCCAGTGCATCATGGGAACAGGGCAGATCAAACTACCAAGCCAATTCTTATACTGGGAAGGAAACAAGCTTCCGGGGACCGGTTTCTGGCATTACAGCCGTCTTCGGCCCGGCTTGCTTGAATCCTTATGGTGCAATGAGCAAGGGACTCACATCTGAGTATACCCTTCCACGCTTATGGTGGACAAAACGATTCAGAAAAGGGGGTGGTGATGGACAGAGTATCCGAATTAAACAGAACACTCATACCCAGTCAACAGATTAGGGCTTGATCCATCACCGTTTTTTAGCTCACTGAACCATCCCAGCTCAGGAAAATGCCAGAAACCGGTCCCCGGAAGCTTGTCTCCTTTCCGGTGAAGAATTGGCTTGGTAGTTTGGTCTGCATATAGCCAGGTTCTGAACTGGGGTGATGCAGTGAGCTAAATAATGGTGAGGATCAAGCCCTGATCTCTTGACTGGGTAAGAGTGGTCTGCTTAATTCAGACACTCTGTTCATCACCACCCCCTTTTTGAATCGTTTTTGGCCACCACAAGTGTGGCAGGGTATACTCAGACATGAGTCCCTTGCTCACTGCACCACCAGGATTCAAGCAAGCCGGGCCGACGACGGCTGAAATGCCAGAAACCGGTCCCCGGAAGCTTGTCTCCTTTCCGGTGAAGAATTGGCTTGGTAGTTTGGTCTGATCCGTGACCTATAACTGCTTCATGAAGTCGTACCACTGCTTGAATCCTGCTTGAATCCTGTTGTTTTTTGGGGGGACATTGTATTGGGGGTGGTGCCTATATGTGGCCCCTCTCGTTTCCTGGGTGGGATGAAGTTAATAAGGTAATACATGGCAATACTTCTAGGGATATGGGAGCCCTGCTATGAAAAACGTCCAAGTCCATTCAGGTGTCTGGGGAATGTTCAAAGCCAAGGTATTTTAGAAAAGGCATATCCATCAAAAACAGACTTCAGAAAGAGTGATGCTTCTCACAGCAGGGTAGTATCAAGCCTGGAACACCCACAACAGCGGTACAAAGAGGTGTGAGGTTTCTGGACTTGATTATCACCAACCAACTGAAAAGTGTGATCACAGAAAGAAAAAAGGATGGGTATAACATAAAGAGCCATCTTCAGCTTAGACAACTGAATCTGCAATCGCCTATTTCACCATCACCATCAACCAAATAGCAGTGCTTCCGGAAGACTAATTATCAGCTCCTTGTTTAACAAAACACCTATTGAAAATTCTAAAGGAGTCTTGTGTCCTCTTCTTTCTCTCCAGCATCTAGGTTTCCTTTTTCCAGTGTCTGGAATGTTAGCAATACACTTCCACTCTGCAGTATTACAACCTCACCTCCATCGTGTGCAACTGATAAGGCCACAGGCATTGACAATGAATCCACAGGCCCTCACTACTCGGTTAATTCACTAACATCATGCATGTGCCACACAGGCTAAATACACATAGACGCACAACCAGCGACGGCTCGTGGAGGGAGTTACGGTGGGGCAGGAGGGTGGGGAGGGGGAGGGGCAGGGTGGAGGTTGCTAAAAACCGGCATATGGATAATTGCAGGTAAGTAAACAATTTAATTAATAAAACGAATTTCGTAGCTCGCACTGCATTGCATTTTGCGATGCAAGGCGCACTACGAAATTCGTTTTATTAATTAAATTGTTTACTTACCTGCAATTATCCATATGCCGGTTTTTAGCAACCTCCACCCTGCCCCTCCCCCTCCCCACCCTCCTGCCCCACCGTAACTCCCTCCACGAGCCGTCGCTGCGCACAACATACACTTGGAATGTAAGTACCACCAGTAAGGTAATTATTTAGAAGTGGAACTTCCCAGTGTGGTGGGCATTCCACCACAACACCCATTTATTTTGATGTTTCCCCATATTTACAAGTGTGGCATAAATATGGAGCAGCGCCAAAATTAAGACCAGTGAAAAACTGGTCTTACTTACCCTGGCGCAATGAGAAATGTTTAATTTCCCCATGTTTTTGCTGTTTCCATGTGTGCTGTGTTGTGCAGCACACACAGAAACAGCAAAATGCCATTGATTGTTTATGTGCAGGAAGGTGTCCCTTTCTGCACGGAACGCATCAGGCTTTGGTCGTATGCTTTAAGAACACTGAGGAAAGCTGCCTGTATACCATTAAAGCTTTTTTTAGGGTACGAGCTGAATCACGCTTGTGTGCTCATCTAATACGCTGTGGTCCAGCCACAAAGCAAGCACCACCCCAGGACTGTAGGGGGCCACGGGTCTTAATTAGGACTCAACAAGTAGAGCGCACTTCCTGGATTTAACAGTGCTCCTTTCATTGGGGCTCATGAGGAGCTTTGAACTGGCAACTATGATAAGAGGCATCCATTTGTGGACTGAAATGGACTACACGTCCCAGAAATCCTACATACTTGCTCATCTAGCGCAGCTGCATATCAGCGCATGATGTGGTTAAATGGAGTGGGGTGTAGCTTGCAATTCTTCTTCGACTGCGCCTCTGAAGAAGTTGTATAACGAAACGTGTCAAGCTTTGGTCGTGTGCTTTGAGAACACTGAGGAACCCCCAGGGTCTTGTCTAGGCCCTGGGGACCGCCACCCCCCAGGGCCTATGCCTGCAGTGTCCCAGGTGCCCACCCCTGGGACACTGTAGTTTGCAATGACAGGGCGGGAGCCTTGTGGCTCCCACCCTGTCATTGCAAACTGCTTTCCTATTTGGAAGAGAGAGCAGGAAAACTGCTCTCTCTTCCAAATAGGGGGAGCAGCATGTTAGCTACTCCCCATGTGAAAAAGCAATGCTGGCTCCCGCAGGACGCGGGGAGCTGGCTGGGATCATGGGGGGATTGGGGACCCCCCCACAGCTCCCAACGAAGAAGGCCAGCCCCAGGAGATGGGGTCCCCGGGGCTAGTAGTGGCCTTGGAGGAGGGCAACGCGGCTCCCCTCCCAAAAAAAAACATGAAAAAAAGCAACTGCCTTGGGGGATGGGGTCCCCGGGGCCAGAACTGGCTACAGGACGGGGCAAGGCAGCCCCCCTCCAAAATAACAATTAAAAAAAGGGCCATGCCCCTGGGGATGGGGTCTCCGGGGCAAATTATGGTCTTCGGAGGCAGGACCTGGGGGATGGGGATGAGGTCCCCAGGGCCAATAAATTAGAAAAAGAAGGGAGGCTACACAGCCCCCCTTCTTTAAAAAATTAATAAAACAGATTGGCCGGAGGACACGCCACCTCCTTGCACCACTCTGCAAACGCGCCCTATGGCGCGTTTGCAGAGGGGGAACGAATTCACCTTGAATACTGGGGGTCCCTGGGGCCAACTAGCCCATGCGCCAGGGGGCTGCATTGCTGAGAGGTGTTCAGAGGCACGCCCCTTTTTACACCTCTCTGCAATGCAGCCTTGTGGAGCTTACTAGAGGTACCTGGTGGGCTAGTTGGATCCCAGGGACCCTCAGGATTCAAGGGGACATAATCCCGCAACTTAAAACATGCCAGGGGTGATTCATCAAGTGTGGGCTGAGAAAAAGTGGGGTCCCAAAACGCTTTTCTCCATGATAATTTCCATAGGAAACTTTACCCAAGACTACAGCCCTAACTGCTGAACCGAATTACACCAAATGTGGCAAAAATGTAGCTCTTGGTTCAGAAAGTGACCTTTTTTTAAATGGTGCAAATCTATTAATTAGTTCTTGAGAAATTCATATATTAAAAAAAATTAGTATCTGGTTATTTAAGGTGGATCCGCAAACCCTCCGATCACAAGCGTGACTCTGATTGGATGCCAACATTTGAAACCAGGAAGTTTTGGCGGCCATCTTGTGACTCGGTTCAACTGAGTCACAAGAAAAAAGGTAAAGGCTAGGAACACCCTGACCTCCTAGGCCTGCTTAGGAGGTCTCACAGGGGGTCCCGGCGGGATTTGTAGACCATACGCGAATCCTGCCAAAATATTTTTTTGAATGAAGTGCTGTCTCAAACGTTTTGTTTAATTAAGCCCAGGGGTGGGTCAGGACCCGGACCCGGGGGCAATGCCAAAATATGATGCAGTGGCTCTGCAGGCCTCTCACAGCCCCGGGGACCGCCACCTTCCCGGGGCTTTTATCTTTAAATATGGGTGGGTCTTGTGTTCGCCGCAGCCCCTGGGACTGCCACCTTCCCATGGCTGTATTTAAAATTATAGTGTGGGGGACTCAAGCCCCCCCCCCACAGTGTTGTGGGGACCACCACCTCTCCGTGCATACATTATGTAAATAGGGGGTCCTTTGCGGACCCCCGGCCCTGGGTACCACCACCTTTCTGAGGCTTTAAATATGTTGAGCCCTCTATTGCCCGGGGACCCCCACACCCAGGGCTAGATCCAGCAATGTCCCGGGGTTCCCACCCCTGGGACATTGCAGTTTGCTCCCGCCATGCCATTGCAAACTTCCGCTTTGCTTCATGGAAGCGAGAGCAGAAAAACTCCTCTTGCTTTCATGAAGTGAAGCAGAACTGCTTTTGGGTGAAGGTATCTGCATGCTAGCAGCTCCCTCTGCCTAAAAGCAATGCCGGCTCTCGCAGGAGGCGTGGAGCCGGCAGGCACCCCGAGGGCCTTGGTGCTTCACCCGTGGTGCCCAACGTGAGTCCAAGCCCCTGGGGATGGGCTCCCCAATGCCTAAAATGTCCTAGGTAGGGATGCCACGCAGGCAACCCTATTCTTTTGTTTTGTTAAAAAAAAACAGTTAGGCAAGCTGCAGTGGATGGGATTCCTGGGGCCCAAAATGGCCCGGAGGATAAGCGGACCCTCTCCCTTTTTTTATTGTTATTTTTTTTTAATGGTCGGGCCATGAGGGAAGGTGATCCAGAGCCGACACCGGGCATATAACTGGGGGCATTAAATATATTTTTTTCTCTTGATAGGACCCTATCATGGCTCTCAGCATGGCCCCATCCAGTGTAACGTTGCCATTGATTCGCGGATCCATTTTAATAAAAAAATATAATAGTATATAATTAACCCCTTGCGTGCTGATTACGGCTACCGTCCGTCATGCGTCACGGTGGGCGTGTGCTGATGATGGCCGGGAGCAGTAATGACCACGCCCGCGATCGGAATCTGCCGCACAGGCGCAGAATTCCAGCCGCGGGCAAGGGGTTAAGGAGGTAGTGTTGTATTTGTGAACTTTTGTTAAAGAGCTAGTAAGATTGAAGTTAATTACATTAAATTTGATAGAGTTAGAAAGAATATAAAAAAATTAAAATTAAAAGTTAAATTTGAAGTGTATTGTGTTATCGTACATTGAATTTGCGCTTTTGTTGTGCCGATTCACGACGGGTTTGCCAATCCATGAAACATTTCATATGAGTATGTATGTTTAAAAGAAAATAAGATTCTCTGTTTTATAGGATGACTCTAAAATGAGCTGTAGTTTTCATTAAGACTTTGTTGGAGCTACATATAAGTGCAAATGCACAGCTTAACTGTGGTTTCAAAATGTGAAATGGTAACGTATATATAAGTGATATGCTACTAAATTAAGTCTTCCCAAATCAGTGGTATGTTTAGAAATAGTGTGTTGTTAAAAAATAACGCTAGTATTATTGGGAATAGGTTTTTGAACTCCCATAAAGGTTTGTGGCTGCATCGCGACGCTAGACTGCGGCACTGCGGTGGAGTCGCGACTCCAGTAAATTACAGAAGCAGTTTGGGTACTTTTAGAAAAACACTGGGAAAGGGTTAATATGTCTAACCAATAGAAATGTGTTTCACAATTTGAAATATTGAAGGAAGCAATTTGATTTGTTACTTACATTTAATTGTGTACAGAAAAAGAGGGAAAGTTGCCATTACTGGTTTTACATTGTTGAGAATGGTGCATTACATTTATTGTGTAAAATAGAAAATCTTTTATGAGATTCTGATATTTCCTATTTTGCAATACTATTTGAAAGGTGGGTTTCAAATTTGTAAGGTGTGCTATGTATTATGAGTAGTGTGTCACTCTTTGTAGTGATATTTTTGACTTTGAAAATCCTTATTTTCAAAGTTTCAAAATTATTAGAGAAGTGTGATGTTTGAAATATGTTAGAAATTTACAAATGTGTATTGTAGTTTATAGTTTGTTTTACTGTACTTAAATGATGATTGAAATAGGTTTTGCATACTAGCATGTGTACTTTGGTAGATGGAGTAGTGATTAGGCTACTTTGAATGAGTCTGTGGAAAGGTACACTTAAAGTACATCGTATAAGTTTAGGTGTCTGCTTGAAATGGGAAGTGCAGTCTGTCAAGTTTAAAGGACTTCATGGTCTTGTGATTGAGGTATGTCTGAACTTGTACAGGTGTTATGCATCTGAAGATGCTAGATGTATAAAACACAGGTATGCATCTATTCGTATGTTACTTTTATATATGATGCCCTAGCAAAAGGTACAGACACATGCATATATGGTTTCAGGAATATGGTGAGTGTTACAACAGACACATGAGAATGGTTGCTCTCTTATATTTGGCTAGGCCCAATACTCTTAGTAGTCACTGAATAGTGAAGCTGCAGCACAAAAGTGAGGTTATAAAACATGTTGGCTGAGTAATTAGTGATTAGGTTTTTTGCATGAGTTTGTGGAAAGGTACACTTGAAGTAAGCTGCATAAATGTAGGTGTCTGCTTGAAATGGGAAGTGCAGTCTGTCAACAATAAATAACTTCATGGTCTTGTGACTGAGGTATGTCTCGACTTGTGAATGTATTTTCACACATGTTATGCAAAAGTGTTGCTGCTTTATATTTGAACCATGCTTCTGTTTAAAGGTACGTGTTCTTGTGACAGGTTTGCTAATGTGTAAAGTAAAGAGTTATGGAGATATTTGCAATGTAATTGAAAATTTGGTTTGGATATTGTAATGAATATTAATATATAATTATTTCAAAATTAGAACATTTTTTAAAAAGTATTGTAACTTATCTTTGTTTTTCAGATATTTGCATTTATTGGTAAAAAACAACATCACGAATGGCAAAAAAGATCAAAAGAGAAGACAAGAAAAAAACTATATTATTGAAGAAAAGAGGAAATTAGTGCAAAATGTGACACAGAAGAAAAACTGTTCTGGTAAGAGAACTAAACAGTTTGTTAAAAAACTTTTACAAAGTGTAAAGCAATTTGAAAATGTTGAAAAGAAAAAGAAAAGTTCAACAACAAATAAGAAGGGAAGGAAAAAAGGAGATGATTAAAGAAAATCATGTTCTGGGAAAACAATGCATATTGAAAGAAGGCTAAAAGAACATAGAGACCTGAGAAGGAGAATATATAGAAGTGGAATACTACAAAATGTATTGAAAGATTGTAAAAAAAGCTTTTGAAATGAAATGAAACTTATTTATATTAATATTGAAGAGAATCAAATTATTGAATAAAACAACGGTGTTTATGAAGGAGAAAAGCAAAAGAAAAAGGCTGGTTAATAGAAGTAACTTTTGTAAAACTTTCACTGGTGAATGGAAGCACACTTCTAGTACTGAGCCTTTCTTTAATGAATAAAGTTATTTTCAGCAGAACTCTTTAGTACATGCAGCTGGTATTAGTGGTCAACGCTAAGATATGAAAGATGGTTCTCCAATTCCAAAAGAAAAAATCGTTCCTAGGAATTTAGAAGAAGTAATAACTGAAGAGATTCAAGGGAGGTGTACACAAGCTCCTGTATTTAAGTGGGATTGTAGCAGTATTTGCAGCATTCAACAGGAGTCTATTGACAAATTACACATTTTTTATGAGATTATGCGAAACAAAAGTGTTAAACAGAAGATTAAGATGTTACAAGGACTAGATCCATGTAAAATAGGACAATATACTAAATTGCAAGGTCATTTACTGTCTTGTCTTTCAAGAAAAGTCTGTGAAAGTACTTTTCATTATTTAAGAATGTTAGCTGTACACCACTCTGAAATGCAGAAGTTAGTAAGGAGATTCTACTATGTAAAAGCACCTGCATTATGTTTAAGTGAAATGTGAAATGAACACAGCTCTTTTGCACATTTCTGTATAAGATATAGAGAAAGTTTGTGATGATATACAGATTCCTTTTTTGGATCAGAAGACAAGCGTAGAGAAACTGAGGTGCATATTCATAAGGATTCAGCTCCGAATTATCCCCACTTTAACGCATCAAAAGTGGTGATAGAATTAACACCCCATTCACAAGCTGGTGCAAACTGCAGACATTGCCAGAATTCCCGAGATAACATCCCAAAAACCTAACACTACAGCGGACACCATTAAGTAACGCTAATGAGATGCAGAGTAGGCATTCTCGTGCAGAAACCCACAAAAAACAGCAACACAACATTCACAACGAACTGACAGGTCCACGAAGTGAAACAAAAACACACGATAAGCTGCGTTAGCCACAGGTATTTAACACCTGCCTCAAGCAGGTGTAAAGGCGGACGATTACCTGTAGTAGGCAACGGAGCCTCGCACACAGCCACACCTGAAGAACGAATGACGCCATGAGCTACTCATCATGTAGCTCAGAGCCCCAACAGGGCCACAGCACCCACCGCCATCACCCCCAGGGATATCCCTCCACAGAAAAAGCTGCTGGCTGTGCTGGACCTCTTGGCCCTTGCTACCTTCCAACCAACAACTGCTAGAGTCGGAGGGGTCTCACAGCAAGCCCTGCCAAAGTCCATCACACCTGTCCTGGATGCCATCCTCAGCTTCATACCCCAGTACCTTCACTTCCCCAACACTGCGCAGGAACAGCTGAAGATCAAGCAAGGCTTCTACGCCATTGCCGGATTCCCGGCCGTGTTGGGGGCAATCGACTGCACAAATGTCCCACTTGTGCCCCTTGCGGATACTGCACACAACTATCGCAACAGAAAGCACACGCATTCCATTAATGTGCAGACAATAGAGGACCACCGGTGACTCTTCACCAATTTCATCGCCAACTACCCAGGCAGTGTGCATGATAACTTCATCTTCCGACAGTCCATCATCAACCAGTGCTTTCAGGATGGCACATATGGGATAGGACTGCTTGTTGGTAAGTACCAAGTCCACACACCACACATCCCAATGCCTCCAAAGCACAATGCACAACTGGAGGGTTTCACACATGACCAAACCATATTCAAAAAGTCAAACTACATGTACAACTACCAGACACAACCACAACACTCCAAGGTCATCCTGGCCTACCCCTGCACCCTATACAGACTGGTGGTGTAGGTGCCAGCATCAGCTCATCCCGGCAGACTGGTGAACACCCACCCCACAAACAGCCAGCACAGGCATCACTGGATTGGTAGACCTGCCATCACAATCTGCCGAAACAAGTATTGACTCTTTCCTCCCTGCACTGTCACAGGTGATCAAGGATATGCCCTCTTCTCTTGGATTATGACACCCCTAGGAGAACTGAACACACCCGCCGCCCAGAGGCAGTACAATGCGGCCCACATACACACCAGGGGCATACAAACATTTGACGTGTTGAATTCACATTTCAGGTGCCTGGATGCCACAGGTGGGAAACTCCTGTACAGCCAGACATCGTGTGAAAGATGATTGTTGCATGTTGTGTGTTACACAACATCTGTGTTTGCACCAGGGTCCCATGGATCCCAGTTCCAGAGGTACTGGTCGATAATGGTGGTGATGGGGCAGGTGGCCCACATCCCACTGCACCAGTGGCAGGAATGGCCCACAGGAATACCATCATTGACACTTACTTCTCATGAGCACGTCACATTGTGACCATCCACGGCAATTATGCGACAGTAGAAAATGTTCAAATGCACTGCATGTGTGAATAAACATTTTTGCAGGTCTCAGCTTGTACTTGTACAATTTGATGTTACGTTTCCCTGCGTTCCAGATGTGATTTTGCAGGTTGTGCACATTTGCAGAACCAGTTGTGTCCTATGTTCAAATGTGGTGGGGGAGCAGTTTGACCCGGGAAGTTGTCACTGCCGGGGTGCACTCCTGATTGTGTGCGTGTACTGCATGGTGTGTGTGTGTCGCTCCAGCGGCTCTGATTTGTCTGCCACTGGTCTCTTTCATGCCGTGTGCCTGTCAGTTCTGTACTTCCACGGTGCTTGGATGTTGTGGTGTACATGTTGTTCTCTGCAGTTGGACCGGGGGCATTCATCGTACTCCGTTGTTGATGATTTTTGTTCAGTTGCATTTTCGGTGCGCTGGTACTGTTTTCCCGCATTGCGCGTGAAAATTGCTGCCCTCGCGCTGATTGTCACTATTTTCTCATCGTGCTTGTGACCATCGCAGGTTTTGTCGTGTTGGGGAATGTGCTTTTATCTCCGTCACTGTGATTGTTTTGCAGACATTGTCCGGGATGTTGGCAAACTATTGTGTGCTACAACCATGTTGTGAATTCCACATTGTCAAAGGGTTACTTTCCCGCGATGGGCTGTGATGCTGAAAGTTGCGTTACGCTACTCTTGCGGTAGTTATCACATGTTCTTGTGAATACATCTGTGAGAGTTTGATGAGTGTAGGTGTTGAAGAACAGGAGAAAGAGATTAGCATTGATGATTATGCGGAAGAAATGGCACAGTTTAACATGGTTTCATCTGAAAAAACAAACTTTGTATTTTTTGTCATCATACTCACTATGGAAGTCAAACTACAAATGTTCCCCAGACCAGAAACAAGCATCCTGGAACCGGTTTTGGGCTAACAGTCCTCATCAGCCAGGCTAGCTTGAATCTAGTGGCAAAGTGAGCAAGGGACCAAAGTCTGGAATTACCCTGCCAACATAGGGTAAACAAAGCAAACACAAGATGATAGACGGAGAACTGAAACTTTTCAGATACTCACCCCCAGTCACAGATCTGGGTTGAATCCATCATCGTTCTTTAGCTCACTTCGCCACCCCAGCTCAGACACAGCTATATGCAAATCAGTCTTGACCCTGTGCCTCATGGGAACAGTCCAGCCTTAAATGTCAAGCCATGTCTTCTCTGGACTGGAAACAAGCATCCTGGGACTGGTTTTGGACCAACAGCCCTCATCAGCCAGGCTAGCTTGAATCCAGTGGCAAAGTGAGCAAGGGACCCACGTCTGAGCATACCCTGACAACTTAGGGCCAACAAAGCAAACACAAGGAGATGGTGGATGGACGTTGAAACTTTTCAGACACTCACCTCCAGTCCCAGATCTGGGTTGAATCCATCATCATTCTTTAGCTCAATTCTCCACCCCAGTTCAGATACAGCTATATGCAAATCAGTCTTGACCCTGTGCCTCATGGGAACTGTCAAGCCCGAAATGCCAAGCCATGTCTTCTCTTCACCAGAAACAAGCATCCTGGGACCGGTTCCGGGCTAACAGCCCTCATCAGCCAAGTTAGCTTGAATCCAGTGGCAAAGTGAGCAAGTGACCCACGTCTGGGAATAACCCTGCAAACATAGGGCAAACAAAGTAAACACAAGGAGATGATGGACAAAGCACTGAAACTTTACAGACACTCACCCCCAGTCACGGATCTGGGTTGAATCCATCATTGTTCTTTAGCTCTCTTCGCCACCCTAGTTCAGACAGAGCTATATGCAAATCAGTCTTGCTCCTGTGCCTCATGGAAACAGTCCAGCCTTAACTGCCAAGCCATGTCTTCCCTGGACATGAAACAGGCATTCTCGGACCGGTTTCAGGATAACAGCCTTCATCAGCCAGGCTAGCTTGAATCCAGTTGCAAAGTGAGCAAGTGACCCACATCTAGGCATACCCTGCCAACATAGGGCAAACAAAATAATCACAAGGAGATGATGGACGGAGGGCTAAAACTTTTTAGACACTCACACCCAGTCACAGATCTGAGTTGAATCCATAATCGTTCTTTAGCTCACTTTACCACCCCTAGTTCAGACACAGCTATATGCACATCATTCTTGACCCTGTGCCTCATGAGAACAGTCCTGCCCCTACTGCCAAGCCATGTCTTCCCTGGGCTGGAAACAAGCATCCTGGGACTGGTTTTAGTCTAACAGCCCTCATCAGCTAGGCTAGCTTAAATCCAGTGGCAAAGTGAGCAAGGGACCAAAGTCTGGGATTACCCTGCCAATTTAGGGTGAACAAAGCAAACACAAGAAGATGATGGATGGAGCACTAAAACTTTTTAAACACTCACCACCTGTCACAGATCTGGGTTGAATCTATCATCATTCTTAAGCTCACTTCGCTAACCCAGTTCAGACACAGCTATATGCAAATCAGTCTTGACCCTGTACCTCATGGGAATAGTCCAGCCTGAACTGCTAAGCAATGTGTTCCCTGGACTGGAAACAAGCATCCTGGAACCAGTTTCGGGCTACCAGCCCTCATCAGACAGGCTAGCTTGAATCCAGTGGCAAAGTGAGCAAGGATCCGTACGTCTGAGCATACCCTGCCAATTTAGGCTGAACAAAGCAAACACAAGGAGATGATGGATGGAGCACTGGAACTTTTCAGACACTCACCCCTAGTCACAGATCTGGGTCGAATCCATAATCGTTCTTTAGCTCACTTCACCACCCCAGTTCTGACACAGCTATATGCACATCAGTCTTGACCCTGTACCTCATGAAAACAGTGCTGCCCATATTGCCAAGTCATGTTTTTCCTGGGCCAGAAACAAGCATCCTGGGACCAATTTTAGGCTAACAGCCCTCATCAGCCAGGCTAGCTTGAATCCAGTGGCAAAGTGAGCAAGGGACCAACGTCTGGACATACCATGCCAAATTAGGGCAAACAAAGTAAACACAAGGGGATGATGGACGGAGCACTGAAACTTTTCAGACACTCACCTCCAGTCACAGATCTGGGTTGAATCCATAATCGTTCTGTATCTCACTTCGCCAACCCCAGTTCAGACACAGCTATATGCAAATCAGTCTTGACCCTGTACCTCATGGGAACAGTCCAGTCCGTACTGCTAAGCAATGTCTTTCCTGGACTGAAAACAAGCATCCTGGGACCAGTTTCGGGCTAACAGCCCTCATCAGACAGGCTAGCTTGAATCCAGTGGCAAAGAGAGCAAGGGACCCACGTCTGGCATACCCTGCCACTTTAGGCTGAACAAAGCAAACTCAAGTACACTGATGGATGGAGCACTGAAACTTTTCAGACACTCACCCCTAGTCACAGATCTGGGTTGAATCCATAATCATTCTTTACCTCACTTCACCACACCAGTTCAGACACATCTATATGCACATCAGTCTTGACCCTGTGCCTCATGAAAACAGTGCTGCCCAAACTGCCAAGCCATGTCTTCTCTGGATCAGAAACAAGCATCTTGTGACCAGTTTCAGGCTAACAGCCCTCATCAGCCAGGCTAGCTTTAATCGAGTGGCAAAGTGAGCAAGGGATCTACGTCTGGGCATACCCTGCCCGCTTAGGCCGAACAAGCAAACACAAGGAGATGATGGACGGAGTGCTGAAACTTTTCAGACACTCACCCCCAGTCACAGACCTGGGTTGACTCCATCATCGTTCTTTAGCTCACTTTGCCACCCCAGTTCAGACACAGCTATATGCAAATCAGTCTTGACCCTGTGCCTCATGGGAACAGTCCAGCCCGAACTGCCAAGCAAAGCCTTCCCTGGACTGGAAACAAGCATCCTGGGACCAGTTTCAGGCTAACAGCCATCATCAGCCATGCTAGCTTAAATCCAGTGGCAAAGTGAGAAGGGGACCCACAGCTGAGCATACCTTGCCAAATTAGGGCAAACAAAGCAAACACAAGGAGATGATGGACGGAGCACTGAAACATTTCAGACACTCAGCCCCAGTCATAGATCTGGGTTGAATCCATCATCGTTCTTTAGCTCACTTTGCCATCCCAGTTCACACAGATATATGCACATCAGTCTTGACCCTGTGCCTCATGATAATAATAATAATAATAAGAATAAACTTCATTGCGTGATTAATACAAATCTTTGCATTGACTCTTTAAAAAAACATTGGAGTAGATACATAATCAAGAGTTTTACAAAAACAGTTAAAAACAGTAAAAGAGGGTGAAAGATGTGGACGAAAGATCCGTGCAAACTGATGCAATACATTGTGTTTGTAAAAAAAAAAAGCATTTTGAGATTTACTGAGTCTTTGTTAATCAAAAGAGAGTTTCTTAAGATGCAAAAGCAAGTATTATTGAGTCAAGTTCAGTCGCTGGCCTCTGGGTTTTGGATTGTGTTAACTGTTTTCATGTTTTCATGAAGCGCACTAGGCTGCTGGCTAATTTGAATATCTTCTCCCTTGAAGCTAATCAGCAAGGCTTGTCTTCGAGTTCGCACACTTTTTTGATTCCAGAGCTGTGTTAGTTTGCCCCTTCGAGCACTGTCTAGAGCTTTGCAGCTACATAACAAGTGTAGAACGTCCTCCTTTGGATATTCGCAAAGCCTGCAATTGGTATTCGGTTCCAGGCGTTTCCATGGGGGAAGATGTACTTTTGACGGAATTACCTCCATCCTCAGCCACAGGAAATCTTCCTTCACCTTCCTTGAGAAGCTGGTGCTGAGGTATGGCTGAGGTAGGGGGCTAGTTTAGCCTTGGCTCACGAACCACCCGTGTGATCTCCTGGTTAGTGCGGCTTTGTCTTCTTCCATGGAAAGAATTTTCACTGACTTGTTGACAAGGCGCTTGAAGCACTTGTGTGAACAGCTCGAGTGCCAAAGGTCTTCCAACGCAAGGGGTTTTATAGCTGCTTGAAGGTACACTGTTGCGGGGATCCCTTGTTTGTCTCCTGCTCTTTCCAAAGGTGGGCGTTCAAGGAGTCTGGTTCAGCATTCTTTATTTTGTGCCAGGATTTAGCATATGCGCCTTTACGTACTATTTGCTGCTTCTGTAAACCAAACTCCAACCTTAACTGTGCTGGGGAGGTGTAGGGGGGGGGGTGAGAAGAGTATTCAGAGTGTTTTACTGACCACATTGTCTAGAGTGTCCTCATCTCTACCTCTCATACATTCACTGCCATATGTTATTGATGGTAGTAATTTTGCGCGAAGTATGTCCAGCAAGGGGATTAAGTTTGGGCCCGCTATTTTGTTCTTGATATTTTTTAAAGCGATGGCCAGTGAAATCCCTCTGTTTTTTATTGTTGTTGCGTGTCGCTGGAATGAGCCGTTGGAATCAAAAATTATCCCCAGATATTTGTATTCTTTAACTGTTTCCATTTTGAGGTCATGCAGAGACCATTGAAATGTTTGCTTTTTTGATTTTTGATTAAAAACCATCACCTTCGATTTTTCCATGTTTATGGTCAGGCCATTTTTATCCGAGAATGTACTTGTTGTGTTAATAAGATGTTGCAGGCCTACTGGGGTGTGGCTGATTAGTATCAGGTCGTCTGCATATAATAAGTTCGACAGTGTAAGCCCCCCTAGCTTTGGGGAGTGATGGTTGCAGTTGTCCAGATCTTTAGAAAGGTCAGACACAAAAAGATTGAACAGGGTTGGTGCGAGGACGCACCCCTGTTTCAGCCCTTTTGTGGTCGGAATCTCTTTTGATAAACAATTGCCAGCCCCCAGTTTTATTTGGATCCAAGTGTCTGAATGTAGTAAGATCAATAAGTTGAGCAATTTGTTGTCCACCTCCCACTTTGAAAGTTTTGACCACAATTTCCCTCTGTCAATGCTATCAAAAGCCGCTGAGAAGTCGATGTAGCACGCATATAATGGTTTTTTGGGTTTGATGGCAGCATCTATCTGCAGGGAGAGGGCTAGGATGTTTGTCGAGGTCCCTAGATTTTTTTGGAATCCAGTCTGGTTGATGGGGATTCATTTTTTGTTTGACGCCCAGGAGGTTAGTTCTTCCAAGAGCAGCCCTGAAAAGAATTTTGCATCTATATCTATAAGAGCTATGAGTCTGTAGTTCTTAGCCTCATTCTTGTTTCCTTTTTTATAGATTGGAGCTATTATTGAACCCCTCCAAGAGGACGGAAATTGTTCAACTTTCCAGATTTCTACAAAGAGCGGGAGGAGTTGTTCAGCCCAATAGGTTGGGTCTTGTTTATAGTAGTAAACAAGCTTTATTTCGATATATTGGTCATATCTTAAAAATCATTACAGTACAAAAAAGAGAACATTTAAAATGCAATGAATTTTAGCATTTTGTTCCTTAATTAAAAACATACAAGTTAGGCATTTGTTAAAAACATGTGAGTTAACTACAGGAAAAGCACAATATAGATTACAGGAGGCTCAGTTGCCGAGAGAATCTGATAACAGCATGGGATTTAACAATAAACAAGTGCAATATATGTTAAGGGAGACTCAGTTGCCTAGACGATCTGACTCGCCATGCCCAACCCAAGAATTTTTCTAGGCAGCAAGCAAACAGAGGACGGGAATCAGATCTTAGGATGCGTAAGGCCTCCAGGTGAGATCTAGTGCCGAGGCTCCTGCATAGTGGCTTCAGCCAAACGCGTCGCGGGGCTGCATATGCTGGGCACTCAAACATTAGGTGGGCAACTGACTTGTGCCTATTGTCACAAAAAGGGCAATATGGTGTAGTTTGCACCGGTGGCTTCCAACTTGCAGTCAGCTTCCCTAATGGCAATAGACCCACCCTAAATTTGGAATACAGTGCCCTGTCCCATGGTTTACAAATCATATCTAGATATGGTTCTCTGAAGGGCAACTCCTTTACCATCAGGAATTCTGCGGTGGATCTACATAATTTAGAATTACTGTTTCTAACATCTACCACCCAAGACCAATATAGCTTCTTTAAGGTCTGTTTGGGTGGAGCAGTTCTGTTGACCCAGTCGTCTTCAAGGCCCAGGTCATAAAGAAGCCGCTTAACTTCTTTAAGCCAACGGACCTTGTGCCAGCCAGATGTTAAAAGGAGTTCCCTTAGGCCTTCAGCATAGCTGGACAATTCTGGTACCCTCCATAACCGTGCCCATAAGAGAAGGGGACGTAAACTCGCCTGCTCACTTATTGGACGTGTGCCCACATCTAGGAGGAGTGGAAGAGAAGGTGTACTGTGCGGTAAGCCCGCAAGGTCTTTGTGGAATTTATTTTCCAAGTGCATCAGGAAGTCAACTTTCTGCACGCCCCACAGTTCAGACCCATACAGAGCCGCGCTCACCCCCCTTGCCCTGTAAATGTCCAATACAGGACCAATTAGTTTGATGGACGATGGGAGGGATTCCATTTGGGCCTGGGACTCCCTCCTTCTGTCCTTTCGCAATTCGTCCCTTCAGTTGTTCAATCGAAATTGGGAAGTTGGTGTCAGCAGCTAGGGGCTTAAGGGCCATCGGGATCGGCTTACAGAGTTCCGGGTTTCGGTGGCCCATGCTTAGTACTTCATCATTAAAGTGTTGGAACAGATAGTTTACCCAGGATACCTCTGTGATGTGGGAGTTCACTCCAGGGGCATTCGGATTATCTATTTTATTAACAGTTTTCCAAAATCTTGCACTGTTATTATTTTATGAATCGTAGAGAAGTTTTGCCCAAGTTTTTTCCGTGGCTTCTCGTTTGATTCGCCACAGGATTTTATTCTTTTTACACTTTAGTGATCTCAATTTAGACGCTAAGTCATTGTCGCTCCTATCTTTCCGCAGCTCGTGAAGTGTTCTGTGTATGGCTGTTTTTACTGCCCTTAGATTAGGCGTTAGAGAGGATTGAGGGTCATTTTTTGGGTTGCTTGTCAGGCTAGACGATGTTTTATTTTGGCTTGTCCGTACCTTGATTTCTTTAGCGACATTAAGCTTAGTGTTCTTTAGGCCAAAGGTTCTCAAGAAGGACTCCCAGGCGAGTATTTTGCTATCGTTCAGCTCAGCAGCACTTTCCCAGCACATCTTTGCTTCTTGCATTAATCGAACTGGGTCGCTAGTGTTGCACTTAATTCTGTTGCATTTTTCTGAGATCGTCAGCTTTGGGCCATTTTCTAAAAATTTTAGCACTGTCCCTTGTGCCCTCAGTGACAGTTCTTGCGGGAGGTGGTCACTGCAGTCAGATATTCTGATTTTAAAATCTTGTACTAATGCGAACAGTGAAAAAGACAAGAAGGTGTAGTCGATCGCCGATGATGTAACCGAGTTGTGGAAGGTTGCTGCTTGGGGACGATCCCCCGGTGTTCGCCCATTTGCCAAAATCAGACCCAAATTGGTTAGATCTTCTGTTAAGCTTTTTGATAGAATAGTTTGTTTGCCCCAGGGGCACACTTCCAGAGGCGGAATCCCCCTGACATGCAAATAATCTTCCATTGGATAGTTCTTCCCTGATGATTTCGAAAGGAACATATTAAAGTCTCCTGAGACAATAAGGTTCGGATTGTCCACTACCGTTATTAGTTTGTTCAATTCTGTCACCAGGGCAGTGGCCCCCTTTTGTTTTCTTTTTGGGTGCAGATAGGTCTTAACCAGGATAAGTTCTTGCCTATTGGAACCCGGTATTGAGATTTCCAGCTGGACTGCAGTGATCCCGTTTTCAGTTCCCGAAATATTTTTATTTAACAGTTCTTTTACGTGGTTAATTGTTTGTATCGAGGTGTATATCGTTAAACCACCTTTCTCATGACCAAATTTTGAGGTTCTCCTTGCTGGGAGGTGGTATGTTTTAAATCCCTGAAGATGGAGCGGTTCTGCTGACCAGGTTTCTTGTAACAGTATTAAGACATACTGCTGAAAGTATAGCAATAGATCCTTGTTGGTGATTTTTGCTAAGCATGGGCGAATTTTGGGATTCTGGCATTCGCGAATTTGCGTATTTGCGAACTCGCAATCCGCAAAATCCACGAATTCTCGCGAATTTGCGGATTTTTTTTTGTGTTCGCAAGGGTTTCTGCCAGTTCGCGAGGGTTTTGTACCAGTTCGCTATTGCGAACTTACTTGTAGGCTCGCAACGGTCGCGACTTTGTTGTTTCTACGTCTGGTTCATCATCACAGGATCACAGCACCCTCTATTTCACCACTGCCACCCTCTGATTCACCCATGCCACCCTCTGGTACATCACTGCCACCCTCTGATTCATCACTGTAGATTATGGGGGGGAAAAGCAAGCACACCTGCCCTGCTTCAACTGATATGAATTAATTTGGGGTTGATTAATGTGTCACTGAATTTAAACTTCCTGTCTGGCACCTGCTTCCTTATCTGTAATTTGCTTTCTGTTGCAGTGCAATTTTTTTTCCCCGGACCTTTGTGGCCAACTTGTAGCTATTCTATGAGCCTGCTCTGAGGGTCAGAGCAGGGTCATAGAAAAGTTGCAAGTAGGCAACTGAACTCTGGAGGGGCCCCTCAGGAAGCACTACAGGGAATGGTTACTAATGATGACTTTGAACTTTTGCTCCTGCTGAGTGCTTTCAGTTTTTCAAAATTCGTTTTTCTGCAGAACAGCAACTGTAATGCCCCAAACAAACGTAGGCAACTGAACTCTGGAGGGTCCCCTCAGGAAGCACTACAGGGAATGGTTACTAATGATGAGTGAACTTTTGCACCTGCTGAGTGCTTTCAGTTTTGCAAAACTGGTTTTTCTGCAGAACAGCAACTGTAATGCCCCAAACAAACTTACTTGTGAAAGTTGATTTCTAATCCAAAAGTGATCCAAAGAAAGTCAAAAAGGCCTCAAATCCAAAAAAGTGCAGGCAAATGTCAACCTGAGGAGGTATTCTGATAAAAATCATCATTTTCCGAAGGTTTATGCTGCTTGCTGGTGGATTTCTTGTGCAGAATTGCAAATTTTGTAATTTCGTGAGTTCGAGACTGTTGCTGCCTGCCGCATCTACATGTTCGCAATTGCGAACTCTCGCGATGCGTCGCCAAACTCCCGCGGGATCCCGCAGCAAGATCCAAAATGGCGCAGCACTCGCAAAATATCGAGAAAAACAACTCGGCAAACGCTGAATGACGGTAAGTGAACGCCGCACGCCGTAATATTGTATCACTAAGCAAAAAAATGGCTGTTTTTACTGCCCTTAGATTAGGCGTTAGAGAGGATTGAAGGTAATTTTTTGGGTTGCTTGTCAGGCTAGACGATGTTTTATTTCGGCTTGTCCGTACCTTGATTTCTTTAGCGACATTAAGCTTAGTGTTCTTTAGGCCAAAGGATTTCAAGAAGGACTCGCAGGCGAGTATTTTGCTATCGTTCAGCTCAGCAGCACTTTCCCAGCACATCATTGCTTCTTGCATTAATCGAACTGGGTCGCTAGTGTTGCACTTAATTCTGTTGCATTTTTCTGAGATCGTCAGCTTTGGGCCATTTGCTAAAAATGTTAGCACTGTCCCTTGTGCCCTCAGTGACAGTTCTTGCGGGAGGTGGTCACTGCAGTCAGATATTCTGATTTTAAAATCCTGTACTAATGCGAACAGTGAAAAAGACAAGAAGGTGTAGTCGATCGCCGATGATGTAACCGAGTTGTGGAAGGTTGCTGCTTGGGGACGATCCCCCGGTGTTCGCCCATTTGCCAAAATCAGACCCAAATTGGTTAGATCTTCTGTTAAACTTTTTGATAGATTAGTTTGTTTGCCCCAGGGGCACACTTCCAGAGGCGGAATCCCACTGACATGCAAATAATCTTCCATTGGATAGTTCTTCCCTGATGATTTCGAAGGAACATATTAAAGTCTCCTGAGACAATAAGGTTCGGATTGTCCACTACCGTTATTAGTTTGTTCAATTCTGTCACCAGGGCAGTGGCCCCCTTTTGTTTTCTTTTTGGGTGCAGATAGGTCTTAACCAGGATAAGTTCTTGCCTATTGGAACCCGGTATTGAGATTTCCAGCTGGACTGCAGTGATCCCGTTTTCAGTTCCCGAAATATTTTTATTTAACAGTTCTTTTACGTGGTTAATTGTTTGTATCGAGGTGTATATCGTTAAACCACCTTTCTCATGACCAAATTTTGAGGTTCTCCTTGCTGGGAGGTGGTATGTTTTAAATCCCTGAAGATGGAGCGGTTTTGCTGACCAGGTTTCTTGTAACAGTATTAAGACATACTGCTGAAAGTATAGCAATAGATCCTTGTTGGTGATTTTTGCTAAGCATGGGCGAATTTTGGGATTCTGGCATTCGCGAATTTGCGTATTTGCGAACTCGCAATCCGCAAAATCCGCGAATTCTCGCAAATTTGCTGATTTTTTTTTGTGTTCGCAAGGGTTTCTGCCAGTTCGCGAGGGTTTTTTACCAGTTCGCTATTGCAAACTTACTTGTCGACTCGCAACGGTCGCGACTTTGTTGTTTCTACGTCTGGTGCATCATCACAGGATCACAGCACCCTCTATTTCACCAGCGCCACCCTCTGATTCACCCATCCCACCCTCTGGTACATCACTGCCACCCTCTGATTCATCACTGTAGATTATGGGGGGAAAAGCAAGCACACCTGCCCTGCTTCAACTGATATGAATTATTTTGGGGTTGATTAATGTGTCACTGAATTTAAACTTCCTGTCTGGCACCTGCTTCCTTATCTGTAATTTGCTTTCTGTTGCAGTGCAATTTTTTTCCCAGGACCTTTGTGGCCAACTTGTAGCTATTCTATGAGCCTGCTCTGAGGGTCAGAGCAGGGTCATAGAATAGTTGCAAGTAGGCAACTGAACTCTGGAGGGGCCCCTCAGGAAGCACTACAGGGAATGGTTACTAATGATGACTTTGAACTTTTGCTCCTGCTGAGTGCTTTCAGTTTTGCAAAATTCATTTTTCTGCAGAACAGCAACTGTAATGCCCCAAACAAACGTAGGAAACTGAACTCTGGAGGGTCCCCTCAGGAAGCAATACAGGGAATGGTTACTAATGTTGAGTGAACTTTTGCACCTGCTGAGTGCTTTCAGTTTTGCAAAACTGGTTTTTCTGCAGAACAGCAACTGTAATGCCCCAAACAAACTTACTTGTGAAAGTTGATTTCTAATCCAAAAGTGATCCAAAGAAAGTCAAAAAGGCCTCAAATCCAAAAAAAGTGCAGGCAAATGTCAACCTGAGGAGTTATTCTGATAAAAATCATCATTTTCCGAAGGTTTATGCTGCTTGCTGGTGGATTTCTTGTGCAGAATTGCAAATTTTGTAATTTCGTGAGTGCGAGATTGTTGCTGCCCGCCGCATCTACATGTTCGCAATTGCGAACTCTCGCGATGCGTCGCCAAACTCCTGCGGGATCCCGCAGCAAGATCCAAAATGGTGCAGCACTCGCAAAATATCGAGAAAAACAACTTGGCAAACGCTGAATGACGGTAAGTGAACGCCGCACGCCGCAATATTGTATCACCAAGCAAAAAAATCCGCTGCGTGGGAATTTGCGGATTTTCGGTAAATTCTCGAGAGTTCGTGGATTGCGAATTTACCGAAAATCCGCAAAATCCACGAGCGGAACAGATTTTCCGCCCATGCCTAATTTTTGCTCTTAGACCGTTTATGTTCCAAGAACACAATTAAAGCGACCGATTTATATAGAAGGGGGTACCAATTGGTTCTGCAGATTGTCATTGGCTGCACTGTCTGAAGTTAATTGTTTTTGCAATCCAGTCCCATTTTTGTTTTTGGGTCGGAAGACCGTTGGTTACTTGCAGAGGGGGTGCACCAACCTTTCGTTCGATTGAGCATCCTCGTGCTCCTCTCAATATTGATTTTGTGGGAATATCTGGACGGTGTTTGCTCAAATTCAAGTTAGCATTTTCTTGTAGATTGCGGAGTAGTGGAGCTGGGTAGCCTGGGTTGAAGAATGGTTTGATTCGAATCCCCCATGTTTTTAATTGGTTTTCCTCTCTTAAGATTTTTTTCACCGATTCTCCAGAGTTCTAGATTGTTTTTGTTATTTCCTGCTCAGATAGATGTTTGAGAGTGATGAATTCGACAGCCTCCAAGTCTTGAGTAGTTAGGGTAGCTAAAGATGTAATAGAGTTCAACACTCATAAGATATTCCTTCGATTTAAAATATCTTCGCGACCTTTGGATCCGAAGTCAGGAATGAAGAGTATTATTTTGGGCTCTTCGTGGTTGGTGGCCTCCTGCCTCTGTTCGGGATTTAATGCCCATTCTATGCTTTTGCAGTTACTGTGTTCTTGAGAGCTTTCTTGGGAATTTGGTTCTCTTTGGTTCGGCGGACCCGAGTTGGCTGTTGATACTCGTGCTGTATTCTTGCAATTGCTTTAGTCTAAAGGCGCTTGCTCACTTTGCGTCAGCTGACCAAAGTTGGCAGTAGGGTCACGGGGTTGCGTCAGCTTACCCAAGTTGGCAGTGGAGTCACGGGGTTCGTGCTTGTTGATGTCCTGCCTTTGACCCGATATTAATTCTAAGGCTGTGCTTTTGGTTGATCCTGGGTTTTGCTCTCTCTGAAAACGGGGTACCTTGTCCACAGTTGTGTTATGTTCGTGTTTCATTGCTAATGTGGAGATACAGATGGCGGAATTCCAAGGATTAGTTCCTCCAGTTGATTGTACCACCAGGTTGTCCGCAGTTTGTAACCTCATTCACTCGATGTGGAAGGGATTTTTTGAACACTTGCTTGTCGCCCCTAAGTCAACGAGCTTCTTCAGCTGAACCCCTTTTAAGATCAGCGTCTGTTGCTATATTCTTGGCAGACATTACCTCTGGGCTATTAAGAGCAGGGGAGATTGGAGGGCTTTCCCTTGCCCTTTTGCTTAGATCGTCCTTAGTGCCTCTTTGTTCTATCTCTAATTCCGGCAGCAATTTGTTTGCTTGTGGGAAGTATGTTCTTATAGAGCCCATCTTGTTTCTCCCTTTTCTCTTCATTTTCCTTCTTTGTTTAGAAGACAGTTGTTTGTTGCATGTGTGTTCCCCGCTTTCTCCAATGGTGGATGCCCCTCTGGTTGATCTCTGCTGGTTTTTGTCGTGCCGGAGCTTATGCGCCCCTCCCCTTTGTTGTGGGTTCTGTTCGTTCAATTCCTTAGGGTGATTAGTTGAGTTGTTTGAGGCTATTGTAGCAATGGGAATAACCACCGATTGGATTTTTTTCTGTTAGCTCACAATCTGGGTTTATTCTTTCCTTGCTTGCTGCTGCCCATGCTGCTCTGTGGGAGTCATTTATAGATTTTATATCAGTTAGGAGCTCACTCATTACATCTGGTAAAGATGTGTAGTGTAGTTCCTATTTTCCCAATAGGCTCTGAGCATTGGAATAACATAAACAGCAGTGTAGACGTAGGACTGAGGTCATCTAGGTCTCTACTGACTATGTTAGACTTAATTTAGGTTTGCGCCAGCTAGCTCAGAGGTCACTGGAAACTTTCTTGAATTAATGGGGAGAGATCAGCTTCCCTGGCTCAGACAAGAAGGGATTCAGCTTCCGACAACTGCATAAACATGACAACTTTGCTCCCTCAGAATGAGAGTAAATCTCTAGAGTCGTCTGAAAACAATAGACAGCTATTTCACTCAGTCAGAAGTGTGTTCTTAGTTTCACCAGAGTGCAGAGAATAGAGAGACGGGCGTTTTCAATAAAAGGTATGATTTATTGAGCAGTCTTCCTTCTCATGCAAGAGAAATGAATTGCCACATATGCAATACTTAATATAAAGTAAAGTACGTACAGTAAAAAGCAGTATTATGAAATAATACTGTAAAAGCATCGATATGGTTTCTTAGCCATAAGACACTTTAAAATGGATAAAATATATATACATATATACATTGGCTAACGTGCTCAACTGGTGCTTCTAAAATACGCCTACCCCGGTGTACCTGACCTTAGCCTAATACATGGGAAGGAGTAAGTAAGTAGCAGTTTTAAGTTAAGTAGGTTTTGCCAAGAATATGGTTCAAGAATTCTCTCCAAGGGTTTAGTCAGCACTGTACCTTGGAAATAGAATGTAGGAGGTCTGGTATCTCTCTCTCAGGACTCGATATCCCAGTCACCCGCAAGGGTAGGCTGGAAACGCCGGAGCTGGATTTTTTCGGCAGGAGAAAAGACAGCGTCTTTTTCAGCGCGTCAAAGAGGAGGGGCAGCGTCCGTGGGCTTTTCGCTTCAGCTGGGCTCTCGGAAAGTAGATCGCTGCTCTGCTCCAAAACCACCACTGTGTGTTTGCTTAAGACAACGTTTGTATATTTATAACTGAAAGGTGCCGAGTTTGACGTAAGGTTTTGACATAAGACGTAAATATAGATGTAACTAAGAACTGGCCGTTCTTACTATGCTCGCAGGAGTTCTATTACAAATCAAAACAAAGCAAGTGGGGATTTCCCAGGTTGCTGGAGGTTTGGTGTGTTGAAAGTACTCGTTGTGCTTTTCTAGGAATCTAAGGAAGTAGCGTTTGCCGTGCCTTGGACTGCAAGGGCGATTTACTGAAATATGGATCTGATTCTTATGCCATTACAGGGATATTATTGATTATAGCCGTACAAGGGCATAAAATGGTAATATTGATTCAGGTTCCTAGATAAAAACACAATAGATGATAATTTATCAATGATTGAGTAACAAGTACAGCTTGGTGGATTGATTGTGCTTTTTGATTGAACTTTTTTTATCAACTTCTTCAGATCTAATAGCTTGGTGTCGATGCTGATGACGTGGGTCGTGAAGTGGGTTAGCAGATTTAATTGGATATCCATCTTATCCGAGTGATATTCCATTGCTTTTGTCGTGAGGTTCATGGTGTTTAACAGTGATGCCCAGAGCCCGCACACTTTGTGTTTAGAGTCTTTGGGGAATCAACCGTTTTGGTTTCTGTATTATGAGGGAACGTGGCACCTTTACCATGGGCAGGTGTGTCCTCCTTTGTCTCCCATTCTTCAATTATCACGGGAAATGCGCTGTTTGCTAATGCTAACCCTGAGTGCTGAGTTATAGTTGAAACCCGAGAGTCTCACTTGAGGTGAGATGTTTGACTCCAACGCAGCGGTGTGTGCAGGTCTTGCTGGCACGTACTGGGTCGTATTCGGACCAGGATGATTTGTTTGGTGTAAGCTATTTAACTCCAAAGCCAGATCAAGGGACTCCTGCTGTGATTTCTTTGCTGAGGTGGCGTAGAGTGAATAGTTTAGCGATGATGGCTGTTCTAAGTGCTCATTGAGAGAAGGCTCTTTGGCTCGATCGTCGGCCTCATCTGCTGGCTCATCTGCTCTATGTTCTCTTATCACGGTTGCGTCCTTGTTCACTTCAAAGCTTTTATTTTGCCAACTGAGATTATTTCCATCGGTTTCAGAACATTGAAAGCTGTTTGCTACTGTAACTGAATTAGGCGTTGAGTCTCTGTACGGTTTAGGTGGACTTTCATTGACCAAATGACTCACCAATACCGATGCCGGTTTTAAGGCTCTTGCCGAGTCTGCAACGTTGTGTTTTGTTAGGATGATTATTTCCGGAAGGAAAGGGGAGGGAAGGCCCTTGTGAGTGGGGCTCATATGGTTTAACATGGCCCCAGCATCTTTTACAAAGGCAAACTTGGAGAAAATTTTAGGTTGTACAAGAGTTTTTTTGGGTTTTTGTTGGTTATAAATTTATTGATCTGTTTGACCTAGAACTGAACCCTCTGAACCCTCTGCTTCATGCATAAGGGTAACTAAGATGTTGTCCTCTGTGTTTGTGCCAGATTTTATTGGCCTTGTTAATTTTTTGAGGCTGTCGGAGGAGGCATTAAGTAGCTTGTTTTTCTTCTTCCGATTGCTCACTACAGTAGAAATACTTTTTCTTTCTTTACCTGATCTCATGATGGCTAAGAAGCTGATGTCAGCAAAGAGGGCGGAGGGGGGCTGGTAAACCCTGCACTGTCCTTACAGTAGAAAACACCCCCCCCCACGGCACCCCTCACCTGACGTGCAAATGCCAGATATTCTCGACTATGATTTCATGGCTTTTTAAAGAACGTCACTTGTGTTTTTTGAGCTTTTTATGCTTTTATGCTTTAAGCACTGTGCTGCATTGCGTTGCGTAACACTTACGGAACATGCAGTGCTGCGATGCTGTGGTGAGGCCGGTTGGATGGTTCAGCTGTGATTTGGCTATCTAAGCCAAAAGTTAGTCGGGGCCACAGTGCCACAGTGCCTCAACTCCGTGGCGCGTGACCAGTGTACACAATGTCCACAGTGTCCACAGTGTCCACAATGTCCAGGGTGTCCGCTGCGTCCACGTCTTTGTTTGTGCTCTCTCTCGCTGTGCAGGCTGGCAGGCTTAGCACAGCTCTCCTCTCTGTGTTCTGCTCCGTGCACCTCACTTCTGGGCTGTGGGCTCTGAGCTCCTGCCTGCTTGGTTGCCTGCTTGATTACTCACAGGCTCGTCAGAGAAGGAAAGGTGAGGTGAGGCAGAAACAAAAAGACAAAGAGCCTAGGAAGCTCGTGTGCCCCTGGGGATCGTAGGGGTCGGGACAGGCACGGGCTCAAAGGTGGTGGAAATACCGGCGTCTCCCAGAACGTCCGGAGCTACCCGAATTCACCAGGTCCCTCGTCCTCTCCCTCTGCTCTCTCCGCGGCTCTTCACCGCCGCCTCACCGCCGATTCTCGTATTCAGGTGTTTAAGTGTTTAAGTGATTGCGGCTTTCATCTGAGGCTTCGGAGCTTTTGTTTGGCGCTTTGTTTGGCGCTTTGCTTGGCTCGCGTTCGCGATCACCGCCGCCACTGCCGCCGCCTCCGCCGCTCCTCCTCCTGGTTACACTCTGCTCGCTCTCCTCAGTCTGCTCTCTGGCGCCACCGGAACTCACTCTCAGAAACCTGAGCCTCATGAGAACCGTCCTGCCCGTACTACCAAGCCATGTCTTCCCTGGGCCGGAAATAAGCATCCTGGTACTGGTTTCAGGATAACAGCCCTCATCAGCCAGGCTAGCTTGAATCCATTGGCAAAGTGAGCAAGGGACTCACTGGATTCAAGCAAGCCGGGCTGAAGACGGCTGGAATGCCAGAAACAGGTCCTCGGAAGCTTGTTTACGTTCCAGGGAAGACATGGCTTGGTAGCTCGGGCTGGACTGTTCCCATGAGGCACAGGGTCAGACTGATTTGCATATAGCCATGTCTGAACTGGGGTGGCAGAGTGAGCTAAAGTACGGTGATGGATTAAACCCAGATCATTTGACTGGGTGTGGGTGTTTGATTGATTCAGATGCTCCATCCATCACCCCCCCCCCCTTTCGTACCGCTTTTGGCCACCATAAGTGTTGCAGGGTATGCTCAGACGTGAGTCCCTTGCTCACTTTGCCACTGGATTCAAGCAAGTCTGGCTGAAGACAGCTGGAATGCCAGAAACCGGTCCTCGAAAGCTTGTTTACGGTCCAGGGAGGACATGGCTTGGCAATTCGGGCTGGACTGTTCCCATGAGGCACAGGGTCAGACTGATTTGTATACAGCCATGTCTGAACTGGGGTGGCAGAGTGGGCTAAAGAACGGTGATGGATTAAACCCAGATCATTTGAATGGGTGCAGGTGTTTGATTGATTCAGATGCTCCATCCATCACCACCCCCTTTTGTACCGCTTTTGGCCGCCATAAGTGTGGCAGGGTATGCTCAGACGTGAATCCCTTGCTCACTTTGTCATTGGATTCAAGCAAGTCGGGCTGAAGACGGCTGGAATGCCAGAAACCGGTCCTCGGAAGCTTGTTTACGGTCCAGGGAAGACATGGCTTGGCAGTTCGGGCTGGACTGTTCCCATGAGGCACAGGGTCAGACTGATTTGCATATAGCCATGTCTGAACTGGGGTGGCAGAGTGGGCTAAAGAACGGCGATGGATTAAACCCAAATCATTTGACTGGGTGTAGGTGTTTGATTGATTCAGATGCTCCATCCATCACCACCCCCTTTTGTACCGCTTTTGGCCGCCATAAGTGTGGCAGGGTATGCTCAGACGTGAGTCCCTTGCTCACTTTGCCACTGGATTCAAGCAAGCCGGGCTGAAGACGGCTGGAATGCCAGAAACCGGTCCTCGGAAGCTTGTTTACGGTCCAGGGAAGACATGGCTTGGCAGTTCGGGCTGGACTGTTCCCATGAGGCACAGGGTCAGACTGATTTGCATATAGCCATGTCTGAACTGGGGTGGCAGAGTGGGCTAAAGAACGGTGATGGATTAAACCCAGATCATTTGACTGGATGTGGGTGTTTGATTGATTCAGATGCTCCATCCATCACCACCCCCCCTTTTGTACCGATAATGGAAAGGGGCGACCATTCGGTCCCCCCGAACGTATGGTGGAGTACCACGATCCCCCCGGGAAGCCATCTTGGGCGGGAGGCGAGCCTCGGCTGGTATGCCCGAAGCGGCGTAGCCGGGGCGCGCCTTTTTCCCGCCCTGGAGTGGGCTGGCCTAGACACTGACGCGGCCGGCCACGCCCCTTTGGGGCAGGCAGGGGCGGGTGTACGCCCGCCCTGAAGACGGATAAAAGGAGCAACAAGCCAAGAAAGCATCCTCTTGTTCCTGTGCTCTGAAGCTGCACCTCCTCGCTGCACGTGAGCTCGAGACGGAACGAAGAGCCAATTTTGAGCGTTGTAATCTTTCTTGTTTGTTTTGCAGATACTCTGTCGGAGAATGCCTAAGAAGGCGGGAAAGAGAATGACTACCGAACAGATGCTGCGTGTTCTCATGAAGGAGGTTACCGACCTGAAGAAGCGAATGGCGGATAAAGACGAGGAAGGAGGGCCTAAACGTCCTCTGGCAGGAACAGCTCCAGGTGGAAAAGGCAAGAGGCCCAGAAGGGGAGCAGCGGGGGGAGACGTCCCAGTTCCCTGTAACCCACGTGAGGCACCCATTCCGGTGCCGGAGGAAGGGAATCCGATTCCTGTGGTGGTCACCCCCGTGTCCGGAGAGGATATGCCGCCCGAGCTGGCAGCACAATTAGCAGCGTGGTTGGGTAAAGGTAGCAAGGGCGCCACGGCTGACGACGCGCAGGTGTTGATGAAGCAGCTGCGGGAAACAAGGGAAGCGGCGAAGGCGCCATTGCCGGCTGCGGCAGTCGCAGATACAGCTTCCGGTTCAGGTAAGCGGCCTTTGCCGGTTGCGAGGGATGAGTCGGCACCCTCTCGAAGGGAAAAGTTGGGTCAACATGTCCCTCTAGCTATCAAAGAAAAGATATGGGCAGGGGAGTATATAAACATCTTCTCGTTGCTTACCGATCATTATGAGATGGAGCATGTTAAGAGCCAGAAGGAGCTCATGCATCCGAGTGTTTGGCGCGCAAAGATGGCCGCCTTCAAGGTAAATGAAAACATTGGCAATTGGGGCAAAGCATGGGGGGTTTTTACATCCATCTTGGGTGAACGGAGGCCCGAATTGCTGCCTGAATTGCCGATTTATCAGTCACGAATCATGGGGTATTCTGTATCACACGAGGGCAATCATTGGTTCTGTTACGATAATATTTTCAGAAAAGCGAAAGAGCATGATAGAAACTTAACTTGGGATTGTTATGATTCTGTGTCCTGGTCCAAAATGGAGGACTCTGGTATGTTGAAAGTGCCATTAGTAGGGAGTAATGTTGGTGAATCCTCCCGCCAATATGCGGGGACGCCCTTTCGATCAGGTACGAGTAACGACAATCACCCAAGGCCAATCGGCAACACAGGTAAAAGGGGGGTATGTTGGAACTTTAACAGGGGAAAATGTACTAGGCCCCAGGGGTCATGCAAATTTAGGCATGAGTGTAGTGGGTGTGGGCAATCATCCCATCCTGAGTCCATGTGCAGAGCCAAAACTGGTGATAACGGGGGTAGAGGAGGCGCCAAACAGGTCTAACATAGTCCGAGGGGCGCCTTTACCTACTCCAATTGATACCATGGCAATGATTCCCTGGCTCAGCGAATACCCGGATCACGCTTCCGCTCGGGTGTTGCGGAACGGGTTTTCATATGGTTTCCGCATCCCAGTGGGGGATTTTCAGGGTAGAGAAAAATGTAAAAACCAGATGTCGGTCCTGCAGCATACGACCGTGGTACAAGAAAAGATCGTGAAAGAGGTGGCTCGAGGTCGAGTCGCCGGTCCATTTAATGTGCCACCAGTGGCTAACTTTGTTTGTTCCCCTTTAGGGGTGGTCCCCAAGAAGGACCCGGGTGAGTTTCGGCTGATACATAATTTATCAGCCCCACGTGGTCTTTCCGTAAACGATGCAATAGACCCGGAAGTGTGTTCGGTGCGGTACGCATCCTTCGATGAGGCCATAGCCATATTGAATCGCCTGGGGCCCGGGGCGCTGATGGCAAAATCTGATATCGAGTCAGCGTTCCGGTTGCTCCCGGTACATCCAGACGATCAGCGTCTTCTTGGTTTCATGTTTCAGGGTCACTATTACATGGATAGGTGTATGCCAATGGGGTGCTCTATATCTTGTGCCTATTTCGAAAAGTTCAGTTGCTTCCTGCAATGGGTCTTCACAAGGAAGACGGGGTTTCAACAAGTTATGCATTATCTCGATGACTTTTTGTTTCTGGGGGCAGCCGGGGATCCGGAATGTGGGCAGGCTTTGAATGCATTTTGTGTCTTGATGAATCAGTTTGGCGTGCCACTGGCACCAGGTAAGACTGTGGGTCCCTCGACTTGCCTCGAGTTTCTGGGGATCGAGCTCGATTCCAAAGAAGGTTGTTTTCGTTTGCCACGTGACAAAGTGTTAAGATTCAGGGCATCCCTGCAAATGTGTTTAAATGAGTCTAAGGTTAAGCTACATCAATTACAGCAATTGGTGGGACAATTGAATTTTGCCCTAAGAGTTATACCGATGGCCCGCCCCTTTTCTCGCTCGATCGCTCAAGCCATGGTCGGCCTGAAGGAGGGTCATCATCACACAAGGCTCTCGGCAGAGGTTCGCCAGGACATGCGCATTTGGTTGGCATTTCTGGCGGATTTCAATGGTCGAATTGTCTGGAACAAACCGGCCGTGTCCTCTGAGGAGCTGGGGCTGTGGACAGATTCGGCAGGGAGCATTGGTTTTGGTGCCATATTCGGCACTCGGTGGTCGGCACAAAAATGGCCGTCATGGTGGCATGATAGTGGACTGACAAGTAACATTGCTTTCCTAGAACTGTTTCCCATTCTGGTGGCCCTGAGAACTTGGCCGGAGGGATTCAGAGATCACTCTGTGGTGTTCTGGTCTGATAACATGACCGTTGTTGAGTGTGTCAATAGCCAGGCAGCACGATGCAAATGGATTCTGAGATTGCTCAAGGAAATCGTATTACTATGTATGCAATTGAATGTACTATTTAGGGCAAGACATGTCCCGGGGGTGATGAACAAGGCGGCTGATGCGCTTTCTCGTTTTCATATGCAGGCCTTCTGGGGTTTTCTGCCCACAGCGGACCCGGTGGCGGCACCCTTTCCCGAAGCTCTCTGGTCTCTCGGTGCCCCGAACTTCGTAACCTCGTGGGAGAGAGTTTAGCACCCAGGACGAAAAAGGCATATGAAGGGGCGTTCCGATCCTATTGGGCCTTTTTGGGGGCTGCTAGGGGGGAGCTTTGGGGCCAGGAAGAGTCTGTAGTAAACTTTCTGCTGTCTTTGCATCAGGCAGGCAAATCAGTGGCTACGGCCCAGAGGCATCGGGCCGCCATTTCCTTTGTGGCGAGGGCTCATGGGATCCAGGACCCGACAGCGTCTTTCGTTGTGCAGAAAGCGCTACGTGGGTGGCAACGCCTTGAGGGTCACAAAGTAGATGAAAGGCGCCCGATAGGTTTGGATAGGTTGGCCCTGTTATTATCCAGACTCCCTGCAACATGTTCATCCCAGTTTGAAACAGTGTTATTCCGAGCCGCTTTTACGCTGGCATTCCATGGGGCTATGCGGGTGAGCGAACTAGTGGCGAGGAACAAGCGGGATGTGATGGGGGGACTGTGCCGAGAGCACGTTCAGATCAGAGGGGAGACAATGACTGTCTCGTTTGTCAGGTCCAAGACCGATCAGGGTGCGATGGGTGATTGCATAATCATACAAAGGATTCCCGGGTCCTCCATGTGCCCGGTGAGTTGTGTAGAGGAATATTTAGCACAAAGGGTGGCATCATGGGGGGGGACCTTGTTGAGACACGCTGACGCCACCCCACTGACGAGGTTTCAGTTTCAGCGGGTGCTTGCGATGTCGATTACTGCTGCGGGCTTGAACCCGGGCGAGTTTGGGACCCATTCCTTTCGGATAGGGTCTGCTACAGAGGCTACAGCCAGGGGTCTGAATGTTGAACAAGTTAAACGTGTGGGGCGTTGGTCCTCCAATTGTTATAAAAGGTATGTGCGGTTGCACATGTTGTGAAGCTGTAATGATGTACTCATGCTTCTTGTTTTTGTTTGGTTTCAGTTGCGCGAGCCTACGAGGCGGGGCGAACTGTGCAGTCGACCCAACACCGGGCCAGCGGTCAGACGTCACCGGCTGTGAAAAAGGAGGTGTGGGTCGTGGGCCACTCATACGTGAGGCGTGCCGCGGACGTATTCAAAGCAGGTGACATGATTCACGTGGCTGGGGAATACGGGTACAGGGTGTCCTTCTACGGAAAGGGCGGACTCTGTATTGACCAGTTTCAATCATTTTTTGAGGGTTTGCTAGGGCGGACGAGGTCACCGCCGTCTATAGTCATAGTACATCTTAGGGGCAATGATTTGGTCACCACTGGTAGACGACTTCTTCTTGAGGCAATGCTTTCCACTGTAAGTTGGTTGGCAAGGAGAGTTCCAGGGTGCACGATTGCATGGTCCCATATGATCCCACGTAAAGTGTGGCGGGGGGCTATTTCTGTTGCTGCTCTGAATCATTCAGTAAGGAAAATTAATAACAAAGTGGGTAGATTGTTCCGTTCCAATACACTGCATTCTATTTCGCATGGTTGTATTACTGGTGACAGTATGTATTTGGGGGATGGTGTTCATTTGTCCCGGGTGGGGAACGAGTTACTCATAGGAGACTGCTTAGCTTGGCTAAAGACTTTAAGACATGACCTTTAAGTAGGAGTGTTGTGGGGGGTCCGGATAGCCGGTCAACTATCCGGCCTGTGGCGGTAAGGTCATGATCGGTGAGCACTAATTGGTAGATCCCTATGAGTGGGCGTCACCCATTACGGATGGGAGCGCGCGAGGGAGGTGGCCATTGGCCCCTCAACGGGGAGGCGGTCCCTTCTAAGGATGGGCCGCCGAAAGGAAAGGAAAGGCGGTCAAGGCCCCTTCCTGGGTAGGAGGGGTTACAGCCCCCTCCTGGAGAATTTCCCGGGGCCATGTCATCTGCGACGGCAGATGTGGTAAGTTGTGTGGGGTTTGGGAGGGGGGTCTACGCTACCTTCTAGATACCTCACACGAGTCCTCGAACGACCTTTAAGTGGCGTTGAGTTTAATGGGGCCCCCGTCAAGTCAAGGGAAATTGGTAGTTGCACTTGAGGTACGCCTCTGTGCGGTCGCCCCTCACAAGTGAGGGGGTCATTTCTGGTTTAGGGATCTTGACACCGGTTACGACCTTGCCGTTGGCCCTTAAACGTTAGGATGTACAATTTCAAATTGCAAGTTAAATATTTTGTAGGATGTTAGTTCGGCTAGGAGAACCTTTGTATTAGAGAATATGTTAAGGTTAGCCAAACATCGCAAATGTGGTAATGAAATTGTACATAATATGAAACTGTTATTTTAATGTTTTAATTTTGTTTCATATTTTAATAAATACGGCCGGGAGGGTCACTCCCTCCCGTCTTCCAAAAGTTCAGAACTGTTTCCGGTTTCCCATCCTTGGGGATTGTGTTGCGAGGGGGTGGCGGGTATCTCAGCCATATGGAAAGGGGCGACCATTCGGTCCCCCCGAACATATGGTGGAGTACCACGATCCCCCCGGGAAGCCATCTTGGGCGGGAGGCGAGCCTCGGCTGGTATGCCCGAAGCGGCGTAGCCGGGGCGCGCCTTTTTCCCGCCCTGGAGTGGGCTGGCCTAGACACTGACGCGGCCGGCCACGCCCCTTTGGGGCAGGCAGGGGCGGGTGTACGCCCGCCCTGAAGACGGATAAAAGGAGCAACAAGCCAAGAAAGCATCCTCTTGTTCCTGTGCTCTGAAGCTGCACCTCCTCGCTGCACGTGAGCTCGAGACGGAACGAAGAGACAATTTTGACCCACCCACCAGCCCCTGAGGACAGCTATTTGTTGTAAATAAAGTTTTTGATGTGGTAACTCTATTTTCTTTCAGGTTGTGATGACTGTCGTGATATTTTGAATCTGCAATAAAGATGGTCATGTGTTGGATGTGTTCAAATAAAGTATTTGCACTAGGTTGATCAGTAATCATGCTTATAATATATAATTCTTTAGCAATTTAGTAATTTAGATAGTTTGTCGTATTTATTGTCGGGCGGTAAGGTCATGATCGGTGAGCACTAATTGGTAGATCCCTATGAGTGGGCGTCACCCATTACGGATGGGAGCGCGCGAGGGAGGTGGCCATTGGCCCCTCAACGGGGAGGCGGTCCCTTCTAAGGATGGGCCGCCGAAAGGAAAGGAAAGGCGGTCAAGGCCCCTTCCTGGGTAGGAGGGGTTACAGCCCCCTCCTGGAGAATTTCCCGGGGCCATGTCATCTGCGACGGCAGATGTGGTAAGTTGTGTGGGGTTTGGGAGGGGGGTCTACGCTACCTTCTAGATACCTCACACGAGTCCTCGAACGACCTTTGAGTGGCGTCGAGTTTAATGGGGCCCCCGTCAAGTCAAGGGAAATTGGTAGTTGCACTTGAGGTACGCCTCTGTGCGGTCGCCCCTCACAAGTGAGGGTGTCATTTCTGGTTTAGGGATCTTGACACCGGTTACGACCTTGCCGTTGGCCCTTAAACGTTAGGATGTACAATTTCAAATTGCAAGTTAAATATTTTGTAGGATGTTAGTTCGGCTAGGAGAACCTTTGTATTAGAGAATATGTTAAGGTTAGCCAAACATCGCAAATGTGGTAATGAAATTGTACATAATATGAAACTGTTATTTTAATGTTTTAATTTTGTTTCATATTTTAATAAATACGGCCGGGAGGGTCATTCCCTCCCGTCTTCCAAAAGTTCAGAACTGTTTCCGGTTTCCCATCCTTGGGGATTGTGTTGCGAGGGGGTGGCGGGTATCTCAGCCATATGAGGCACAGGGTCAGACTGATTTGCATATAGCCATGTCTGAACTGGGGTGGCAGAGTGGGCTAAAGAACGGTGATGGATTAAACCCAGATCATTTGACTGGATGTGGGTGTTTGATTGATTCAGATGCTCCATCCATCACCACCTCCCCTTTTGTACCGATAATGAGAATTATAGGCGCATCCACACCCAAAATTTCTAGAATTTTCCATAGCTTTTTGTGGCTAACGCAATCAAATGCCATGAATAAATACACGAAGGCCAGGAAAAGTCTACTCCTTTTTGCCCTTATATATTTGCTAATCAACATGTTGAAGTTCGGGCCTTGCTCTACCGTCCCAAGTCCCTTGCGGAAACCATATTGGATGTCACTAATGATCGAGTGCTCCTCCGCCCAATCTTGAAACCTTGTTAAGAGGACTCTGCCGATTACTTTGACTGTGGAATCGAGCAATGATATTGGTCTGTAATTGGCAGGGTTGGACCTGTCTCCTTTTTGAAAGATATGGACCAATATAGATACTAGCCAAGATGGAATGGGGCCTGTCTTGCTGCTTGCATTGATAACTTGTGTTAGGAAGGGACCCCACAGTTCTATGTTGAATTAAAAAAGTTCCACGGGGATACCATCGGGCCCAGGTGCCTTGCCCCTGCTGCTTAGGGAAATGGCCGATACAACTTCATCCAAGTCAAATCTTAGGTTAGGGGAGTTAGTTATTGGGTCTATGCTTAAGCTTAGTACAGAGTTTCCTTCGTTAGGGAAAACAGAGTGGGGTTTATCAAATACTTTTAAATAATGTTCCACCCACTCTGAATCACTATTGGCTATCTCTATAGAGGTCCTATCAACACTCACCAGGAATGGTGCATTAACTGCCTTACAAAAAGCAGAACTATCTTTAAGTTCTGAGGCTGCGCGCAAAGCTCGCCATGCTTAATTTCTAACTCCTGCTTCTTTTCTTTCAGTGTGCGGTTATAATCTCTTTGTGCCCCTGCAAACTCTGATCGTTTTTTTATTGTTTTTTGTAGGCAATTTTTTAGTTCTGAGTGGGCTTTAGTGCATTTTGAATCGAACCACCCACACTTGTGTCCCTGGTTTTTATTAGAGTTTATTATTAAAGGCTTTTTAATATGGCCTGCAATAACTGAGAAACCCTCTAACACGTCTTTGTTAATGGCATTTTCATCTAAGCATACCATAATCTCCTGATCACAGTTTTTGATGATTGTATTTGTGAAATTTTCCAGGACCAATTTATCCCAACATGGGCATACCCGTTTTGGCTAGACAGGGTATATTATGGGATGTATGGTCCCTCGCATGGCTAGCCTTGTCTTTTACAATTAAATCCAGACTCAAGGCAAAATGATCGCTTAAGGCGATCTTGTGGGTACGGAAATCTGCCACTCTGGAAGCATGCCTACTGGTAACTAGAATAAAGTCAATTGTCGAGAAGGTACCTCGCCCATTGAATGTTGGTTTAAAGGGAACCGGGGAAGAACATGCTAAGTTTAGATATAGTTCAAACAAATTGTCATTTAACATCTCACTGAAACGGGTATGAACAAAATGAGAGAAATAGCAGTTTTTATCAAAGCCAATACCGCAAGGACCCCGTCTAAATGATTTAATCCTTTCATGTATCTCTCTTGCACTGATATGACAACCCAGGCATTTTCTTGCCTTCTTCCTTTCATACAGGCACTAACCATGCACTCTTCCAATCACCCAGGTACTACTACTGCACGCATGCAATCACCCAGTCACTACCCATGTACTCATGTAATCACTCAGGAACTACCCATGCACTCATCCATTCTCTCAGGCACTATCTGTGCACTCCTGCAATCACCTAGGGATTGCTCTTGCAGTAGTTATTTTACTCAGGCACTACCCATGCACTAATCTGAGCAGCAAGATATTACCTTTACACTCATGAAGTCACTCAGGCACTACCCATGTACTCATCCAATCACCAAGGCAGTATCCCTACACTCATGCAATCACCCAGGCATTATCCATGCACTCATGCAATCACTCAGGCACTACTCTTGCACTGAATCATTCACTCAGGCACTACCCATGCACTCATCCATTCTGTCAGGCACAACCCATGCACTCATCCAAAGACACAGGCATTACCCTTACACTCATCCAGTCACCCAGGCAGTACCTGTTTACTCATCCAATCACTCAGGCACTACTCAGGCACTCATCCAATCACCTCACTCAGGCACTAACCTTGACTCATCCATTTACTCAGGTACTAACCATGCACTCATGCAATAACCCAGGCAGTACCCCTGCACTCATGCAATCACCCAGGTACTACCCATGCAATCACCCAGGCACTACTCTTGCACTCAACCATTCAATAAGGAACCTCCCATGCACTCATCTAATGGCACAGGCATTAGCCTTGCAATCATACTTTCACTCAAGTACTTCCAATGCACTCATTAAATCACCCAGGCACTACCACTGCACCCATACAATAACCCAGGCACTAACCATATACATATGCAAACACTCAGGAACTACTCTTGCACTCAACAATACACTCAGGCACTACTCATGCACTCATCAACTGACCCAGGTATTACCCGTGCACTCATTCTTTCACTCAGGCACTATCCATGCACTGATCTAAGCAACCAGGCATTACCCTTGCACTCATAAAGTCACACAGACACAACCCATGCACTCATCCAATCACCCAGGCAGTATTCCCACACTCATGCAATCACCCAGGCACTAACCATGCACTCATGCAATCACTCGGGCACAATTCTTGCACTCAACCATTCACTCAGGTACCACCCATGTACTCATCCAGTCTCTCAAGCACTACCCATGCACTCATCCAACAGCCCAGGCATGACCCTGCACTCATCCTTTTACTCAGGCACTACCCATGCACTCATCCAATCACTCAGGCACTCCATTTGAAGTCATCTATGGACCCAGGCACTACCCATGCACTCATCCAATCACCAAGACACTACCTTTCCACTCATGCATTCACTGAGGCACAATCTATGCAGTTATGCAATCACTCAGACACTGCCCATGCACTCATCAAATATGCTCTCCCCAATCACTCAGGACCTATTTATTCACTCATTTAATAACCCAGGTACTACCCAAGCACTCATTTTTACAACATCTAATAGTGTGTCTATCTTTAATCAAACAGGCAGTTCTAAAAAGAACAATTTTTAAATGTTCTTTTTATTTTTTTTTGTGTTTTTCTAACTCTTATTTATTTTTTGGGTGTTTTAAAAAAAATCAGATTAAAAATACAAGGCAATGACCTGCAGTAAAGTAGTGAAAAAATGGGAGCACTCACAGCAAACTTACCGCACTGCCGCTGGAACCGGGGACTTCAGCCCCCAAGTGCCTTTGCGCCAGGAGGCGCCAATGTGGGTGTGTTGCGCCCAGAGGCGCATATATTCACAGTGAGGCTCCCGCAGCATGGGAACCCTCACAGACAACTTACCCCACTGCCGCTGGAACCGGCCACTTCAGCCCCGTGTGCTTTTGTGCCAGGAGGCGCCAACGTGGGTTAGCTACGCCGGGAGGTGCATATAATCACAGCGGGCTCCTGCAGCACGGGACGCGCAAGGCTTGCATGGGCAAAGCTCCGGCCAAGGGTGGGCCCGTCTCCACCCGTCTGAACCCAGAGGAGGCTGGGCTGGGCCCTCCTCTGACATTTGGACCACTACTACTCACACCTGCACATTTTCTCGGCTGTTCTTTCTAGGACTAATAACTTGTGGACTAAGGTACTGTTTGATCATTCCCCTTGCTTATATAACAATATTATTGTGGTACCATCTGTTGGGGCTCTTTGGCAAGCAATCTCCCCATCTGCTGTGTATTCGCTCCTCAATGGGAAAGCGAAAGGCTAACGTGGAGGGCCAAAAGCAGCAAAACAAAAGAAGAGTAAAACGGCCATGATCAGTGTTGAGGGTTGTAAAGACAGGGGAGGTGGTACTTGATCGCATTGATATCCTTTTTTCTGAATGTGAAGGCCTCCTCGAATCCAACACACCATACCAAATAGGGTGGCGCACTATAATTTTCCCACACTAAAACAGGTAATGGCCCTCCAATAAACATTCCATCCCCTCGGGCCTCCAGGTACTCTCCTACTCATGGCAGTGGTACTATCCCAGCGTGAAAGTAGACAATATACCTGACCAACGTCCTTAAGCCCACACCCAGACATATTGAAGCTATTCACCTAATCAGGCGAGTGAGGGGATGCCGATCCATAATAAGGGATGATATTGTCGGGGCTAGAAGGCACTCTACCCTGTGGATCGACACAGACACTATCGCACTTACTCAAACACACCGCGACCTGGTTGAGAATTTGGTAGCCTATGAGTTACGGACACAGCACCTTTTTGAGACTACTATTCATCTTAAATGCATTCTCCCGGGTGGGACCAGCAAATCTATCTCTAATAGTCTTGCTGGTTCCCAACAAACTTTGTCTATGCTTAGTGAGATAGATTGATGGTTCCCTTTGCTCCCCGGCATGGTAACTGGCTGGTCTGATGAAATGCAACAGCCCGCATCTCACCCCACTCTTAACAGGGAATCCTCTAATTGAGATAGGATCCCCTGACAGCGTCCAGACACAGTCTAATCAATATTCAGACCTCACAGCCCCTAATGTTGTGCTGAATACCAATATATGCCAAATGTCACGCTCAATTTCTTTACTATCTTGGAACATTGCTGTGTTGAGGTATACGGGCGACGTTCCTAAATGGAATAATTTTATAGAAAAACTTGATATATGTGCCTTCAAGGAAACCTGGTCCATAGAGCCGCTGTACCACCTTGGATATCTAAATTATTATATCCCAGCCACCCAGGGTGTTAGGGGCCGCCCGCTAGGGGGCCTCACAATCTGGGTTAGACAAGATACTGTTCTTAAGATCCGTGTTTTCCCCTTGAAATGCAGGGATATTCTCGCAATAATGGTGGAGCTTGGGCCGTGTGAAACCTGTGCCATTGTAAATGTATATGCTAGAGGCCTGAGAGGGGTGCGGAGATCTGAAACCATCAATGCTTTAGGCGGGCTCTTAGACACTCTCCCAGGGGAAGCTGGAGCTGTAGTTGTTGGGGATCTCAATACAACATTTGAATCACTTGATACTGAGGACAATGACCTAGCGAGGGAGGAGGATGAACACTGGGGTGTCCCATCTCTGGAATTACATGCGATCAAACATTGGACTGAAGCTGCTATTCAATTAAAAGCTCTCTGTTTGGAGCATGGTCTAAGGGCTGCTAACTGTCGATCCACCTCTGATAGACTAGGGTCAAAGACTTTTAACAACGGTTACCATTCTAGCCGCATTGACTATTTCCTAGTCAGCTTGAACCTATGGCACACCCTTGAGGACGCATAGAGAGTGATCATGATCCACTATGCTCACGGTTCATATTCAGGGAACTTAGTGTACCAGCAAAAACGGTTAGTCTACTTATTACTAGTTATCTTTTAGTCTCAAATATTATGCGTTGAGTTAAATGGCCCAGGATCTAAGCATGTCCAGAAACACAATCCATCATAAGTAGCGAGCTTGAGAGTACAGTAAGATTGATGGAGACATGCCACCGCTCCCATGAACCAGCCAAAGAACAGACACAGCTGCACAACTCACTGTTTCGAAAAATCGACGGGCATTTCCAAAAACTGAGTAAGGCCATGATGAAAGACATCATGCCTAAACATCATTGGTACAATCATGAATGTAGACGTGTCCGTAAAGTCCTTGGTGAAGAAATTAAATTGGGTGCTGTGGAGAGAGTGCATACTGCCAGGAATACTAAAAGACTGTTATTCACTGCACCAAAAAATCTTGTGATAAGGACAGATGGCAGGAATTAAAATGTGTTTGTGATAGCAACAACTCCAAGTGGTTTTGGAATGTGGTTAAATGAGGCAGGCGTTGATTGGCACAGTCACCGGAAAATCACATTGAGCCTGATGTATGGGTTGGCCATTTTGCCATTCAATATGTTGAAGATGAAGTAGACGATAAAATATCATTCCCGATCCATCCCTTCCCTGCTGGTAGGGTTTTTGATGAGGCAGATGTTAGTGGTGCACTTAGCGCTCTAACAGGTGGTAGATCTCCAGGGTTAGATTGCATCCCTGCCAACATTTTCTTGTATGATAGACCAAAATGGTCCAGCTACATTCTATTACTCGCTAATGCCATAGCTCAAGGAGCACCAATTCCGGCTCCCTGGTGGGGGCAGAGATAATTCCCATATATAAAAAAGGAGACAAATCCATACCTGGTAACTATAGGCCCATAAGCCTTATAGATTCCATACAGAATATAGTGTCCAGGCTTCTTTTGGCCGAGGTCCCGGTCTGGATTGAGGCTAATTCCAGTCTCTCCCCTCTCCAGGCAGGCTTCAGGGCCCATATTAGCACAACTGACCATGCCTTCCATTTTGTTCTTATATACTGGTGGACAATCACTCTTCACTCTTAGCAAAGGCAGCATGTATGCTGCCTTTGTCGACCTCAAATCCGCCTTAGACCTGTTCTCACAGAACAAACTGTGGAAGGTCTTGAATGAGATGGAGATACCACTTGATTTACTCTCCCTGATCGCCCACCTCCATGAGGATAATTATGCACACATAAGTTGGGGGGCCGCAGAAAATAAGACAGACCCTTTTCCTAAGTGAAAGGGTGTTAGCCAAGGATGTTTGTATGTTTGTTGGCTCCCACATTGTTTTCTCTTTTCATAAATGGAGCCGCAAACTTCCTTGATGCTGACCATATTGATACTCCTGTCTTAATTGGAGGAAGAATCCCCATTTTAATGTTTGTGGATGACACGCTGACAATCTCCAAAACACCGAGTGGATTGCAGCATGCCCTCCATCACTATGAAGAGTTCTGTCTCTTCAGGGGTCCTCAAATTAATGCTTCTAAGACGTTTATGGCATTCAATCAGTACAGATGATTTAGAGTGAAAATGGTGATGGATGGGCTATCCCTAGAGCAGGTTGATGCCTTTGTCTATCTGGGTATCAAAATGCAGAAGGACATGAGGTGGAAACCACGTATCGAAGTTATTGCACTAAAGCACCGGCAGTTAGCTTGCACTCTTAGAAAAGAATTTAAAGCCTCTCTGACAAAGCCCCTTAGCCTGACACTTCAAATTTACAACAGCAAAGTGGCAAGCTCAGTTCTCTATGGGGCCAAGCCGTGGGGCCTAGAGAACCTGACCCAGCTAACAATAGCCAAGAATATGTTTTTGCGCACGATCACTAGCCTGCCACAGAGTACACCCACCCTCCCCCTAAGGAATGACCTAGGCAGGAAAGCCCTGATGGATTTAGCCAGACTATGGCCAATTCTATTCTGGTGTAGAATATGGTGTACGCAAGAACTGGCTGTATACACAGAGGGCTTAAGCGGTATCATTAATTTGGAATGCTTTCGCAAAACTAGTTGGCTTCCAGATTTGAGACATCTGTTCAATTAATTGGGCCTATCGCACCTGTGGAATTCCCCTTCCACCAGAATGATCCCATAAAAAAATAGCCTCAAAGGGACCTACTGGGAAATGGTTGTATATTGAGAGTTTAGGCGCTATGATCCTACTTCACTCTCTGGGCTCTTTCTTAAGATCAAACCATGCCTGATTCTTGAGTCCTATTGGGATATTATTAAAAAGCCTTTGGAACGAAAACTCTACTTCCAATTTTGATCAGGATCTTTGCTCCTGAAGTATTTTCAACCAAATGGTCTCCCACTGGGGATAATAAATGTCATGCATGTGGCAAATACATAGAATTATATACGCATGTGCTTTTTGCCTGCCCTGCTTACGGTGGCCCGCAGACACCTAGGCTGGCCCAGCTCTGTGAGAACCTGGGCACAAGATCACACAACATAGCCCTGTGAATTCTCAGCTCTGATCCTTCACCCAGGTACGCAATCCCAATTTTTGAGGTGGATGTGGCATATACAATCCAAAAAAATCAGGGTTGGCAAAGGATCATGATGAAATCCCTCAATATTGTGTAGGTGCAAGTGGGCATATCAGGACTTGCGGGCCCATTACGTCTGTCAAGGTGCTTGAGACTGTTTTGCTTGTTGCTTTTCAACTTTGTTTTATCATGCTATGTCTAATATAATGATAGCTCTGATTGCTTTTTTGCACAAATATTTTAACTCAGATTTTAACATTTGTATTCTTGATTTTTATACTTTTTATCTGCAATGCTTTCATGACTTGCATAGTCAAATAAAGCTTCTTTGATCCATTGAAAACATTTTGCAATTGAAACGTCATTGCAAACACAACAAAAAACTAACCTTTAGGATTTCTGCAGCTACAACAACTGCTGCAATAGACTACTTCCCAGCACAAAGTAGTTGCTTGCTCTTTACGCAGTGTTGCTCTAAACCAGCAAACTCAGGTATGAGCAATGTTGTATCTGCTGTTACTGGAGAACCAGCAGATGTCCTGGTTGCTGGAACTTCAGCATCTTGCGATTGTACTTGTAGTTCTCCGTGGTGGTGCTCTCGAGTGAGACGATTTGGATGCATTGTTTATAGATGTTTAAATATTGATGAAGTTCCACGGGAGTATTTTTTCTCGGAGCACCCAGATGAAACCTTTTCACACAGTGCGGAAGTCACTTTGCGTACATTTACATTTTCCTCCCCTGGCGGAATAGAGAAAAAGGTCCAGACAACCTTTCCTTCCTTTTTTTTTACAGGATCTTCCAGCTCCTCCACATCTTCAAGTACATCTGTGGGTGGATTTCCTGATGCCATTTTCAGTGTTGAGTAAAAACGCCCAAAAATAAATGCAGAGTGAGAAAGAACACAAGCAGTGTTTATTCTAAAGATGCTCCTGAAAGAAAGAAAACATCGGGTGGGGTCTTCCAAGTAGTAGAATAGAAAGCTTCTTAAGCAATAGAATCCTTTCTTTTGAAGTCACATGAGATTTGCGTAACGGACGCATATTCACCGCGCATCGAACGCAATTCCAGAAAATACATGTAAACAATGTTATATATTTATTCCAGTTGCAAATATAGTAGAGTTACACCTTTGAAAGTAAATCTGTTGGTATAATAGATAATATGAAATTATATATATATATATATATATATATATATATATATATATATATATATATATATATATATATATATATATATATATTTTATTTTTTTAAGAACTACATAATTGCGATGGAGTCACAAACCTATTGTGCACCAGCGAAATACGTGCAAGAGGGTAAGCGGGAGCGTCACAGCTTCTGTAACTTAATTATAAGAACTCAAATATTAAAAATATTGATATTAATATCACTTTTAGAACTCTTTCAATAAAACACATAGGATTGATTTCAAAAATATATAATACATACCATGTATTTAAATTTCAAACAATTGAAACATTTGGGAACCGTGCACCCTTCCTGCCATACAGACCTCCCGAGGCTTCGCCGGGAGCAACAACGCTACCTGCTGTGGCGCTACTCTGCATCTATTTTAAAAATAAACGCTTTTAAGACTTTCACTGCACCTGCACCTGGGGTTGCGCTCTGGACACCGCGCACCCCTCTTGCTGCTGCTTTACCCCCCTTGCCTCTCGCTGCCGCTGCCCCATGCTCATCGTTCTTCCCCCCTCTGACGGGCAGGTCACCGGGGCGGGGACGGGCGTGGCTTCCATCTTGGGCTGCTCTGGGGTTGGCGGTGCAGCTCCTCTGTCCCTCCTCCCCTGGCTAATTCTTTCGGGCCTGGCGAGTCCCGTCCCAGCTCTTCCTGCCATACAGACCTCCAGAGGCTTCGCCGGGAGCAACAACGCTACCTGCTGTGGCGCTACTCTGCATCTATTTTAAAAATAAACGCTTTTAAGACTTTCAATGCACCTGCACCTGGAGTTGCCCTCTGGACACCGCGCACCCCTCTTGCTGCTACTTTACCCCCCTTGCCTCTCGCTGCCGAGCGCCCCACGCTGATCGTTCTCCCCCCCTCTGACGTGCAGGTCACTGGGGCGGGGACGGGCGTGGCTTCCATCTTGGGCTGTTCTGGGGTTGGCGGTGCAGCTCCTCTGTCCCTCCCCCCCTGGCTAATTCTTCCGGGCCTGGCGAGTCCCGTCCCAGATCTTCCTGCCATACAGACCTCCCGAGGCTTCGCCGGGAGCAACAACGCTACCTGCTGTGGCGCTACTCTGCACCTATTTTAATAATAAACGCTTTTAAGACTTTCACTGCACCTGCACCTGGGGTTGCGCTCTGGACACCGCGCACCCCTCTTGCTGCTACTTTACCCCCCTTGCCTCTCGCTGCCGAGCGCCCCACGCTGATCGTTCTCCCCCCTCTGACGGGCAGGTCACCGGGGCAGGGACGGGCGTGGCTTCCATCTTGGGCTGCTCTGGGGTTGGCGGTGCAGCTCCTCTGTCCCTCCACCCCCTGCCACGCCCCTACTGGTTCCTGTGGCCTTCTTTATGGCACCTCTATCCCGGCCGCGCAGCGGGCGCGCCGAAGGCGCGCCGAAGTTGCGCCTAAGTTAAGCCTGTCTGCGCCCGTCCGCGACAGGCCGGGACCTGGGGCCACACTCCCTGCCCATTTGCTCGCTTACTCCTCTGAGCAACTTCTTTCTTGCTCGGCTGATGTGCCTCTTCCCTTGTCCCTCATGCAGTATCTTATTTCCCTAGGTATTTACACCCCTCACCCAGGTCGAGCTGCCTCCCAGCAGTCCATTCCTTCCTTGCACCCCCAGGTTTCCCACCTCCCACGACTACCTCTTCTCCCTCCCATATCACCTCTGCCTGCCTCCTTAACACCCGTTCGGCAGGCAAGCATCAATCACAACTATTCAACCTCCTTACCTCAGATTCTCCTGACTTTTTGTTTTTAACAGAAACCTGGTTTTCAGAGGCTTCACTTCCCGATATCCTGGCCATCCTCCCCGATTTCTATTACGCCCTCCGGGCTGATCGCCCTGACGGCAGAACCGGAGGGGGTGTAGCCATGGTTGTTCGGACCAGTCTTCAATTCCAGCTTCTCTCTCAACCCTCTATAGCTGGTGTGGACTTTTTGGTTGCCCGTTCCATTAACCTTCCTGTTCCTCTGACAGTCGTCCTTGTGTATCGACCCCCCCCCCCCCCTGAGTATGCCCTTATTTGTGGCCTCCCTGCAGGAACTCCTTGCTACGCTTGTAGTTAATAATTCCTCGGTTCTCCTGCTGGGAGACTTCAACTACTGGCCTGCCGATCCCAGGGAGGATTTGGCGTCCTAGGACTTCACGGCCACTCTCCTGTGTCTTAACCTTCAGTCCCATGTCTCTGTTCCCACCCACACTCTTGGCCATATACTGGACCAAGTCTGGTCATCTCAGGATATAGTTTCTACTCCTAGCATTCTTCCTTGCATATGGTCTGACCATTCTCTTATTTCCTTTACTATTAATCTTGGCTCCCCTCACAAACCCATTCGCCCTAAGAATATCCTTGCCCGCAGCTGGAATCGCGCGGATCTGCATTCCCTCTCTCTTTCCCTTGCATCCTCTTCTCCTGACCTTAATGGCCTTCCCCTTGATATCCAGGCTGCTGCAGTCAGCAACTGGCTATCCTCCTCCTGCGACCAAGTTGCCCCCTCAAGATAGTTAAGTCTGTTCGCCCACACGAGGCCCACAAATGGTTCAATTCTGAACTTAAGGGTCTTAAATTGGAACTCAGACGCTCTGAGCGTCTTTGGCGCCGTAATTACTGTCCCGACCTCAGGGCTAAATACAAACGCTTGTTGAATGACTATAAGAAAGCCATCCTTGCGTCCAAGACCAAGTATTTCTCTGAGCAAGTCGCCTTGTCCGCGAACAAATCTAAAGAGATTTTCTCTCTGGTTAACAACTTGGCCACCTCTGACCGTGTATGCCCCAAGCTCATTCCTTCCCAGGCCCTCTGCTCCTCCTTAAACGACTTCTTTATCGAGAAGATTGTTAAAATAAAAGCTAACATCCCTACCACGCCCTTCCCCTCCCATCACCCCGCTCCCCCTTCTCCCAATTCCTCCTTCGATTCCTTCCCGCCCATTTCCTTGGACTCTTTTCTTGCCTTGCTCATTAAAATCAAGTCCGGCTCTCCAGCCGATTGTGCTCCTGCTCGCGTGTTGAGAACTCTCTTTACCTCTTGCCCTACCATTCCCCTTTCTCTTCTTAATACTTCTCTTTCTACTGGTCTGGTCCCCTCCTCATTTAAATCTGCAATTGTTTTTCCTATTCTCAAAAAACCTGAGCTGGACTCCTCTCTCCCTTCCAACTTCAGACCCATCTCTCTCCTACCTTATCTTGCTAAAATCCTTGAAAGTTATGTCACCTCTTGTCTTTCCTCTTACGTTGAGCAGAACCATCTCCTCGCTTCCCTTCAAGCGGGCTTCCGCTCGGGCCACTCTACAGAGTCAGTGGTGCTTGCGGTTCTTGATGAGCTAAAAGCCAAGGCCGACACCAACTCCCCTCACCTCTGGTTCTTCTCGATTTGTCCGCTGCGTTCGACACGGTGGATCATACCATCTTACTTGACCGTGTTGGCGCAGCGGGCATTCGGGGCTCTGCTCTATCCTGGATCACGTCCTTTCTTACAGGCCGCTCACAAGCTGTTCACCTCTCTGGTTTCTCCGCTTCTCCCCTCCCGGTGTCTTTTGGGGTCCCTCAAGGTTCTTCCCTTTCCCCTCTTCTTTTTAATCTTTATATTCGCCCCCTCATTGTTTCTCTTCTTGATCTGGGGGTCTCTGTGTATAATTACGCAGATTACCTCCAGCTCATCTTTGATCTTTCCTCTTCTTCTCACTCCCTGTCATTTTTTCGTTCTACTCTGGTTTTTATTTCTGGATGGATGAGCGCCAATCATCTCAAGCTCAACCCAGACAAGACTGAGCTTGTCTTGACTGGAGGCTCATCCAGTCCTTGGTCTTCTGCCTTCTGGCCCCCCATCTTTGGTCCCCCTCCTATTCCGGTCCCCTCTGTAAAAACATTGGGCATCAAGGTCAGCCAGGACCTGTCAATGCATGGCCAGGTCAGTTCTGTAGTGTCCTCCTGCTTCCTTTCCCTCCGTCTGATTCGAAAAAGTTCCAGTTTTTTCTCCCTGGATTCCCTTAAAATTATCATTTCAGCCCTTATCACTTCCCGTCTTGATTATGGGAACAGCTTGTTCGTGGGCATTCCGGCCTACGAAACTCGCCATCTCCAAGCAATCCAAAATCAGGCTGCCCGTCTTATTTTTCATCTTCCCAAAACTCACCACATCACTCCCATCCTTAAGTCACTTCACTGGCTACCTGTTTTGCAGAGATCCTTATTTAAACTAGGGTGCTTAGTCTTCCGGGCTGTTGATCACTCTGCTCCGGCGTTCATTAATACCCTGATCTCTTCCCACACCCCGGCCCGCACCCTCCGTTCTTCTACCTCTGCCCTCCTCACTATTCCCCGTTTCCGCAAATCCCACACTGGTGGCACCAGATTTTCTGTTCTTGCCCCCCGGTTCTGGAATTCCCTCCCTTTATCCATGCGTTCAATTCCTATCTTCTCACACTTTCGTAAAGCGCTCAAGACCTTCTTGTTTGCCCAGGCATACCCCTGCTAAAACTCCTTGGCCCTGTTTTGTTCAGTAGAGCTACCAGCGCCAGGAAGCCGCTTAGCCACCGTGCACTCTAGAAATACCTTCTTCATTCATTCATTCATTCATTCATTCATTCATTCATTCATTCACCCTTCGCGCACCCTATGTGTATCCTCCACGTATCCAACACAAGCATACAAATATGGTGGCACGATTCTTGGATTCGCTCAGCCACCGCGACCAGTACACGATCAGTACCGAACCTCGCATTTAAAAAAAATATATTATTTAGTAAATATATATAAAAAAAGGTTAAAAAATTAAGTTACCTTTATGAGTCCGGAAATATTTTGAACAAGCCTTCTTAACACGTACTGTAACTTGTACATACTGCAATTCTTCAGAAATGGTTAACCATATAGCGTCATTTCAGTTCCACTATTAAAATTTGAGCACTAGTTACAAAACCTTAGTAATTCACTGAAAAAAACACAGGTTGCAGGGACGTTATACTTAGCAATTGGCTTCCATGCTACACAAAAAAGCAGCACACAGTTGCAACTTACATACCGGCCCATTGATTGTGCATAACCTGTGACTTGAAACAAGGTGAGGCAGGAAGCACAGCACTGTGTCCCAAAAGTGACTTGTGAAGACAATTCTGAACAAACAGACGGTGGCGAACCGAAGCCACCTACCCAGTAAGGAAACAGAAATCCCCATAAAGGAACCACCCACCCCATCCCAACCCAATCACCCCAAACAAAGACCCATTCCGCCACCCTCCCCCAACCCCCTAGGAGAACCAAAACCCCTCACCTGCACACCCACTCCAACCCCCAATTAGGCTGAGTAACCCACCCGCACCACCCAGGGAACCCACAACTAGGAAAGGAATATCCAACTTTATAATAGGGAATCATCCCGTGGGGGCATGGCAGGTTTAGGCACACACCCCTGCAGTGAAGCAGGGTGGCCAAGCTTAGGTGGTATTAGGCATTCCGTAGAACAAGAATAAATTAGGAACAAAGTGGACACTTCAGTCATTGTCACTTAGACGAGCTACGCTGTTAGTCTGAGATTTAGCAGGAGAGGAGCGGTGAGCTTTGTCAAGCTTCTTGGCAAAGGCGAGGGCCTCCCTGGGGTCTGGAAAGACCAGTGTTTTTGTCCCCTGACGGACTCTCAGTTTTGCAGGGTAGGCCAGAGAGTAAGAAACCTCATGCTTCTGAAGGATGCGCTTGGCTGGAAGGAACTCATGCCGGGCCGCCTGAACAGTAAGGGTGTAGTTCGGGTAGAAGGAGGGTTTGTTACCCTGATGGTTATTGGTGCCCCTGTCTCGTGCCACTCGAAGGATGGTGTCCCGATCCCGAAAGTTCAACATTTTTGCTATGATGGGATGCGGAGGGAGCCCAGGACCGGGACGGGGGCCAAGGGAGCGATGTGTGCGCTCCAAGACGAAAATTGGAGAGAGGGCCTCGCCGAAGAGTTCCTCTATCAGCTGTTCCACAAAGACCTCCATTTTTGAGATGTTGGTGGATTCCGGAAGGCCTATAATTAGGAGGTTGCCTTGACGGGAGCGGGTCTCCAAGTCCTCGTTCTTCTCCCTGATGACCGCCAACATTTTATCCATTTGAAAAAGGTTCTGATGATCCTGGGTGACAGCATCCTCAGCGTCCAACTCCCTGGACTCGACATGAAGCAGACGGGTGTAGTGGGAGTCAACACGGGCCTTGACCGAATCCAGACTGGAAGAGAATTGGTCCAGTTTGGTTGCGATGCCAGTCACGGTCGACTTGACATGGAGCATTATGGCTTTTAGATCGTCATCATGGCTGGGGGTGCATCCATCGTGGCAGCAGAGTCAGCACCCTCGGAGCCAGCTCTGTCCTGACGGGAAGACCGCCGGAGTTTGAAAGCAATCTTGGGCTGTTTGGGGTCAGTCTTCCCCATGATGAAGAAACCCAGTAGACCAGAAGAAGGTCAGCAGAAGGCGGAGACGCAACAGAAGGGAAAGGAGTAGCCTGTCTCCCAGTAGCTGGTATTACGATGCAAGATGTAGTTCAGCTGAGCCCTTGCAGTGAAAGCGGTCGTGGTCCAAAGAATAGACTCCCAGGGTGATGTAAAATGTCAGGGCCGCCAAGCCTTTGTGACTGTCGAATGAACAGCAAATCTGCGTCTACAGGCACCTGCAGACACCACTAGCAATAAGAAGAAGTTAACAGCCCAAATGGTGGCCCCAGGCGCCCCCACAAGGCACCAAGGACACCGGAGGGCAGGTCCAAGAAGAGATTACACATGAGTAGACAGCTGGGTATGGACACTGCCAGTTACACTGAACTCTCAGTATGTACAGGAGGGCCCCCCAGACAGGGAGACAAGGCGCAGGCGGGGCCCCCCAGGCAGGCAGCATCCGGGGGCACCCACAACACCACGGACCAGCACCAGGAGAAGGAGGGTGTCTCGTGCCCAAGGGCCCCAGCGAAGGCTGCAATGTGCAGCAGCAGGTGGAAGGAGTCTGATGTGGGGCCCAACACAGGTCAGGCACCAGGAGTTCACAAGGGCAAGGCCCCTCAAGGTGTGTGCTCGGGGCTACATTCACCAGTCCCAGAAGCCAGGCAATGGGGCGCTGAAGCAGAACCAGCTTGGGCCCAAAGAGCAGGGGGGCTGGTGGCAGAGTCCAGGGAGACGTTGCCGCTCAGGTAGCAAAGGCACAGTGGGTCCAAGGCCTGGCCAGGCCCAAGCAGATGATAAGCAAGGGGTGCAGCACACAGGAGCAAGGCAGGTGAGGAGGCATGGAGGACCACCACCCCAGCCACCTGGTCCAGGAGGAGATTGCACAGAATTTGATAGATGGGTGTGGGCACTGCCAGTCGCTCGACACTCCCGGCGCGCACAGGAGGGCCTCCCAAGTTGGGGTAGGGGCAAGGCATGGATGTGTCCCCCAAGCAGGAAGCATCCAGGGGCACTCGCAACAACACGCACCAGCACCAAAGGAAGGAGGGGGGTCCCACGCCTGAGGGCCTCCACGAAGGTCACAATGTTCTGCAGCAGCCAGCAGGAAACAGATGCAGGGCCTAACACTAGGCGGGCACCGGAATTCCACAAGGGAAAGGTCCCACAACATATGCGTTTGGGGCTACAGTCACCCTCCCCAGGAGCCAGGCGATGGAGATGAGCAAGCTCGGGCCCAGATGGCAGGTGGACCGAAGGCAGGGTCCAGGCAGGCCACAAGGGAGACGTTGTGTCGAGGCAGCTAGGGCAGAGAGGGTCCCAGGCCCATCCGGGCCTCAGCAGAAGACAAGTGGGGGGCACGCAGCACCCAGTGGGCAAGACAGGCAGGGAGGCGCGGGGGGACCGCCACCCCTTCTCCGGGTCCGGACGTAGGCGGCCACCATCAAAGATGGCCAGAGGGAGGAGGAGCAAGATTGCATCGGCCAAGCCACGGTGTTCCGGACCTGGTGGTTCAGCCCGCGGTCCCCCAGTCATGCCAGCAATAGCCACCCTGAGGTGGCACCACTCACCGGGGACTTGATGAATGGGTCTCCGATCCCAGGGCTACAGCGGTCAGCGCCAAGAGATTGCGTGCTTGCAGAGGAAGACGTCTCAACCCACACGGGAGCCCGAGCACAGGCTGGGCGCCGCCTCTTATCGGCGTAACTCAGCCGCCTGGCCGAGCAGAAGGACACAAGCAGCATCTATTGATTCCCCTCGTCATGGGGATTCAGGAATCAGTGTTGAAGAGCATGTAGGATGAGATAGCCTGCAGGATCATGCCGGATAAGAAAGCTTGGCCAGCAGAGCCCACTAAAGTGCAGCCATTTTGCAGCCGGGCAAGTAGCGAGGCGTCACCCTGTGGTCCACCTAAAGTATTAAAGCATTTAATTAAAAAATCCAGGGTGAATTAAACAAGGCTCCCGCCATATCTGGGTCATTATTGTGGGATAGCCTGCTCTCTGTGCAAACCAGCCAGGGGGACTGTGCTATAATCAAGGGCCAGAGTGCACCATTAAATCAGGATGAGTTACCATCTGGAGAAATAACAATAGCTGTGATTTATCAGACCATCCTGGTGCACCGAGAGGAGTCCCGGCAAGAGAATGCCCGAACACAGGGGGCTTGTCGCAGAGTTCAAAATTCTATTCATACAGTGGCCAAAACCTGCACGGACATAGCCACTAGAATTGGAGAGGCCGAGGAGAGGATCCCTAACTTAGAGGACGCCCTAGCAACACAGAAGGCTGCAACAGATAAGATCGGCTCACAAAAAGATGATATCTTATGGAAGCTGACTGATTTAGAAAATAGGGCTAGGAGGAACAATCTTAGGATCTTGGGGTCCCTGAGGGTAGCGAAGGAGATGTCAGGCAATTTGTTGTTGAGTTATTTATAGAAGCATTTCCTGATGTAAAGCAATGGGATTGGCAGCTCGAGGTGCAATGAGCACATTGATTTCCTTTTAAGCAGTGGCAGAAATCAGGTTCATCAGGGGATAAACCCAGAGCAATTTTGATATGCCTCAATAACTTCCTGGTGAGGGAAAAGATTTATGACCTAGTTAGACCCAATAGAAAAAGAGCTGGGAAAGGCTGTAAGTTTTTTGTTCGCCCCGATCTTTGTCCTGCAACGGTTGAGCGGAGATGACAGCTCTGCCAGCTGATATCTCCATTTCAGTCAAAGGGGGCTCAAGCCTTCTTACTTTTCCCCACTAAACTGAAAGTAATCTACCAGGGTCAGACCAGATTTTTCCTTTCCGAAATCCAGGCCAGGGAGTACTTGGGTACAATATAATTAAGTTATTCAAAAAGGGATGTCAGGGGGAGAAAGGCTATATAGGGCAGCCCCCCACTCAGCGCATATAAAACAGAATGCCCTATTAAGCCTGCATGATATATTTCTCAGAATCTGTAACCAATGGGGCCACACATCATATAGGATCACCCAGGAAATATAAATATATACTGTTACTGTGTTACAGGTCCGGACATGCCTTAAAATATATAAACATGAATGTGTACAGACTCACCCACATAGGAAAAATATGTGAGAACGCCAGGAAAGTACCTCACGGACGCAACACCCGAGGGGGTTCCCGGTTTGTTAATTACCGGAATACCCGCTTCTCATCATCGGCTACTTTCCTGGCATGGAGGATGAAAATAAGTGCAAAAGAGAAGTGCACCAGAGAGAATAGAGAAGGAGAAAGACAAGGAGTGTACAGTTACACTTCCTAGTGGGACAGTCAGAGTTATTGATACCAAAAGTGCCCACACCCAACAAACAGAGATTAATTAAAAATGTGTAGTTTGGCTGGCTGAGTTGATTTTATTCTGGTGCTGCCAAACTGCACGTTTAAAAATGGTTCAACTGATACCATAAGCTTTTACGACTGGACCGACATGTTTCATTGCCTTGTCATTGGCAACTTCGTCAGGGCAAATAGTTGGGTCTCTATTCACAATCCTCCACCTTTCGTATGAGGACCTTATGCTCGAAAATGGTACTCGTACCCTCGAGCATCAAGAAGACGGTGTGTCACAGATCACGGGACCGTCTTGGAAACTCCAAAAAGTGAGTTTACCGCTGCCGAGTCCGTCGGGTGTTGCGTCCGTGAGGTACTTTCCTGGCGTTCTCACATATTTTTCCTATATGGGTGAGTCTGTACACATTCATGTTTATATATTTTAAGGCATGTCCGGACCTGTAACACAGTAACAGTATATATTTATATTTCCTGGGTGAGCCTATATGATGTGTGGCCCCATTGGTTACAGATTCTGAGAAATATATCATGCAGGCTTAATAGGGCTTTCTGTTTTATACAATATAATTAAGCCTGTTATCTGCCCATCTCTCACTTTTTTAATGTCTTCTCTAGGTATTCTCAATAATTAGTCTTAGGGGTCCTAGGAGTTGTGTTATGTTGAGTCAATTGCAGGGGGGGTTACCCCTACGCATTTTTCACTTTTTTTTTTTTGCTTCTTTAGTTATTGTAATTGACTCTATTTCTTAGCTATAGCGATAAGGAGGTGTGGGGGTCCAGGTAAGAAGGGGCCATCGGCTCATACCATCACTAGGACCTAGGTCCTGCTGCAAGCTAAGGGGGTGGTAGGGGTTGGGGGGGGGTTTGGGTAGGGGGTAGCTTAAGGGGAAAGGGGGTTTAGGGGGGAGGGGTGGATGCTTTAAGTTTATCCCAATTTTGGATTTCCGTTTCTGTCGTGGCTTGAAATTTGAGCAAGGTTGTTTCAAACCAATTTATATGTCTAAAAAATTGGAGAATGCACAGTTTGGGTTAAACTTTGTCTGTGTCAATGGGGCCGGGTAAACTTACTTTAAGTTCATGGAACATTTGTGGACTTAATGATCCTAAAAAACGAGCATTATTTTCTAAAATGGTCAACACTATGCAATTAGACTTATTATGCATACAGTAAACCCATATACCTTGGGGGAGGCGTGACTGTTTAAAGCTACCAAGATATGACTAATTGGTTGCTCTAAACAGACTTCTATGATTAGAGGCGTTGCTGTTTTATTGAAGCGAGGAGTGGGAACCTTCACTAAGGTCCATGAGGATAAGATGGGCAGATGGAGCATTTTTTAAATTCTAGTCGACAATAGATCACTAACAATTTGTACGGTCTACGGGCCAAATTTAGATGACCCTGAAGTGTTCAAATATCTAAATGTGGAATTAGCCAGTTGGCACTCTCCTCTGTTTCTCTGTGGGGACATGAACATAAAATTGCCCAGTAATCTTAATCTGGCAGGCGTTATTAAGTATACTGATAGAAAACCCAGAGTGTTTGGGGCTTTACAAACTCTAGTGCAAGAGCATGGCTTAACGGATTTATGGCATCGGCACAACATAGCTTATGATGGGTATACATAATATTCTGCCCCTCATAATAAAATGGTTCAACTATATTATTTTTTTTATTTCTGAGCAAGTGGCCGATACAGCTTCCATCTCTGCCCCTCCCAGAGTACTGTTGGATCATAATCTGTGGGTTGTGGAATGTCCCTGGGTTCGCACATTTAGAGCTTTAAGGAACTGGACGTTTGAAAGCAAACTCTTGTTGGACAAGATATACCAGGTCCACATGAGTAAATGGTTAGTGGAATTTTCAGACGTTAATAGGGGAACAGCATCCAATCACATGGTCTGGGACGCATTAAAGGCCGCAGTTCGTGGGGAGACCAAGAGTTTTTCAGCATATCGCAGAAAAGCAGGGCAGGAGTTGGTCAAGAGTCAAATCGAGAAGCTTAGGCTAGCAGAGTTAGAATGAACATTTATAATTAGGAATGGGTTCCATGTAGAAGAGTGTCAGCAGAAGGTTGCCATATTAAAATCTAAACTCTTGGAGTCTTTTGGTCAGGACTTGGCAATTAAATATCTCCAATATCGCACAACAATGTTCAAATATGGAGAGAATTCCAGGAGGGTACTTGCCAAGAGGCTCCAACAGAAAAATGCGCAGGGTCGCATCATTAAAATTGAGGACGAAGACGGGGTGGTCCAGGACACCCATAAGGGCGTGGCCGATGTGTTCCAGAAGTTCTACTCAGCACTTTATACTGAAGATAGTAGGGACACTCAGTGGGAGTCGGAGATTGAGGATTTTTTACTAGGATTGGATACTTCAAAGATTTCTCATGAGCATAATGAATGTCTTTCGGCCCCTATTTCATGGGAGGATGTCATTTTAGCGGTCAAAGCTCTAGCCAATGGTAAGGCTTCTGGTCCTGATGCCCTTCCCCTGGAATTCTATAAGACCTTCCTTGCGGAAGTTCGCCATGACTTATTAACCACTTTCAGGGCTGCGCAGGAAGGTATCGTCTGATTCATGGCATAAAACAACCATTGTTCTGTTTAAAAAAAAAGGGGAAGGCTGAGATGAATCCGTCATCCTATGAACCTATTCCTTTAATAAACAGTGACACCAAATATACTCTAAGATCATGGCATCTAGGTTGGTAGAGGTGATTGTCCCACTGGTATCCTTGCGCCAACATGGTTTCATTCCAGGTAGGGACACTGCGGACCATGTCCGGCGTGTCATAGCCCTTCTGGACTGGGCCCAGGTAACGACCACTCCGCTCGGGCTGATCCTGTTGGACTCCGAGAAGGTGTTCGACAGGGTTTCCTGGGGGTTCTTGTGGCCCGTGCTTCATTGGAAGGGTATTGACAACAAGTTCATTCAGGCAATCCGGGCATTATACACCTCCCCAGTATTGGCGCTGCGCATCTCTGGTAAGGAGCTGGGGTACTTTAATATAGGTAGAGGCACTCGGCAAGGGTGCCCTTGCTCACCCTTGCTTTTTGCTCTATATATATAGATCCGTTCCTGAGCAGAATAGAAGGACATGTGGAGATCTCACCTATTACAATCAACGGTATAGAGTATCATGCGCTAGCCTATGCTGATGACATTGTTGTTTTAACATCAGATTTCCCTTCCTCATTTTTGGCTCTTAAGGCGTCTGCGGAGCAATTTGGATTAGTATCGGGGTATAAGTTAAATGTGGCAAAAACTCAGGTGGTGCAAACACCCAATATGTGTATTCCGATGCTCCAGTGGTTAGCAAAGCAATTTATTTGGGTGTAAAAATCACCGCCGCTGTAGAGACTATTCCGGATTTGAACATCTTACCAGTGGTGGAGGCCGTAAACACAAAGCTAGAACGGCTGCATGATCTACCTTTATCCCTTTATGGCTGCTGCAGCGCTCTTAAAATGCTGGTGCTCCCAAAATTCTTGTACCTTTTTCGGACGATCCCTTTGGAGCTCTCCCAAAAAACTCTGGAGAGGGCTCTAGGTTCCTCTGGGGGTATCACTGGTCGCGAAGATCTGGTAAGTGGATGTACCTCCCTCGTGATCGGGGGGTTGGGCTGTACCCAACTTGGTATTATATTACCGGGCGGTGATGGTTCAATCTTGCGGACTACCTCTGTTAGGAGACAGAGTGCAAATCCAGCCATGTAATAGACCTACTATTTTTGAGTTGGGTCTTGGCTCAAGTGCTAAGGGTATCTTGAGACAAGTGTTGGAGCCGAGCTATTTCAAGAAGACCAGGTTTAAGGGGATTATTGCTATGTTTTCAATATGGCAAAAGATTAGGCGGAAATTGTCCATTCCTAATATAAATATCCATACGCCATTTAAATCTGCTAGACTCCTACCAGCAATCTTCAAGGACCAGACAATTTTTAGATGGCAGGCACTAGGCATTCATGCTATAGGGGATTTAGTGGAGGCTGGGCAAGTATTATCTTATTCGTCCATATAAGTTCCAGCTGAATACTCATGTTTTTTTAATATTTACAGCTCAGAAGCTTTATCCTCAAGCGTCTTAGTGTATCTCCCTCCATGTTGGACAAATATTTGATTTTTGAGTTGGTTCAAAGAAAGGCCAGAATTGGGACTGTCTATCAATATTTGTTATCCAATTTCTCGGATGATCTTGAGATGCAAAATTTTAAATGGGAAGGGAAACTTGGTAAGGCTGGGGTGGATGTGAGACCCGCATTGGAGTTAGCTAGTGCAGCTTTGGTCTCCGGAAGCCTCCAAACTCAAAGCTACATGGCAGTGTTTGATCTATACTATACACCTGCAAAGATAGCGAAATGGGGTTGTTGAAAGGGTGACAGTTGTGCAAGATGCGGGGTGCATGCAGCAGATGCTACCCACATGTTCTACTCCTGTCCGAGTCTGCATGGTTTTTTGTCTGATGTTGAGCGATTTATCATGGCTACGCTCAACATCCTGTGCTCACTGTCCCCAGAGATGGTGATAATGGGTGTTGAAGACTTGGCAGCATCTAGAAACCCGTGGCATATATCTGACTTTGTTCGTAGCGATGGCTATGATTCGTCTTGTATTACGTTGCAATGGCTAAGTCCTGATGCACCCACATTCATTAATTGGAGAGCTAGGTTGCTAGCCATCTATAATCTGGAATCCTCTGTGTTCACATTAAAGGGTAGGCGCTGGCGGATGTTAGCTTGTAAGATCTGGGCCCCTGTCAAGGGTTGGCTAAAGTAATTTTGGTCTTTCATTGTATATAAACTCGATACTCATACATATTATTGTTCCATTAACTATTTGTGTTTTATCAGTGATGTCTTTATTGTTCTGATGTATTCATTTTGTTTCTTCTTTTTATGTTGTTGTTTGTTGCTTATGAATAAAAAAATATTTTATTAATTTAAAATAGTTAGTTCATGTAACAAACTATTAAAACTGTTCTTTGTTTTTTAGAAAATTATTTTGTTTGGATCACACATTCGAGATGGCAAGAAAACAGGAAAAGAGAAGACAATAAAAAACTAGATCTAGTTAAAGAAAAGTGAAAAGACTATGTTATAAAAAGATGAAAATGTTACTAAGGATAAAGTTTGTTCTGGTAAGGGCACTAAACACTTTCTTAAAACAGTTGCAGAGAAATTGAAGATACCCAATAGCAATGAAAGGAAAAAGCAGAGTTTTTAAACAGAGCAGAAGGAGAACAACATTTCTAATGATAACAAGAAAACATTCGTTTTTGGAAAAACAACACATGTTACGAGAAGAGAAAAACAACTTAAACAGATACGTGTATGAATCTTTTGAATTAGAGTAATTCAAAATGAATTAAAATATTGTTAAAAGTATAAAAGAAGATCAGCAGTGTATAGGAAGAAGCAACACATTGAAAGTGTAGTAGATACTGCTTTTGCTTTGGAAAAAAAATAATATTTATTTTAATATTGAACATTGGATAAAATAATGACATTTATGAAAGACAAAAGAAAAAGAAAAAGACTTGTTAATAGAAGTAACTTTTGTAAAAATGTCACTGGTAAATGGAAGCACACTTCTACTAGTGAGCTTTCTTCAATGAAGAAAGCTACTTTCAAAAGAACTCATTAGTGTATTCAGTTGAAACTAGTGGTCGATGCTCTGATATGAAAGATGGTTGTCCCATTCCAAAAGAAGAAATTGTTGTTAATAGTGTGAAAGAAGTAATAGCTGAATAAGTGCAAGCGAAACGTGCACAAGCTCCTGTATATAAGTGGGATTGTAGCAATGTTTGCAGTATTCGAAAGGAATCTATTCACATATTGTGAAATTCTTTATGAGAGTATGCAAAACAAAGTGTTAAACACAGGATAAGAATGTTACAAGGACTAGGTCCATGTAAAATAAAAAATACTAAGTTGCACGGACATTTCTGGCTTGTCTTTCAAGAAAAGTGTGTAAAAGTACTTTTCATCACTTAAGAATGTTAGCAGTACACCACTCAGGAATGCAGAAGTTAATAAGGAAAGTGTACTATGTAAAAATTCCGGCATTTTTTTTAAGTGAAATGAACACAACTCTTTTACACAGTTCTTTATCAGATGTGGAAAAAAAATTGTGATGTTATACATTTTAATTTTTTTGGCTCACAACAGGAGTGTGTAGAAAGTGAGAGCTTGATAAGTGTAGCTGTTGAAGAACACGGAAAATAGATTAGTATTGATGAGTTTGTAGAAGAAATGACAAAGTTTAAGACAGTGTCCTCCGAAAAACCCAACTATGTTTGTATTTGTTGTTGACGTACTCAACATAGAAGTCAAACTAGGAATGTTAAAGTTAAAAGGAAAACAGTGAAAGGTGGCAGCAATTTGATGACTATTTGTTGGTGGAAGGTTGATTTGAGTTGGGTACTGATCAACGTATTTGTAAATATTGTTACAAAAAATTAGAGGAGAGCAAATTGCCAGCTAGAGCAGTACATAATAACTTAGAGTTAGTAGCTATTTCAGAGGAACTGACAGATTTGAATACATATGAGTCAATTCCTATTTACTCTGTGTACAGTTTTCAAGCCATAATTCATATGGAGTATAAAACAGGTAAGCTGCCACCAACAGATTTACAAAGAGGTCTGAAAGGAAGAGTTGTGTACTTACCTTTGGATTTTAAGAAAAATATTGAACCTGTTGGTGGATACAGAGGGGAAAATGAGCCAGTAGTTATCCTAGTAAATGGTGTCCCAACAAAGAGTCAAAAAATATGGCAGGAGTTTATAGATGTTAATAAACTTCAAAAGGCTACATTATATCTTGTGGAGAACAATGTTTATTATGAAACTGTAAATGTTGTTGAACAGGAAATATATTTAGAAGATGAATCAGACATTTCAAGTTGCCAAATAGAAAAAGTGGGCAAGTCCAGGAGGGAATAGATATATGAACATTACACGATACATTCTCTACATTCAAAAGAAGTGTTAGGAAACAGCATTTGATTATTTCAAATGAAAAAAGCAAAAGGAACTCCCGTGAGTGTATGGGAAAAAGCTTAGGAGCTCATTGTTTTCCACAGCTGTCCCCCACTGGAGAAGGTGGACGATTTGATGAATGACCTGTAAGGATTCCAGCTTCAGAATACCTCTCGAACAACATTATACTCTGAAGATCCAAGATTTTGACAGTGCATTCCATCTATATTTCATCTTCTGTTTGAAAGTGATTTGTCTGCTCTTTCATATGCAGTGAAGCACATATTAAAAACAGGAGTTAATCTTTCACATGTTTTTGCAGTAGAATTCATGGACAAAGTTCAACAGAGTGATGAACATTTCGAATCACAGTTAATTATTTTGATGACATGTCAACGTGGTACCAATGAATATTGGTTTCGTCGCCATGGTGAACTTAAATATATGTTAAGAAACTAAGGTACACCAACATGGTTTGTAACACTCAGCTGTGCTGAATATGCGTAGGAAGATTTACTTGAATTTCTATGAGAAACAAATTCAAATGTAAAAAATATTGAATTGAAGACACCTGGAGAACTCTGTCCCTTGGATCCTGTAAATGTCTGCATGCAGGTATAACCATAGGTTTCAAAGTATGATGTCATTAATCTGCCATAAAAATATTCCTCCTCTTGGAATAGTTACTGATTTCTTTTGGCGAAAACAGTGCCAGAACAGAGGTGCTCATCATATACACATGCTATTATGGATGAAGAATGCTCCAAAATTTGGAACTGATACTGATGACACTGAATTGTCTTTCATTGAACAGTATGTTACCTGTGACATTTCAAGAGAAGGATGCGAAAAGAGCTTGAGACAAAAAGTTTTGCATTTTCAAAATCACCACTGTGAAAAGTGTTGTCGATGAAAATACAAGTCTAAAGCAAAATTTTATACAAAGTGTTGTTTTGGATCCCACGTCCAATAATTTCTAAAGAAGAGTAAATTCTTTTTTGTCAGCAGTAAGGCATATAATAACTCAGAAATCTCCCAAGAATACATACAACTTAAAAAAAACAGAAGAGTCAAAGTATATTAATGACTATAATCCAGTTAATTTTAAAATGTGGAATGCAAACATGGATATTCAATATACTGCGGACAATTCAATTGCTGTTGCACGTTATGTTACATCATATATAACCAAATCAGAAAAGAAAGAGATGAAAGAAAGGTGGGAAGAATTTTCACAAGAGAAAAGTCTTAGCCAAAAAGAGTATCTTGAAAATGCATTCCCACTGAGAGATTGAATCCCATGAATGTTTGGATCACTTCTGCTCTTCCAGTTTATATTCTAAGTCAAGAGGAATCATTTGGGTATGTTTAGGTCTTGCCTGCACATGAAATAGAGTATTGAAAACATTAGAAGAAATGTGATACTTAGCACTAAATGAACCAGAAAGAACAGAAATTGTTAAAGCTAATATGTGGGATACATACTATCCCAAAGGGAGTGCACATCTGGAAAAACTATCTCTGTATGAAATACTTCAACATTACAGTTAAAAAATTTTTTTACTGAAAATATAAAACAAAGAAAATATGTACTAATTGGATGATGGATATTTAGTAAAACATGCAAAGCAGAACTTAATAACTACAGAAACCTCAGTTGTAAAACTCCAGATATGAGAGAATTTTTCTATTTAGCACTTCTGCAACTCTTCAAGCCATGTAGTAATGAAGCAGAATTACTTGGAGATTTCAACTGCTTTGAAGATTCTTTTAATGCATGTAAAGATAGCATTTAATGCAATATTTTCCCTATATATCTACAACTATTAAATGATGAGATTAAACAAGAAAATACTATTGCAGCTGAAATGGCTAAAGATAGTTTTCAAGATAGTAAAAGTTCTGGTCCACTGAGTCAAGATCCACTGGGACAACCAGTTATCAAAAATTAATCATCAATAGTTATGAATGAGGTAGAAACTGCTATGCAATTGGCACAACAGATAATATTACATTAGAAAACTTAGAAGAACAAGTATTGAACAAAAAGAAATATATGTACAAGTGACACAACAAATACAACATGGTTTGTTGCACGAAAGAAAAGAATGCCAATATTCATCATTTAAACCTATTCTTATGTACATCAGTGGTCAAGCTGGAATGAGGAAACGTTTTTTAATTAATGTTTTGACCAGTTATCTACAAAGAACCACAGATTCACATTTATCTTGTATTGTAACAGTTCCAACTTTATTAGCAGCACACAATATTAAAAGGATTACTTTACATTGATTACTTATTCTACCAGTTGAACACGATAATACATTGGAATATCAGAAGCTATCTGTAGTAGCTTGTTAGGAAGTGTCAAGAGTACTGATGAAAGTGAAACTTTAAATCATTGATGAGGTGAGCATGGTCTCAAACCTAATGCTTGCCTTTGTACACTTGAGAATGCAACAGATTTTAAAAACAGAATACAATGTGCTGTTTGGAGGAAAACATTTAATTGTATTTGGAGATCTACTACAACTAACTCCTGTAAAAGGACAACCAGCTTTTAAAACACTTGTGCATGAAGACACTAGAAAAACTTTAAGAAGTATTGGAAATGTGAACATTTGATTACATTTTGAATATAAACAACTTATAAAGAATATGTGACAAGCAAGTGATGAAGATTATGGAAATATTCATAAACATTGAAGAACTGGTGTCTTGACGAAACATGTTAAACAAGCTCCTAATGCCTACACTGCAAGAGTGTTCTACATTCAATCAAGAGCTTTTGAAACTGGAAAAACAAGTAATAGTTTAAATTGAAGCTATTGATAAAATTGAACACCAGGGAGTGACTATTCCTCTTACAAAGAAACTACAGACTAAACTGCATTCTTTGGAAAAGTCTATGTCTAAAACTGCATGCTTATATGGCCGGGATGCCTGTCACCCCCTCCCAACACAATCCCCAAGGATGGGAAGACGGACGCAGTTCTGAACTTTTGGAAGGCGGGAGGGAGTTACCCTCCCGGCCGTATTTATTAAAATATGAAACAAAATTAAAACATTAAATAAAAAGTTTCATATCATGTACAATTTTCATTTATTACATTTCGATGAAGACATGTTCATTGGCTAACCTTAACAAATCTTTAATACAAAGGTTTTCCTAGCTGAGTCTAACATCCTGCAAATGCATACTTTCTAAATTAAAATTGTACATCCTAGCATTACGGGCCAACGGCAAGGTCGCAACCGGTGTCAGATCCCTACTACCAAAACTCTCGCCCTCACGGTGTGAGTGGCGGCCGCGCAGAGGACTGTACCTTCTGTGCCAACTCCAATTTCCCTTGTCTTGTTGGGGGCCCCCCATTTCAACTCGACGCCATCTTAAAGGTCGTCCGAGGACCCGTGTGAGGTGTCTGTAAGAAGGCAGCGTGGACTCCCCCTCCCACCCCACACTGTCTATCACATCCGCCGTCGCGGATATCCGGGCCCCGGGAAATTCGTAGGAGGGGCATATAGCCGCCTCCTCCCCTGGAAGGGGCCTATGGCCGTCTTCCCCTAGGCGACCCATACTTAGTGGGTGCCGCCTCCCCGTGGGAGGAGCCAATGGCCGCCTCCCCCCGGGCGCTCCCATCCATAGTGGGTGGCGCCCCCCTCTAGGGACCTTGAAATTACTGCTCACCGATCATGACCTTACCGCCTGACCAAAAAATAAATACGACATTTGATTACCTACTAAGGGAAAAAACATCAACCTGTCTACTTGCAATATTTGTCTATACTACAAGAAAAAACAGTACCTTCAGACCAACATCATATCATTAAACTAAACCTTCATATACCGCAAAACAGAGGGAAGAAGATGTTTATCAGAGAAACAAGACTTTATTGCAGAACTAACATTGCCATAAGGGGCTGGTGGGTGGGTCAAAATTGCTCCTTGTTCCGTTGAGGGCTCACGTGCAACGAGTGGGTGCAGCTTCCAAGCACAGGAACAAGAGGATGCTTCTTCGGATTCCCGCTCTCTTTATTCCTCATCGGGAGGGCGTGAACCCTCCGCGGGTACGCCTACTGGGTGTGGTCATCGGTGTAGGTGTCTAGGACAACCCCTCTTGGGCGGGAAAAGGCGCGCCCCGGCTACGCCGCTTCGGGCATACCAGCCGTGACACGCCCCCCGCCCAAAATGGTTTCCCGGGAGGATCCGGGCCCCCAACCATACGTTCGGGGGGACCGAGTGGTCGCCCCTTTCCATATGCCTGTCACCCCCTCCCAACACAATCCCCAAGGATGGGAAGACGGACGCAGTTCTGAACTTTTGGAAGGCGGGAGGGAGTTACCCTCCCGGCCGTATTTATTAAAATATGAAACAAAATTAAAACATTAAATAAAAAGTTTCATATCATGTACAATTTTCATTTATTACATTTCGATGAAGACATGTTCTTTGGCTAACCTTAACAAATCTCTAATACAAAGGTTTTCCTAGCCGAGTCTAACATCCTGCAAATGCATACTTTCTAAATTAAAATTGTACATCCTAGCATTACGGGCCAACGGCAAGGTCGCAACTGGTGTCAGATCCCTACTACCAAAACTCTCGCCCTTCGGTGTGAATGGCGGCCGCGCAGAGGACTGTACCCTCTGTGCCAACTCCAATTTCCCTTGTCTTGTTGGGGGCCCCCCATTTCAACTCGACGCCATCTTAAAGGTCGTCCGAGGACCCGTGTGAGGTGTCTGTAAGAAGGCAGCGTGGACTCCCCCTCCCACCCCACACTGTCTATCACATCCGCCGTCGCGGATATCCGGGCCCCGGGAAATTCGTAGGAGGGGCATATAGCCGCCTCCTCCCCTGGAAGGGGCCTATGGCCGTCTTCCCCTAGGCGACCCAAACTTAGTGGGTGCCGCCTCCCCGTGAGAGGGGCCAATGGCCGCCTCCCCCCGGGCGCTCCCATCCATAGTGGGTGGCGCCCCCCTCTAGGGACCTTGAAATTACTGCTCACCGATCATGACCTTACCACCACAGGCCGGATAGTTGACCGGCTATCCGGCCCCCCCACAAACTCCTCCTAAAGGTCATGCTTCCTTAAACCCCTTAGCCATGCTATGAAGTCTCCTATGAGTAAGACATTCCCCTCCCGGGACAAGTGAACCCCATCATCGAGATACATGTGATCACCCCGAACACACCCATGCGGAATACTGTGCAACTGCACCGAGCGAAACAACCTACCAATTTTGTCGTTGACCTTCTTCACTGAATGGTTCAGTGCTGACACCGAGAGGCCCCCCGCCATACCTTCCTGGGAATCATGTGGGACCATGCAATTGTGCACCCCGGGATTCTTTTCGCCAGCCAGCTAACGGTAGACAAAACTCGCTCGAGTAATACTCGCCTACCGAGTGTCACCATGTCATTGCCCCCCAGGTGTACTATGATTACAGATGGCGGTGACCTCTGCCGCCCTAAGAGTCCCTCGACAAAAGATTCGAACTGGTCAATACAGAGCCCGCCCCTTCCGTGGAAGGTCACTCTGTACCCGTATTCCCCAGCTGCATGAGTCGCGTCACCTGCTTTGAATACGTCCCCGGCCCGCCTCATGTATGAGTGGCCCACGACCCACACCACTCTCTCCTCAGCCGGTGACCTCTGACCGCTGGTCCCCTGGTGCCGGGTCGACTGCAAATTCCGCCCCGCATAACATGCTCGCGAAACTGTAAATCAAACAGAAGACAAGAAGCGTGAGTGCATGGAACTTGACTTCATAACATGTGCAACCGCACATACCTTTTAAAACAATTCGAGGACCATCGTCCTAACAGTTTCACCTCTTCGGCACTCTGACCCCTGGCTGTAGCCTCAGTAGCAGCCCCTATCCTGAAGGAGTGGGTCCCAAAATCGCACGGGTCCAAGCCCGCCGCTGCGATTGCCAATGTTAGCACCCTCTGAAACTGAAACCTCGTCAGTGGGGTGGCATCGATGTGTCTCAGCAGACTCCCACCCCATGTATCCGCCCTCAGCGCCAAATATTCCTCAATGCACTTTACCGGGCACATGGGGGACCCTCGCATGCGCTGGACAACAACACTGTCTCCCATAGCTCTCTGGTCAGTCTTGGACTTAGCTATTGTGACTACCATTGAATCACCCCTAATCAGGATGTAATCCCGACACAGACCTCCCTCCACATCTTTCTTATTCTTTGGGACCAGTTCGCTCACCCGCATAGCCCCATGGAACGCTAATGCGAAAGCGGCCCGGAACAGAACTGCTTCGAATTGGGAGGAACATGTCGTGGGTAGTATCGCCATAGGCAGGGACAACCTTTCTAACCCAATCGAGTGCCTCTCGTCTACTCTATGACCCTCAAGGCGCTGCCAGCCACGAAGGGCTTTCTTTGCCAAAAAGGAAGATGTTGGGTCCTTGATGCCATGCACCTGCGCCATGAATGAAATGGCCGCCCGGTGCCTATTGGCCGTTGCCACTGATCGGCCTTCCCTGTGTAATGCTACCAGAAACCTTAGGAAGCAATCCTCCTGACCCCATTTCTGATCCCCTGCCGGACCCAAAAATGCACAATAGGAACGAAACGCTCCTTCGTATGCCTTCCTCGTCCTGGGGGCTAAGCTTGCTGCCACGAGGTCTTGTAATCCGGGGCACCGAGTAGCCAGAGTACTTCGGGGAATGGTGCCGCCGCTAGGTCCGCAGTAGGTAGATAACCCCTGAACACCTGCATATGTGAATGAGAGAGTGCATCAGCAGCATGATTCAGTACACCCGGCACATGTTTCGCCCTGAACTGTACATTCAGTCTCATGCAAAGTAGTACAATTTCCTTCAACAATCGCAATATCCACTTGCAGCGTGCTGCCTGATTATTTATACATTCAACAACAGTCATATTGTCGGACCAAAATACCACAGAGCGATCTCTGAACTCGTCCGGCCATGCCATCAGAGCCACAAAAATAGGGAATAGCTCGAGGAACCCAATGTTACTAGTGAGACCGCTGGTGTGCCACCATGTCGGCCATGTTTGCGCCGACCATCGGTTCCCAAAAATGACGCCAAATCCCACGCTCCCCGCCGAGTCAGTCCACAAACCTAGCTCGTCCGAAGACGCTGGTGGCTTGTTCCATACCACTCGTCCGTTGAAGTCCACCAGAAATGCCAACCAGATGCGCATGTCCTGGCGAACCTCTGCAGACAGTCTCGTGCGGTGGTGTCCTTCTTTGAGACCAACCACAGCTTGTGCAATAGAGCGTGAAAAGGGGCGGGCCATTGGTATCACTCTCAGGGCAAAGTTAAGCTGACCCACTGCTTGTTGTAACTGATGCAGGGTCACTTTCTCCTTAATAAGGCATAGTTCCAGGGAAGCCCTGAATTTCGCTACTTTTCCTACAGGCAAATGGAAACATCCCTCCACAGAATCGAGCTCAATTCCCAGAAACTCCAGTGAAGTAGATAGTCCCACCGTCTTACCTGGTGCCAATGGCACTCCGAATTCCTTCATGAGGATGCAAAAATCCTGTAGCGCCTGCGCACATTTTGTGTCGCCGGCTGCCACCAAGAACAGAAAATCATCTAAGTAATGCATAACATGGCTATGCCCAGTGGCTTCGGTGAATGCCCATTCCAAAAAACAGCTGAATTTCTCAAAATAGGCACAAGAGATGGAACAACCCATTGGCATACACCTATCCATGTAGTAACGACCTTGGAACACAAAGCCTAACAGACGCTGATCCTGTGGGTGTACCGGGAGCAACCGGAACGCCGACTCGATATCTGACTTCGCCATCAGCGCTCCGGGCCCCAGGCGATTCAACATGGTGACGGCATCATCGAAGGATGCGTACCGCACCGAACAAACTCCTGGGTCAATCGCATCGTTCCCCAAGAGACCCTTCGGAGCCGACAAGTTATGGATCAGCCTAAATTCCCCTGGGTCTTTTTTGGGGACCACTCCTAACGGGGAACAGATGAAATTTGTTACTGGCGGGTGCCCATATGGGCCCGCAACCCGGCCCAGGGTAACCTCTTTTGCAATCTTCCTCTCCACTACAGCTGGATTATGCTGAGCCGATAGTTGGTTTCTACAAAGTGGTTCCCCACGAAAATCCCCCGCCGGGATGCGGAAACCATATAAGAATCCATTCCTCAGCACCCCAGCGGAGACATGATCAGGGTATTCGTTTAGCCAGGTGATCATTGCCATGATGTCAACCGCGGTAGGTAACGGTACACAGTGGTCCCCCTAGTCTTGTTTGGACCCTCCTCTACCTCCCGACCCGCCATTCTTGGATCTGCACGAACTCTCGGGGTGCGAGGAATTCCCGCAACCCGCACACGCATGTCTGAACTTACATGTCCCTTGTGGTCTGGTGCAGTTGCCCCTGTTAAAACTCCAACAGACCCCCTCTTTCCCCCATTCCCACTGGTCCTTGCTTGGTGGTCGCCACCGGCGCACGCTCGAAAGGGCACCGCGGGCTGTTGGCGGGAAAACCCCGACCCATTCCCGCCTGGCGAGGACGTCTTCGTCGCGCCCGGCAGGAGCTGCTTCTGCCAAGAAATCGAGTCGAGACAATCCCACGTCAGAGATGAATCGTACTCTTTGGCCTTACGGAATTTCATGTCGTAACCCATCTATTCATTCCCCTCATACGTTTCGTAAAAATCCATTATTCGTGCCTGATAGCAAGACAACTCAGGCAAAACCTCGGGCTTACGTTCCCCAATAATTGCAGTAAACATCGCAAAGGCCTTGGCCCAATTTGTTATTGTCTCCTCCACCCTGAAACCCACCATCTTGGCTCGCCAGACACTCGGGTGCCACAAATCTTTCTGCGTCTTAGCATACTCCATCTCGCGATGGTCAGTCAGCAGAGAAAACATATTAACATACTTGTCAGCCCATATCAATTCTTTTGTGGCCAACGGGATATGTTGAACCACTCTTTCCCGTCTTGAGGGCAATGTGCCCTCCCCCGCAATTGGCAATGCCTGCTTACCCGGATCGGTTGTTGTTCCCGCTGTTTTTTTGACGCCAGCTGCCGGTCTTTCCGGGGTCACCTGTGGGGGGACAAGAGGGAGATTCGCCTTTGCGGCATCTCGCGACTGCCGCAACTGCTGAATTAGTAACCTGGCCTCTTCGGCCGTGTCTCCAGGTGCCGTAGTACCCTCTGTTTTTCTGCCGAGCCATGCGGCCAACTGGGCGGCCAATTCAGGTGGCATGTCCTCCTCTTTGGCGGGCGTAATAACAACCGGGATCGGCTGACCCGCGCCCGGGATTGGTACTGGGGCCTCGACTGGAATGGCAGGGCTCGCCGGGGGTACCTCGGGGACCGGAACCTCCCCCCCTGCCGCCCTATTCCTGACCCATTTCCCCCTTCCCTCGGGGGCGACTCCCGGCAATGCCGGGCCTATTACCTTCTTTGGTTTACCCGGATTGTTCATCGCAGCCATCTGCTTCTTCATGTTCGCCATATCTCGGCCAAGCGCTGGGACCAGAACAATGTTTCGTTCGATCTTCGCCATTCTGCTTACCAGCATGCGAAGCACCTGGTCAGTCTCGGACCTCTTTCCTGCCTTCTTGCCAGACATTGTTTTTGAATATTCGCTCCAAGTTGATCAACCGGTCCTAGATCCTTAGCCTCAAAGTCGCTGAAAGAGAAACACAAGAATTACAAGTTCTCAAAATTGCTCCTTGTTCCGTCGAGGGCTCACGTGCAACGAGTGGGTGCAGCTTCCAAGCACAGGAACAAGAGGATGCTTCTTCGGATTCCCGCTCTCTTTATTCCTCATCGGGAGGGTGTGAACCCTCCGCGGGTACGCCTACTGGGCGTGGCCATCGGTGTAGGTGTCTAGGACAACCCCTCTTGGGCGGGAAAAGGCGTGCCCCGGCTACGCCGCTTCGGGCATACCAGCCATGACACGCCCCCCGCCCAAAATGGTTTCCCGGGAGGATCCGGGCCCCCAACCATACGTTCGGGGGGACCGAGTGGTCGCCCCTTTCCAGAAAATCCTTTACATGTATGTATAAACTGTTGGGTAATTTTATGGAGTAATTTGAATTTAGAAGAAGGTTTAGTAAATGGAGCAATGGGAAAAGTTGTTGATTTAGTAAAATTTCAGAACAGAAATGGAATAGAATTTTTGAAAATAAAATTTGATCAGACTAAATAGGTAAGACTGGGCATTGTGTAGTACGTTTTTTGCTTGTAAAAGACTTGTATTTTTGCAGAAAACAGTTTTCTCTGTTGTTAGCATATGCAGTAACTATTCATAAACCTCAAGGTTTAAGTATAGGCAGCGCTGTGGTAAATATTGGAAGTACAGTGTTCAAGGAGGGAATGGCATACTTTGCATTATCTCGGATAAGAACATTGTCTCGTTTGTATTTGATTGATTTTAATGACAAAAATGTTAGTGCTGATGTAAATTTTGTAAAAGAACATAATCATTTAGGAAGACTTTATACACCAAAATTAGGTGAATAACCCATACATGATAAACGTGTACAAAATGGAAATATGTCAAAAATTCAAGTGAGGTTGAAAAAAATAAAAATAATTGAACAGAAAGTTGAAGGTATAAAGAAACAGAAAATGGAAATTGTTGATGACATTGTAGAATATCAGTCGGAAAATAGCTCAGGTATCAACTGTTAGGCTAAAGTGATTCAGAATGTTGTGATTTAGCTACAAGATCTTTATGACAAAATTATGGGAAATCATGAAAAAATATGTTGTTCTTTACTACATCATGTATTTCAACAGTTGGTAACTGACAGAAGTAAAATTCATACTGCTTCCGACATTTGGCATCTTTTGGATATATGTACTGGTTCATTGACATACAAGATGCACAAGAATTTCTAATGCTTATGCTTGGAGTATTAGAAGATGAAGGAATATAGATTGAAAACTTATTTGGCATACGTTACAGATGGGATCATAAATGTGAACAGTGTTCATTTACTTCCAGTACTGAAATAGACACAGAACGATTCATATACTTACCGATATCAGACTGCAAATCAGTACCTTTTAACACATTAGTAAAAATAGCCAATCATGATATGAAATGTTTGGATTGTAAATCAGAGATGTAGTCTACGTTACATATAGAAAGATATGGAAAATATCTCATTTTCATGCTACAACGTTGTAAAGCAAATGGAAGAAAACTGGAAAGCAAAATAAAAAGAATTGTTGAGAGTCACATATGTATTTGTCGAAGAACTTTTACAACAGTGGCTATTATTTTCCATGCTGGACCTACTACCACATCTGGACACTATATTGTGTATTTAAAGTATAATAAAGGATGGACACATTGCAATGATACCCACTTAGAATTTAAACCTAGATTGCCTTACAAATTACCAAATTCACTTTCAATATTTTTGAAGCCAAAGTTTTGAATACATCATCTGGCCTATTGGGAAGATGTGAACATGAATTAACAAATTCATGTTAGATATTTTAGAAGCCAAAGTTTTGAATACATTATTCGACTTATTGGGAAGATGTGAATAGAAAGTAAACAACACTGGAAAGAATTACTAATTCTAATTAGTGTTTGGATTATTATTTGTGCTAATTGGTATTGCATTTGGAAAATTGTGTTGAAAAGCAAATAGTTTATATATTTGTTGTGTATATTGTACCAGATGTAAATGAGAGTGTACATTTCGGCAAGTGTAAAAGTATAATTTCTGTAATACATTACATTACATAACAGTGTTTCCTCATCTTCTTCTTTGTAGTAGGTAGTGGTGAACTTTGAAAAAAGTTTTAACCCTATTTAGGACAATATTACTCTAAAATAGTTGAACAGGGTCGTGTTTCTAAATTACTTAAAAAGGTAAGAATACAGAGCATAATATGTACGATAATGTGAAACAATATTTGATGTTCATTTATACTGTTTGATCGTGTTGTTGATGCCATCAGCCAGGTAGTCACTCTTTTACACAAACAACATGTATGATCTCATGTAATCTCTGTAGCAGAACTTTGGTATTAATAGGGTAAACCCAGGCATTATCCTTGTATTTTTCCTTCCACACAGGCACAACCTATGCACTCATGGTATCACCCAGACACTACCCTGGCACTTATGCAATCACCAATGGACTACCCATGTACTCATACAATCATCCAGGCAGTATTTGCGCACTCATCCATTCACCCACGCACCACCCATACACTCATCTATTTCCTCATGCACTAACCAAGCACTTATCTAATGACTAGTACAATACTCTTGTACTCATACTGTCATTCAAATAGTTCCCATGCAGACATACAATCGCCCAGGCACTACTCCTGGAGTCTTGGAATCACCCAAACAGTACGCATGTACTGATGCATTCACTAAGGCAGTAGTGTTGCACTCATCTATTCACTCAGAGACTACCCATGCACTCATCCATTCTCTGAGGTACTACCCATGCACTCATACAATCACCCAGGGATTACTCTTACAGTTATCTGTAAACTTTGGCACTACCTATGAAGAGATCTAAGCACCCAGACATTACTCTTGCACTCATAAATTGACTCAGGTAGTACTAATGCAGTAATACAATCAACCAGGCACTAGTCTTGCACTCAACTATTCACTCAGACACTACCCATGGAGTAATCCTTTCACGCAGGCGGTTGCAGGGATTCTGCCTAATATCACAACTATGCATACGATTATGGGAACTTAGTAGGTAAGAACTAAGCCATCTTATTATTTTAGCGCCTATAAACCCTGGCCCAACTTGCTATATTGTCTCATTTGCTGTCCGAATCTCTTACAGAGAAAAAAGTGATTAGACAACCCAGAACACAACATTCCAACAGCTCTCAGGAAACGCGGTAACAAGACACACCCTTTCACTGTCACTCTTGTAAGATCTGACACAGACTTGAAACATTTTAAAATATTTATTTTAAGTGATGTGGCGTAACGTGCAGTATATGTGCCACAACAAGAACAAAAATGCATGATAGAAACGTAATAGTATACCGTTAGTCCACATGTGATAAAGGGAGATGTCATCATAAAAAGACAATAGTCAAAAGACTACACTGCCTAACCTCCCTCCTGTTGGTAAGAAGTAGTATTATTATATAATAGATAGCTGGGCTTTGACTGCAGACCATATAGCTTTGAATATAGATGATAAATCTGAATTATAGGTGCTGTTTCGCTGTTCTCCCTGGAAACTTTTCTCTCCAAGCGTGTGTGTCACCTATTTGTGTATCCCAATTGCCTCACAGTATGAGTGTTCAACAACAACTGCATTGGTAGATTTTATACAGGTGCTAATGCCTGTCCAGAGCAGAATAATAAGGGATATTGTTTATCGACTTTGCCCACAATGTTGAATTTAAAGTTCCGCAGATGCTGAGTAGAAACATATATATATGTAAAATTGGTTCTGTTGGGAAGAAAAACAATTGCTTTGTTTGTCCTCTAGTCAAATAAATCTCATTGTCAGGTTCCTGCATTCAGCGCCTACCTAATCTTCAGGAACTACATCTCCCATGATCCTTGCAGGGAGGAAGTATATAGTGTGGTTATGCAGGATACTCGTTGCAAGTAATTCTTAGTCCTATGTCTGTGTTTCTTGCCTTAGTGGGAGGTCCGGCGTTATTCGAGCTGTTGCTGCCAAAGTGAAGCGGGAGCGCTGATTCCTGCTCCGCTCCAACTTCAAGGTATTGTTTTCCTTAAACCGGGAAGGAGCCCTGGCCTCGGGCGCCTACCGGCAACTAAGATACCGTCACCTTCGCTTTCTAGAAGTAGCGCACCGTTTGGGTGCGTGTCAACTTTCCAACCCGGCTCCTCGGGGTTTGTTTGTTTCCCGGAGCTTAGCGGCGGCCGCTGCAAGCTACCGTGGTTGTTTTCCGAAGTGGGCTTACCTTGTTCTGTGTTGTCCGGAGCATAGTGGTGGGCTCACTACATGCTGCCGGCTAGAGAATTGTATCTTTGGTTTCTTTACATAGCGGAACGTAGTGGCGGTCACAACCACACGTTGCCGTTATTTAGGATAACTTAAGTTGTACCTTTGGTTTATTTGCATAGCGGAACGTAGTGGCGGTCACAACCACATGTTGCCGTTATTTTGGATAAAGACATTGTCTACTGTTGAGTGCACCAACGGATATAACATTGTAGAACTAAAGGAATAGTCTAACGTTTTCTAGGGGACATAAAATTGCGATAAGGAGTGATGAAGTGTGGTAATTACTGCAAACTCGTTTTAGAAGTATTCAGACTATGAACTTGTGCTAATCTCAAAGAATTATTTAGAGGAACATGTTCAATGACCAGGGAGGGATCAATAATCTGAGGTTCTTTTCCACATGAAATGGTGTGTATTCTCAAAGGGCGTGTGTTTCCAAGAGCATGTACCTGTGTAAAATATATGTGTTAACAAGTGTCTTTCCTTGCAGGAAACAGAACTGTTAATCCTTTAGACTTGTTGGCGGACTGTGTACAGCCACATAAGGTATTCAGCGGTCTATTGAGTTCTATTGTGAGTAGTCAGAGTATTGGCAGGTGTTATAAAGCTTTTGTTCTGTCATTTCAGATCCCTTGTCCCTGCTGACCCCTACCCGTCCCCGGTCTCTTTTCATTATTTATCCCTCGCCTGATGGTTCGAACCCCCTGTGTACAACATTCAGGGGGCTGGTAACGTCAGGAGGTGGACCCCTTTGTTCATCAATCGGATCCCGCGGAGCAGGCCCTGACACTCATAGGGTATTTACAATGTTATTTCAGAAATACAAATATCTCCTAACTTTAAATGAAGGAAATAACCAAATAAACAAATGAACACACCGCTTTTTGGATTCAATCCTGTATATTCATTATTTTATATTATTTTATAGACCTTTAGTCTCATAAAAAACTAATGTACATATACTCAAAGGGTTGTCCTAAACAAGATTAGACAAAAGCATACAATTAACGTACACGTAATTGGGTGAATAATGGTAAAACAATAACATTGACTACAAATCTCATATAGACATACATAAGAATAATTAAGAATCAGTCCAAAATTCACAACACAATGGTTACAACCATATTTCAATTTTCTTTTGTCGTGGTTGAAACTTGGTACAGACTGATAGACAATACTATGTCAACGTTTCGACCCTATATTATGGTGCTTGTTACAACCATATTTCAATTTTCTTTTGTGGTGGTTGAATCTTGGTACGGACTTATAGACAATACTACGTTAACGTTTCGACCCTATATTATGGTGCTTGTTTTTCACAACCAGCTCGGGTCTTCATCAGGACTAAAATTACAAGTGGACAACCTGTAGGGATCAAAAACCTGCACCTATTTCTGAGATTAGGGCAGGAGGATATGTCAGCCAACAATGTCCCCTCCTGAAGAGTCATTCAGTTTGCAGGGATCTTATGCAATTTAAGAATCCGTAAGTTGCTGGTTAGAGTGCCGCAATGCGATCACTATTCAGAAGGCCGAGGGACGCCTCTCTCTCCTTCACGGAATAAATCTAGAATATTTATTCCGCGAAGGAGAGAGAGGAGTCCCTCGGCCTTCTGAATAGTGATCGCGTTGCGGCACTCTAACCAGCAATTTCCTGATTCTCCGCCGGCTGGTGGATGAATCATATGCATAAATTGCATAAGATCCCTGCGAACTGAATGACCCTTCAGGAGTGGACATTGTCGGCTGACATATCCTCCTGCCCTCGTCTCAGAAATAGACGCAGCTTTTTGATCCCTACAGGTTGTCCACTTGTAATTTTAGTCCTGATGAAGACCCGAGCTGGTTGTGAAAAACAAGCACCATAATATAGGGTTGAAACGTCGACGTAGTATTGTCTATCAGTCCGTACCAAGTTTCAACCACCACAAAAGAAAATTGAAATATGGTAGTAACCAATGTGTTGTGAATTTTGGACTGATTCTTAATTGTTCTTATGTATGATTTTTGTGATTTGTAGTCAATGTTATTGTTTCACCATTATTCACCCAATTACGTGTACATTAATTGTATGCTTTTGTCTAATCTTGTTAAGGACAACCCTTTGAGTATATGTACATTAGTTTTTTATAAGACTAAAGGTCTATAAAATAATATAAAATAATGAATATACAGGATTGAATCCAAAAAGCGGTGTGTTCATTTGTTTATTTGGTTATTTCCTTCATTTAAAGTTAGGAGATATTTGTATTTCTGAAATAACATTGTAAATACCCTATGAGATTTATTTGACTAGAGGACAAACAAAGCAATTGTTTTTCTTCCCAACAGAACCAATTTTACATATATAAACTTAGGATATATGATGTTACAACGCGGACTTTTACTCCGCATACCGTTACAACGCGGTTTTTACAACGCGGATACTGTAACAACGCATGTATTTACAACGGTTTTTTTTCAACGCAGGTACCTTTACAACGCAGACCATTACAACGTAAGTATTGGTAAGTATATATTAATAAGAATAATATAATAGTAACTTAATTTTAAAAGTATAATTTAATGTAATTTTAAATAATTTAATTTCCGTTAATTAATTTAAATTTAAATTAATATTACTTTATTTTTACCATGTACCCCTGTACCCCAGAAACTCTAAACTGACCCTAAACCCCCCCAAAAAAATAAAGTAATTTTTTTAAATATAATTAAAATTAATTATTGTAAATTAAAAAAATTATAACTTTATTTTTACCCTGTACACCTGTACCCCAAAAACTCAAAACTGACCCTCAACCCCAAAAATAATGCAAAGTAATTTAATTTAATTTATTTACTATTAAATAATTTAAATTAAAATTAAATTTAATTTATTTTTACCCTGTACCCCAAAAACTAAAAACTGACCCTGAACCCTAAAAATACCCCTTTACCCAAAAACTAAAAACTGACCCTGAACCCTAAAAATACCCCTTTACCCAAAAACTAAAAACTGACCCTGAACCCTAAAAATACCCCTTTACCCAAAAACTGAAAACTGACCCTGAACCCTAAAAATACCCCTTTACCCAAAAACTAAAAACTGACCCTGAACCCTAAAAATACCCCTTTACCCAAAAACTAAAAACTGACCCTGAACCCTAAAAATACCCCTTTACCCAAAAACTGAAAACTGACCCTGAACCCTAAAAATACCCCTTTACCCAAAAACTGAAAACTGACCCTGAACCCTAAAAATACCCCTTTACCCAAAAACTAAAAACTGACCCTGAACACTAAAAATACCCCTTTACCCAAAAACTAAAAACTGACCCTGAACCCTAAAAATACCCCTTTACCCAAAAACTGAAAACTGACCCTGAACCCTAAAAATACCCCTTTACCCAAAAACTGAAAACTGACCCTGAACCTAAAAATACCCCTTTACCCTAAAACCCAAAACTGACCCTAACCCCTAAAAATACCCCTTTACCCTAAAACCCAAAACTGACCCTAACCCCTAAAAATACCCCTTTACCCTAAAACCCAAAACTGACCCTGACCCCTAAAAATACCCCTTAACCCCAAACATATAACATTTAAAATATAACTATATACTTACCAATACTTACGTTGTAATGGTATGCGTTGTAAAGGTACCTGCGTTGTAAAAAAATGCGTTGTAAAAACATGAGTTGTAACAGTATCCGCGTTGTAATGGATGCGTTGTAACAGTAGTGCGTTGTAAAAAATGCGTTGTAACAAGTGCACACCATAAACTTAGAACCCAGGTTCTGAGGGTCACAGGGCCACCCCATTATAACTAATGCTGAGTAGAAACATAGCAGACAGTTCTCATCTGAAAAGTACAAACAAGGTATTTTACAAAAATTAAGTCTTGTGTTATCATGCGCAAAAGCTGGTTAATGGCTGCAGGGCTTATGTTAAGTTAGTGAAGTCGATAATATTCTGAACGGCCAGGTCACACCCTCCCCTTGGTCAGCTCTGTGGCACCCAGGCAAAGAGAACGCAAAGATAAGCTGAGCCATAACGAATCTGTAAAGACAAAATTGTACAAAAAGTAAATATCTGAAAGTTTGCAAGGAATGAAAAAGGAAATGATAAAAAGGAAGAAAACAGTGTTTTTGAAGTGCAGAAATAACAGGCAATGAAACCAGGTTCCCATGCGCACTTATGGAGTTCCATCGAAATGCAAGAATTCACAAGCACAGCGGAATGCAATCAGCCCCAAAATTGAGCTAGCCAAAAGAACAGACATGTTCATCGTAATCTCGTGTAACCAGGAGCATGTCAGGGCAACCTGTGTTATATTTGATGATACTGTGCTGCAAGAGGTGCTGCGCATGAGCGTACATACTCCATCTCCCCCTTATTGCATGAGTCGTGGTCATGAGCCAGCGATGGACTCACCAACAGTTCATTATCCAGGTCAGCACATAAAGTAGTGGAGAAGCAGATATCATCACATTCAAAGGGGCATCAGAGACGGTAGAAGACAGGTTGAACACAGGTGAAATAGACATAGCGAAAGTTCAGCCTATAGCTGATGCCAAGAGTCATTCAGTCAGTCAGAAAACTTTATTAGATCATTATCAAATAAGATCATAAAAGTACAAAGGAATCACAGATAAAATCTAGAAAATACACCGGTAACCAACGTACTGTAACATTGCATAGGTTTCAAGAATACCAAAAAATTATTAAAAAGATAATACATTTATTATAGAGTTCAATGTGTACATTCACAGATGACAGGTTTAAATACAAATTAAAATGAATTATAATAAAAAGAATATTGAGACAGTAAGCACCAAGGCCTATTATGGTCCCAAATACTTTCTTGTTTTTAAACCGCCCCATAAAAAAAGACGCTAATGCAAAACAAACTAGTGGGTCGGGAAGTGATTTTAAAAAGTACAATGCCAACCTACATTGTTTAAAATTGTGTAGCTTTAAAATAGGTAAGATGTATTTTTCCTTTCTCTCCTGTAAAATCCACAGAAAAATATTGAATGAAGATCAGACTGGGGTGAATTCCTGTCACAGGGATAGAGAGAGAGCTCTGAATGGTTAAACATGTTCACAGGGAACCCAAGCAGCAGAGTTATCATATTTAGGCGAAATCGGAGTAATATAAATGTATGTTAGGAGATCGCCCTTAAAGAACTGGCTTTGGGGAAAGCTACCGGTCCCGATAAACTTCCTTTAGAGATATATCATGTGCTATTTCCTATTGGTATTCTGATGATATGTTGGCGACGTTTATAGATGCCCAAAATGGAAATCCCCCCCCCATCATGGGACGATGCAAGTATAATTGTATTTTAAAAAAAAGATAAGCCTTCGCATCTTCCGGGGTCTTATCGACCTATTTCACTTATTAATGTAGATACAAAACTATATTCTAAAATTCTTGCGAACCCGCATATTCAAGTTGTACCGGCATTAGTCTCTGAACAACAGCACGATTTTCTTCCAGGTCGTGGTACGATTAATCATATCCATCGTGTTATTGCAACTTTAGATTATGCTACTGCAAATCGTATGAACGTTGGTTTGGTGTTTTTAGACGCCGAAAAAGCGCTCGATCGCGTTGCATGGGCATTTTTATGGGCAATCTTGGGAAAAATGGGATTTGGATCACGATTTATATATGCTTTACAAGTTATGTATAGACATCCCAGGGCCAAGATATGCTTGTCAGGCCAGGAATCAGCAGCCGTTAACATCATTCGGGGTACACAGCAGGGTGCCCATGCTCACCATTACTATTTGCCATGTACATAGAACCACTTTTAAAGATGATAGTGTCATCACAACATATACAATCTATGGTTTTACCCGGGGGTAGTATACGCGTATTAGCTTATGCCTATGATGTCGCTGTCATAACATCTGATCCAGAATCAGCTTTATGCGAAATTTAAAACCTGACTAGCGAATTTGGTATTGTGTCAGGGTATAAGCTTAACATTCAGAAAACACAGGTTATTTGCTCAGCAGGACTCTGCCCTAATGACAGTCGAGTTACCTCGGAGGCCAAATACTTGGGCAATAAAATTAGACTATCGCTTCAAGAGTTAGTTACGGTGAACTGGTCAGATATATTGCAATCTGTTAGAAACCAACTGAGAAACTTGAATGCTTACACCTGTCGCTGGTTAGGAGACGCAACATTTTAAAAATGTCCATTTTGCCAAAAGTTTTATATTATATTCGGTCGGTACCATTGGAGATACCTGTATCACAACAGAAGAAATTACAATCTATAGCTGATAGATTTTTATGGGGCTGGAAATCTGCGCGTAGGGCTTCTAAGTTTATGGCACTACTAATTTTACGTTGGGGATGGGGAGTTCCAAATTTTGCACTATATTATTTGGCGTGTCTTATGCAGAATATTAAATATTTTGTGATTGGAGGAACTCCGCCTATGTTTGAGAGCCCTGATATTTTTTCTCTTTTACTTGGCCCCCAATCTCGACAAATGTTGCTTCGCTTTTTAGAACCTAGCTACTATAAAAGAACAAGATTCACATTAGTAATGTCTGCCTTTAAAGGATGGCGATCAAATAAGAAGCTTATTTCTCTAGGACGTATTAATCTCTATACTCCATGTAATTCTATAGAGTTGTTTCCTCCAATATTTTGGGATCGTACTATGTGTACATGGGGGGAAAAAGGCATGATATCTATAGGCACTATGGTTAAGGATGGTACAATCGCCTCATTTCAGGAGTTAAAAGATATATACACTCTCTCCCAACATGACTTTTTTAAGTATTTACAAATACGCACTTTATTCTCAAGCATCCAAATGTCCTACCGCTTTGTCCAAATGACTTTATTGAAATACTTAAAAAACCATCGGGTATAGGGACTTTATATAATCACTTGTTGAATATACAACAGGATGACATGGGGTCGCAGGAGTCTAAATGGGGTAGTAGATTGGGTACATTGGCAGTACCCTTTCAAGAGTCAATTTATACAGCTGCTAAAATTATTTCGTCTGCCAATTTATACTCACAGCATTATAAAACTTTATTTAATCTTTATCATACAATGTTCAAAATGTTGAAATGGGGTAATGCTTATAATGGGAAATGCTATAGGTGTCAATCTGAACAGGCAGATACTGTGCATATATTTTCAGACTGCTTAGTGTTAAAACCCTTTTTTATATCTATAGAAAAACTTCTGGCTTATAATACAAAATGTAACGTGGCAATCTCAAGAGAGATGATTATTTTTGGTTTATCTAATGACACCGATCTGTTTCCGGGGTATCAAAAAAACAGATATGTTTTATTTATGGCTATGGCGGTGGCTCGCTTATGGATATCTTCAATGTGGTTGAAACCAGAAGCACCTGTATATGAAATGTGGCGGGCAAAGTTCTATAATGTTTTTTATTTATAATTGAATCTTTATCAGATCAAATCACTTAGGAAAATGCAAAAGGGGTGTAAAATTTGGCAGGCAATGATAGACCATTTAGGTCCGCAAGAATGACCTTTTTCTGGTTATATATGATGGTACCGTTTTTTGTATTGTATTTGTGATATTGCTTTCATTCTCCCTCTGCTTGTTATTTCTCTGGTTTTTTGATTATCTTTGATTGTGTACCTGCACCTTAAGTCTGTCTGTATACACGATTTCTGGATATGTTATAATCGCTTAGTATTTTTTTTTCTTTATGGCTTTGAACTGAATCAATAAAAAAAAATGTTTTTAAAAAATTTATGTTGTAGTGTTGGGATATCCTCTAAGTAGAAATAACCCCCCTCTAAGATGGAAGGTACTAACTGGTAGGTGATGACTGACATTTTGATATGGTTCTTCTCCCTATGGTTATTTGAGCCTTTAATATAAATTTGTCCACTACCCTTTGTCTTGAGGACACTCTAAAAACTGCTGGGTCTTTGAACAGGTCTGTAACCCCATTGCATTCAATTCTACTTCAACGTAGTTTAGCCATTTGATTTTTTTATAGTTTTCTAGTCTTAGGCAGTCCCTTATTAAATTTTGGGTTAAAGATACTGTGTCTCTGCGCCAGATGGAATGCCACAGCAAAATAGGGGCTAGTCTAATTGCATCTGAGATATAGGATAAGCCCAGCTACGTATATAATATATAATCTGTACAGGATTGTGGAAGAGACAACAATGACAAAAAAAATTGTTTTCAATAGATTGGATACAGTCCACATGGGCCATACCCCAGACACCAGCTCCATAAGTGGTTGCGGACTTGGCTTTAGCATGGTAGATCAGTTTAATGGAGGCTAACGGTTTTGTACCCATCATGGATATAAATGCTTTAATTGCCGCTAGGCTCCTTTCATTCCCAGTGCTCTCCCCTTAACCAACCGAGACGATGATTGTTTATTATCAAATAATGCCAAGAGTCACCAATGGCAAGCATCCAAATAGAATGAATAAAAGCCTGTATTACTCCAAAAATAGTTTGAAAAGAGATAACGAGACCGGAGTCAACTAGTTTAAAAAAATGTAGTAGGCCTTCGGTTTCGGACTCATTACACTCACAAGCTGATGTGAGTGCCACTTCTTGTTGAAACAATAGCGCTTTGAGTCACTGTACGTTATCAAAATCTGTTATCAAAGTGGGAATGGAAGGCCATAGCAAACTATCTAACATTCCATGTGAGGGAGGACAAAAGACATTGGTGCAATATGTAACACGTTGTGAAGAAGTTGCTATATAAGGAACTCATGCTTGTAAGCCACAGCAGTTGTGGTTATTTGGGATAAGATAACTGCTTTACGAAAGCTCAATGAGTGTGGGAATAACAGCAGGCACTGGAGTTTCTTTAAAAAAACAGTACAAAAAATCCCGGCTGAAATATTAAAATCTTTGTGTACTTTAATTTGTTTACAAACTAAAGAATGTTCTACGGAAGAATCACAGTGATTTCTTGTTAGGGAAACTTATTTATCTACAAGGTGACAGCGAAATGCAAAAGCAATGAATACCATTCATGAACAAAATACTTCTTAGGAACTTAAATGTACCAACGGGGTAATGTTCAATGCAATCAAAGATGCACTAGCTATACACACATCCAATCAATCGGACATTACCAACGCAATCATGCAGTCACCCAGGTACTACTCTTGCACTCAATTATTCACTCAGGCAGCACCCATGCACTCATCAATTCCCTTAGGTACAACCTATGTGCTCATACAATGACCCAAGAATCACTCTTGAAGTCATTGTTTTACTGACACAGTACCCATGCACTGTTCCTAACAGCTAGATATTAGTCTTGCTCTCATACATTCACTTAGGTACTATGCATGCACTCATAGAATCAAGGAGGCACTACTTATACAGAGAGTCAATCAATCACGTATTACCTATGCAGTCATAGCAACCAGGCATTACTCTTGCACTCAACCATTCACTCAAGCACTTTGTATTCACTCATGAATTCCCTGAAGCACAAACTATGCACTTATCCATTCACTGAGGTACTATGCAAGCATTTATCCAATCATCCAGGCAATACATCAGCACTCATAGAAACTTGCAGGCAGTACTATTGCACTCATTCTTTCACTCCAGCTTTACAGATGCATTTATGCGATCCCCTAGACAGTTGAATGACACATGCTGTACAAATGGCACCGAAACCGCTGTGCTCACCACCATGGAGGAGCTTCGAATGCGCGCAGACAGGGGCCAAGCTGTGGCCTTGATCCTATTAGACCTGTCTGCCGCATTCGATACTGTCAACCATGGGATTCTGCTCGAGCGGCTGAGAGAGGCAGGGATCGACGGCACGGCCCTGATCTGGTTCCACTCTTACCTCAGTGACAGAAAACAGGCTGTATCCCTTCCCCCTTTCCAATCGGCCTTCTCCCCTGTCCCTCACGGTGTTCCCCAGGGCTCCTCCATCAGCCCGATTTTATTTAATGTTTACTTGAAACCTTTGGTCACTCTAATTAAATCACACAACATGACCACAGTAAACTACGCGGACGACACTCAGCTCCTTCTCTCTTGGGAGGGCGAAGATTCCATCCCCTTAGAAGCTTTCCACAACTGTCTAAGAGACACCGCAAGCTGGCTGCACAGAAACTCCCTCCAGTTTAACTCCTCAAAAACCGAGGTTCTGTTCTGCCCTGCGAGCCGTATACCGCGCCCTCTGCCTGCTGAGTTTTGGCCCCCGGAAAACTCTAACAACTCGCCACCGGTCACCAGTGTTCGCAACCTGGGCGTCATGCTTAACCACCAACTAAGCATGGAAACGCAGGTTTCAAGAACAGTCGCTACTTGCTCAGGCCTTATGCGCTCACTGCGCAAAGTCCTGCCTCTATTACCACCTTCTGCCCGAGCACTGATAGTCAGGTGCACTATTCTTAGTCGCCTAGACTATTGTAATGCGCTGCTGTTTGAATCCCCTGCGACACTATTGGACAGACTCCAACGAGTTCAGTCGGCAGCAGCCAAACTGGCTCTTGGCTGGACCAGGAGATCCTCGGCCACCGCAGCACTGGCCGAGCTGCACTGGCTGCTGTTGAAGCAACGCATTGCCTTTAAGGCCCTTTGCCTGGTCTTTAAGGCACTACACGGTGCCGGACCCAGGCCTCTCCAATGTCTGTTCTCGTGGTATACTCCCACCAGAACACTTAGGTCTACAACTGCCTGCCTTGTGAAAGTGCCTAGATGTAAGAAGGCCAGGACTGGGGGAAGATCGTTCAGAGTAGCTGCTGCCAAGCTGTGGAACAGTCTGCCTGTCGATATTCGCCAAATCCCTCATCTCCTTCCCTTCAGAAAACGAATTAAAACCTGGCTCTTTCCTTCGTCCCTTTAAATTCCCAACCATAGTTCAACCCCCGTCTAAGAACCTCTAGGAGTAGCCAACAGCGCCAGGATACCTGCCAGGTGACAGTCGCGCTCTATAAATATTTTAAATAAATAAATCAATAAATAATGCATTCATGCAATCATTCAAACACTACTCTTACACCCAACCATTGACACAGGTTTTATGGAAACTGCCATCAATTCACTCTACTACTAATTATGCACATATGAAACCACCCAAGTACTATTCTTTCAGTTATTCATTCATTTACATATTATGCATGCACTCATGTACTCAGTGAGACAATACTTACACACAACTGTAATATTGATCATACACAGATTCATAGAAGCAATCACTTTCTCTCCATACAATTTTTCTATTTTTAACTGGTGTAGGTGGTTCCATGAGAACCTTTTTTTTTTTTAACAAGTTAGTATTCTTTCAGTATTTGTTAAAAAATGTACATTTTTTGGGGTGTTTTTCAATTTTTAAAAAAAAACAATGAGTCCAACTGTAGTGTTTCATCCAAACGAGGAAACACAAGTAACAAAACTAAATACAAAAAATAATTCACATTTCTGTGCTTTTAAGAGAGTATTGATAGCATCAATGGACAGATCTCCCATGCAAAGAGTTGTCAAGCATGTCCTATAGTGATTGGCAGCGATGCACAGACATAATATCGAGTCCAAAATATCGATTGGACATAATATCTTGTTTTTAATATAGACTGGACAAAATATTGACAGGACAGAATATAGACTACAAAAATATCGTTTTTAAGGTAAGTGAAGTAATATCGACTGTTAAAAATATATAGTTAAAATATCGAAGTATATAATATAGATAGTTAAAAATATCGATTTTTTATTAATATATAATTTTTTATAGTGTTTTTTTATATTATGATATGTATGAAAAGTGTGTATTTATGTTATAAATCATTATATTTAATGAATTTAGTTTTTATAATTATTGTGTATTTAATTCTGTAGCGGGTTGTGGGTTTATAGGGGAATAGGGTGGAAAGTAACTTAATTATAATTAATTAAATATGTAAATTAATTTATTGATAGTGATTTGTAATTAATTGTTAATTAATTTATATGTGTTAATTAAATTAATTGTAATTGGAAAACAAATATTAATTGATTAATTGGTAATTATGTACATTTTACTAATTTAATTCTGTAGCGGGTTGTGGGTTTATAGGGGAATAGGGTGGGAAGTAATTTAATTATAATTAATTAAATATGTAAATTTATTTATAGATAGTAAATAGTAATTAATTGTTAATTAATTTATATTTGTTAATTAATTTAATTACAATTGTTAATTATTTATATTAAATGATTAATTGGTAATTTTGTAAATTGTATAAATTTAATTTCTGTAGCGGGTTGTGGTTTTATAGGGGCATAGGGTGGAAAGTAATTTATTAATAATTAATTAAATAATAAAACTAATTAAAATGTATTTATTTGGAAATAATTGTAAAATAATTTTAAATGATAAAATAATTAATTGTTAATGTTTAATTATTTTGTATTAGTAGGTGATTAACAGAAATCATTATTGTTAATTAGTTTTTTAAATTAATTATTAATAGATATTCATTTTTAGATTTTCTGAATAATATATGAAATATTTACTTTCCCAAATGTTGTATTCTCTGGAGTGTGAATAGTAATTGTAACCCCTACACTATCCAACACTTTTCCTACTGTTGCACCCACTGGAGTGGGAATAGTAATTTTAACCCCTACGCTATCCAACGCTTTCCCTACTGTTGCACTCTTTGGAGTGGGATTAGTAATTTTAACCCCTACTCTATCCAACACTTTCCCTACTGTTGAACCCACTGGAGTGGGAATAGTAATTTTAACCCTTACGCTATCCAAAGCTTTCCCTACTGTTGCACTCTTTGGAGTGGGAATAGTAATTTTTACCCCTACGCTATCCAACGCTTTCCCTACTGTTGCACCCACTGGAGTGCGAATCGTAATTTTAACCCCTATGCTAATCAACACTTTCCCTACTGTTGCACACACTGGAGTGGGAATAGTAATTTTAACCCCTACACTATCCAACGCTTTCCCTACTGTTGCACTCTTTGGAGTGGGAATAGTAATTTTAACTGCTACGCTATCCAACACTTTCCCTACTGTTGCACCCACTGGAGTGGGAATAGTAATTTTAACCCCTATGCTATCCAACGCTTTCCCTACTGTTGCACTCTTAGGAGTGGGAATAGTAATTTTTACCCCTACGCTATCCAACACTTTCCCTACTGTTGCACCCATTGGAGTGGGAATAGTAATTTTAACCCCTACGCTATCCAACACTTTCCCTACTGTTGCACCCACTGGAGTGGGAATAGTAATTTTAACCCCTACGCTATCCAACGCTTTCCGTACTGTTGCACTCTTTGGAGTGGAAATAGTAATTTTAACCACTACGCTATCCAACAATTTCCCTACAGTTGCACCCACTTGAGTGGGAATAGTAATTTTAACCCCTACGCTATCCAACGCTTTCCCTACTGTTGCACTCTTTAGAGTGGGAATAGTAATGTTTACCCCTACGCTAGCCAACGCTTTCCCTACTGTTGCAAATACTGGAGTGGGAATAGTAATTTTAACCCCTACGCTATCCAACGCTTTCCCTACTGTTGCACCCACTAGAGTGGGAATAGTAATTTTAACCCCTACGCTATCCAACGCTTTCCCTACTGTTGCACCCACTGGAGTGGGAATAGTAATTTTAACCCTTACGCTATCCAAAGCTTTCCCTACTGTTGCACTCTTTGGAGTGGGAATAGTAATTTTTACCCCTACGCTATCCAACGCTTTCCCTACTGTTGCACCCACTGGAGTGCGAATAGTAATTTTAACCCTTACGCTATCCAAAGCTTTCCCTACTGTTGCACCCACTGGAGTGCGAATAGTAATTTTAACCCCTATGCTAATCAACACTTTCCCTACTGTTGCACACACTGGAGTGGGAATAGTAATGTTAACCCCTACGCTATCCAACGCTTTCCCTACTGTTGCACTCTTTGGAGTGGGAATAGTAATTTTAACCGCTACGCTATCCAACACTTTCCCTACTGTTGCACCCACTGGAGTGGGAATAGTAATTTTAACCCCTACGCTATCCAACCCTTTCCCTACTGTTGCACTCTTAGGAGTGGGAATAGTAATTTTAACCCCTACGCTATCCAACGCTTTCCCTACTGTTGCACCCACTGGAGTGGGAATAGTAATTTTTACTCTTTTGTTATTGTATGTTAATAATATTAGCTATTAGTTAATTATATTTTGTTACTATATATATAGATTTTAAGAAATATAAATTAAAAACATTTTTTTACTTTCATTAATTATTTAATTATTATAAATTAATTTAAGTATTTTTAGGTATATTTTAGTACTTAGTTTTTAATATTAATTTAATTTAACATTGTTTTAGTAAAGTCGATATTTTTCAAAACTATATATTTGTAAACAATATTTTTAACTCGATATTTTTGTACTTACCTGTTTGTAGATAGAAACTCGATATTTTGTCAGTCTATATTTTCTCAACGATATTCTTGCAGGTCGATATTTTGTCTCTCGATATGATTTCAGTGATCCATTGGCAGCATCTGCAGCTGTTGATGGTTGTGTTCCATCATCACTGGCTGTTTCTTCTCTTCTTTGGCGCTCTATCCTGGTGCAAGATGAACAGGGTGGAGGGTTTCAAGGTGTTTCTTCATTAAAGAGTAGCTACAAGAGTTTCTATATGAGTTAATGATTGGTTGTCTGAGTACTTGTATGGGTGCCTGAGTGTCTGTGTGGGTGAGTGGGCGGGTGTGGGACTCCCTGCATGGATGTGGGAGTGGGTGATTCACTGGATGCATGGGTTCATGAGTGCACCTGCAAGGGGGTGTGTGGGTGAGTGAGTGTGTGTATGGATGTGTTGGTGAGTGAATGGACATCTTAGTGCTATATGTGTTAGTGAATACATATGTGAAAGGCAGTATATATCAGTGTTGCAGTGTATAGGTGACTATATGTGAGAGTGAGTGATTGTGAGAGTGGCTGTTTGGATGAGTGTGTGCTTCTGTCAGTGATTATATAAGACAGTAAGTAGGTGTTACCAACTATATGAATAAGTGAGGTGGTGTTTGTATAACTGTATAGGTGAGTAAATGGCAATGTGATTGATTCTTTGCGTGACTGACTAGGTATGTGAGTAAATCTAAGAGTGAGTGGCAGTGTGTGTTTGTCTGTATGGGCATACAATAGCATATATCAATGGATGTAGGTTTAGGGATTTATAGAGCGCATGGATACCCACAGGCATCCCAGCACTAAAACAAGTAAGGAGATTATCTTGTGTAGAGGTTAGGGGAACAGCCATGTTTTAAGTTTCTTTGTGAAGGACTGTTCATTTCCAATCAATCATAGCTCTGGGTCCATACTGTTCCAGAGTTTGGGCACTAGGTGTGATAACGATCTTCCACCCCACCTAGATCTCTTGATTCTAGTAGTGTTCATCAGAAAATTTGACCCTGATCTGAGACAGCAGCAGGGAGAATAGTGGGAGATCAGAGTTTGTAACATGGCGGGACTCTACCATACATGGCTCTATGAGCCAAGAAGACGGACTTGAATCGAAAGCCAATGTAGCTCCACCAAGGATGCTCTTACTGACTGGTGCCTGGGTATCTTAAGAAGCAGTCTAGCTGCTGCATTCTGTACCACTTGTAGCATGTCAGTGACATATTTGGGGGAGCCAAGGTATAACGAGTTGACATAGTGAAGTTTCAAAACTACCAAGGCTTGCACCACCGCCCTTCTTGAGTTCTCTGGGTGTAGGCTCAGAATTTTCCTAATCATCCAGAGTATCCGAAAACAGGTACTCACAAATTTTTCAGCTTGCGTCTCCATATTTTAGTTCTGGTAAAGCCACATCCCCAATTTTTTTATGGGAGTTTTGGGGGTAGGGGAAGGACCCAAGTTTACTGGCCAGGGGATCTCAGAGCGTGGGTTAAAACTCCTTCCCAGAATCATAAGCTTGGTTTCATCCCCATTCAGCTTCAGATTACAGTCGGCCAACTATGTTCCTATTTTTTCCAGGCAAGGGGTTCGTTGCCTATAGTCAGAATTAAGGGTGTCTGCTATCAAAACCACTAGGTGGGTGTCATCAGCATATGACACAATGGAGACTCTGAACTCCAGTACTGTATAAGCCAGTGGGCTCAAATTAACGCAGAAAAGAGTCGGACTCCGGGAGGAGCCCTGGGGTACTCCCCAAGGGACTGAGAAAGTGTCAGGCAGAAGCTGGCCTCCATACACTGAAAGGATCTGTCGCTCAGGAATGAGGCCACCCATAGATTGGCTGTACCTCTAATCCCAATATCTTTAGGCCTGTTGACAAGGATTTTGTGGTCTACCATATCAAAGGCCAGACTTAGATCTAGTAGTCCAATAGCAGTGGCTCTTCCCTGATCTATTATGCTTTTTAATTTTTCAGTGACAATAATTGTGCTGACTCCGTACTATGTTCCGGTCGGAGTCCCATCAGTGTCTGGTGTAAGATGCCATTATCTCCTAGGAAATGTGTTTCACGTGTTTCTCCCCAATCTTTCCCAGAATGGGTAGCAATGAGATTGGATGGTACATTGCCAAGGAGGCAGGATCTAGTTGGGGTTTTTTCAACAACGGTTTCACAATGGCATGCTTCCACTCTTTGAGTACTAAACCTTTTTCCTGAGACAGGGAAATGAGGTTAGTAAGTTGGGTTAAGACGCAGTTCCCCCCTTGAGCGAGGATGTGAGGCGGAGCTGGGTCAATAGGAGACCCTGATTTAATATTCTATAAAAGGAAGCCAAACTGTTCTTCACTCAATTTGGGATATGTAAACAGAGGGGAAGGGGAGGTTACTAACTGCTGTGTGCAAATAGGGAGTTCAGGAGTGCTCATAGAGAGGTTGGTTGCCAGTGTGGTCTAGTTTATATTTGAATGAAGGGAGTTGCAAATGTTTTCCACCTTACTCTTAAAAAATGTGGCTAACCCATTACATCTCTCTTTTGAACATTGAGAAAGGTAGGTGCCTGATTCAACTGTGGAGACTTTACAATCTAAACAGCTCCTTTGATGAATCAGAGGACTTCTCTATTTTTTCTTCAAAAAAGGGTGTTTGTGCTTTCCTTAAAGTTCTTGTGGTATTGCTGATTAGCTACTTTATATGCTATTTTAAGCTGAGGGACATACGCTTTCCTCCAACTCCTTTCTAGCTTTTTACAACTTTTCTTTTGAGTGACCAACTGTGGACTAAACCAGGAGGACCTATTGGAATTGTTTGACTTTATTGGACCTGGTTTCCTAAAGTTCCAATCCACGGATCCATTCATCCAGGTTAAACAATTTTTATGGGCTTCCTCCAGATCCCTTGTATCTTGTGTAGAAGCCGCTTCAAGGTCTGTAAGCCAGGCTTCAGGGGCCAGCCTTGGCCATTTGAGTCCTAGCACTAAGCACCCACCTTTGAGCTTGACTATAAGGGGTTTTTGTTACCGAATTGGGATAAAGAAATGATCAGTCCAGGGCATCCGAATGAGGGCAAGCACCTCCAATCTGGTATCATTGGAATGAATATAGTCCAAAGTGTGGCTCTTTTCATGAGTGGCCTGATGCACCAATTATGTTAGTTGTAAGGCATCAAGGTAAGCTAAGCATCTTTTAGTCAATGGATTGGTATAGTCATCCAGTTAAATATTAAAGTCGCTGAGTGCAGTGAAGGCGCTTTTCCCTATAATCATGCTGGCCAGGATGTCCGGGATAACATCTAGGAAAGGCTTACAAGTCCCTGGAGGCCTATGAATGAGACTGCCCGAGGAGGAGGATGTCAGGTGAGGGACAATCTGAAGGCAAAAGCCTCACAATTGATAATATTAAGGGGGTGATGGCACTGACCAGATGTGATTTGCAAATATTAGCAATGCCACCTCCTGTTGTACCCTCTCTATCGAGTCGGTATATCTCAAAACCCTGGGGGAGGGTACTTACAATCTCGGGGATGGAGCTTTCTCAAAGCCAAGTTTCTGTGAGGAATAGTACCTCAAGGTCTTCCTCCTCAATCAGCAACCTGATCTCGGTTGAGTGCTTTGGAAGGGATCTACAGTTTATTAGCCCTATATTCCAGTGTTTGGTGTGGTCTATCCCTTTCCCTTTGCAACTTCCTTGCTGAGCCAATATCCCTGCTGCAGAGTCACAGATGTGGCAGCTCAGCGGCTGGTTGGTGACCAGTGAGTGCATGCTGGAGGGGTACTGTATTTAGAACCTCAAGCTCCTTTTTGTATAGATGACTGACTGCATGAATGAGAGACTCTATGGGTGAGTGGGTGAATGTATGTACACCTATGAATCAGTGAATGAGTATCTACTAACTGATACTAGTGTGTCTATGGTTTCGAGAACGCTATTCTATATTTTTGATTGAGTGTATCTAAGGTTATGTTATGGTGTGAAGAGGTAAATCAGATATTAAGGGGATGATGTAGTCAGTGATATCATCAGTAATGTAATTTGAAATGTCATGAGTGATGTCACTGACCAGGTCATGAGTGATGTAATATGTGACGTCATCAGCAGTGCATTGCGGGGGGCATGGGTTATAGTTAGCTCGGCTGAATGAAATGTCAACCTAACTACAATGTGTGTTTTTTTCCCTGAATTTCTCTGGTTTTGTAAATGCTAATTCCTAACTATAATGTCCCTGAAACCTATATTTTTTCTATGAATTTCGAAGGTTTTTTAAATGCTGATTCCTAACTATAACGTCCCTGACATCTATGTTTTTTGCAGTGAATTTCTAAGTTTTTTTAAATGCTAATTCCTAACTATTACATCCCTAAAACCTGTTTTTTTCAGTGAATGTATATTTATATATATATAGCCAACAGCTAACAGTAATGAACTTGACCAACAGAGCTCTAACAAATGAAGAAGAAAATGTACTGAGTCTTAGCCTTTCATTCTGTCCTGAAACAGACTTTGACTATGCCCAGACACGTGTTGATCTTTACAAATTTGAACGCAAATTGAAACTGTAACTATAAAATGCATTCTTTACGTAAGAACACAGGGGGGACTGTAGGAACACAACTTGCTGCACTGAGTGATGGCCCTAGCTTGACAATTGAGGACATTCCCACATTTCAAGTTATGAGTGACCTGGGTCAGCAAAGTCAACACAGCGTGACAAGCGACCATATTGACCCATTTGACCCCAACCATGTAGGCAACATTGCACAGCTATTTGAATTGCAAAGAGGAGAGGCAGTGTCCACGAACTTCAGAACAAAATCCAAGTATGTATCCACCATTGCCACAGATAATATTGAGATCTTTGGGGACCTAGTAACGCAAGACATCTTGAAACTCAATGATACCACTCCAGGTCACAAGAGCACTTCAAAAACACAATGGGAGGCTGTCAAAAATTTACAGAGCGACCGTGACCTTTTCATCAAACCTTCTGACAAGGGGATTTACGTAGTACTGATGACAAGAGCAATGTACACAAAAGAGGCATATTGCCAGTTGAATAATATAACTTCATATGGTAGAGTGGACAAGAAGTATTTAGCTGACCTGCACCAGAGGTACTTTAGCCGGTTACAGGACTGGTATGAGAGGGAACTATTCACTTGGGACGAGAAACAGTTTCTCAAAAATGAAACACCAACCACATCCACATACTATCTCTTGACAAAAATCCATAAGAATGCACAGGAACGAACAGGGAGACCCATAGTCTCATCTGAGAACAACCTCTTAGAAAACACCTACATCTCTGTTGATAACTTTCTTTTCCCCTTTGTCAAAGATCTCAACTCATATCCCAGGGATACTACTGACTTTTTACAAATCGTACATGATGTGGCTCTTAACGCCAACCATTGGCTGGTGTGTTTAGATGTGGAAACCTGTATACTAGTGTCAGTCAGTCGGACAGACTCAAAGAATGTACGCTTTTCCTTAAGGCACGTAATATTCAATATCTTGAACACACATACATGCTCCTAGAAATGATTGAGATCTGCTTGAGCAAAATGTCTTTATCTTTGAGAAAGAGCATTTTAAACAAATACAAGGGACTTCCGTGGGCACCTGCTTTGCCCCTGGCTATGCCAATCTCATGGTGGGCTGGTGGGAGAAGCAGGTGCACCGGAATGAGAGGACTGAACACTGGATCTTCAATTAAAAAAATGACTGAGGTACATTGATGACATTTTCTTTGTCTCGGAGGGGACAGAATTGGAGCTAAAAAAGTTTGTGGATACTCTTAATTATAAAATTCTTTTTATTGTTGCGTCAGAAGGATCATATATACAAATAAGGTTTACACGGTAGAGTGTCAACATTCCGCTCTTGCCGCCAATCATGCAACGTTTCTGTTGTTACTGGATACCGTACCCTTCATATAAACTTCTGGCTCTTTTGAACTAGGAACATAAATAGAATATATAAACCGAAAAAATCCCCCCAAATCAGCAGCCCACCAACCCTGGCTTTCCCTCCTCCCTCGCTCCCGACCCCCCCACCAATCTGTTGTGTTGCACCCGGACAATCCAGAGTCCGGAACAGAGCATCTCAAGTACATATACATCGTTCGTTGCTCTCCACCTCACATAGTATCTCGTCTAGAGTCCCCTTGACCTCATATGCTCAGTTCGTAGTGACTCATTCTAGACCATGGTAGTGTCTCCATTTCGCCCATATTTTCCTGAATTTTTTAGGGCAGCCTCTGGCTTTATAAGTCACTCTCTCCTCCGCCATGTACAGATCTAGCCCTCTCCTCCATTCCTCCAGATCTGGTTTTTAAGGCGCCCCCCAGTGTCGTGTTATGTCCCTTTTCGCCACCACCAGAGCCAACAGCAAAAAGATTATCAAGGGGCGGGTGAGATCTACTTCTGTGGTCACGCCCAGTAGCGCCAATCTAGGATCCCGCGGGATGTCCACCCCCAGCACCTCGTCTAGTTCCATGAGCACAGCTTCCCAGTATTCTTGAATAACCGCACATCCCCAGATTGTATGGAAGAAATCGCCAGTGTGTTGGTGGCATCTAAGGCAGAGAGTGTCGGCAATCCTACCCATTTTGAAGAGTCTCACCCTGTCAAAGTAAACTCGGTGGAGCACCTTAAATTGTATGAGTCGGAGTCTCGACTTTATCGCCACCTCACGCGGGTGCATGAGAACGAGGTCCCAGTCCAGATCCTCCATGATTCCCACGTCTGCCTCCCACTTGTCCCGTAGGGCCTGTAGGTCACCTAGCATATTATTAGTCAGGGTTTTGTACGTTAGTGATATTGCCCCCCCCTGCATCTGTTCCTGCAGCAATCTGCCCTCCAGTGGTGCATATTCTGCAATGTCTGTAAGTGTAATGTTTTGTGCCCTCCATGCATGTTGCAGTTGAACGTATTTGTGGTACTGGGTGTTGAGTAGTCCAAATTCATCTTTAAGCGCTTGAAAAGTTTTTAATTGCCCCCTTGCTATCACGTCTCCCAGGGTGGAAATGCCAATGTCATCCCATCTCCTGAAGCCTTTCAGCTTGTTAAGCTCCCCTAGCCACTTGCAACACCATAGTGGCGTCTGGCGGGTGGGCCTCTTGTCCCAACCCATTTTTATGGTCGCTCTACGCCACGCCGGCAGCGTAATCTTGGTAGCAGGGAGGAGCTGGTGACCCCCTGTCTCTCCATAGAGGTAGTGTAGTATAGTCGTGCTCGCCCATTTAGATCTCTCAAATGCATATGTAGGGTGGTCAGCTGCCGCGTGGAGCCACTCATTAATTGGGGCGAGGTGTTCCGCCCAGTAGTAGGCCTCTAGGTTAGGAAGTGAAATCCCCCCACTATATTGGTGTTGTTGCAATGTGGAGAGAGCCACTCTCGGTTGTTTCCCCAGCCACAGGAAGGTGCGGAGATCCGCATGTATTTTGTTCATGCTCGTTTTCGGCAGAGGATAGTACTCGTTTTGGAGCGCATAGAGAAACTTAGGTAATAGGACCATTTTATATAGGGCGGCGCGACCTAGTATGGTGAGTGGGAGCTGTCTCCATCTGTCCATCTCAGTCTTCGCTCCCACCATTATCCGATTTATATTGTCAATGAAGGAGCGTTCCCTATCTAGGGTTATGAATATCCCCAAATACTGAAAGCCTTCTGTAGTATGTATTAGTAACTCTGGTAGGCACTCCCTCCTCTCATTGCCTTGTGGATCATAGAGGACCGATTTATGCCAATTTATCGTGTGTCCCGCCCTCGCCCCGAAGTCGCCCAGCTCCCTGAACAGTGCCGGGATCGTCTCATCTGGGTCTGTCACGAACAATAACACGTCATCGGCATACAGGGATATTTTTTCCTGTGTCGCGTCTGAGCCTCCACAGGTAAAGCCTTTAATGTCTTGATTATGCCGGATCCGTATCGCTAAAATTTCTATTGTAAGGGTAAACAGAAGAGGGGACAGTGGGCATCCCTGACGGGTCCCCCTCCCAATCGGAAATTCGCGGGACAGTCGCCCATTGATCCGTACCCGTGCTCTCGGGTTTGAGTACAGGAGCTGAACGCATTTCAACTACTTGGGTCCAAATCCAAACCATCGGAGCGTCTCCATTAGGAAAGGCCAGTGGACTGCGTCAAATGCCTTCTCCGCATCCAGGGAGAGGAACCAGTGGGGTTCGCTCCTCTCACGGACCTCCTGTAGCCAATTGTGGGTGCGGCGGAGATTGAGTTTGGTCGCCCTGTCTGGCAGGAAGCCGGATTGGTCCATATGTACCAGTTCCGTGATGACCTGTCTCAGACGCCTCGCTAGGACAGTGGCCAGAATTTTAGTTTCTATGTTCAGGAGGGAGACTGGGCGGTAAGAGGAACAGTCATCCCTCGGCTTACCCTCTTTGTATATCGGGACAATAGTGGCTAAGGCTAAATCTGGGGGGAGGCTCCCTGTCTGGTACGAGTCTGTGAACAGGGCCTTCATATGTCGTTGCAACAAATCTGTCGTCCGTTTGAAGAATTCCGCCGGGAAACCGTTGGGTCCCGGGGTTTTCCCCGGTTTTAGCGCTGTTACGGCCTCCGCTATTTCTTCTAGCGTCAAGTCAGCCTCGAGGGCAGCACTGGCCTCTGTGGACAAGGTCTGCACCTCCATGTTGCATAAGTATCGTTGTGCGTCCTCACAGTCCCCCAAATCCCTGGCCCTATAGAAGTCCTCATAATAGGCCGCAAAAGCGTCCGCTATGGCCTCATCCGAGGACACCCGCCTGTCCCCTGTGAGCTTGATCTGATCCACCCACCGGGTCACTCGTTCCCTCCTGCTCAACCAGGCTAAATGTTTTCCCGACTTGTCACCTACATCATATAGCCGGTGGAGTGTTGCCAGTGCCTGAGTGCGTGCCTCGTCCGTGACTAGCTCCCTATAGTGTCTCTGAGTGTCTAGCAGCTTCCTGAGGCGCGTCTCCCCCTTCTGCTGGTGGTATTCTGATTCTAGAGTCAGGATGTTCACCTCCTCCTTTGCTATCGTCTCCTGACGTTTCCGCCTGACCTCCCCCAGCCTACTCCGAATGCGGTCTCTCAGTACTGGTTTCATAGCTTCCCATAGGGTAGCTCCGGAGTCAACCGATCCCTCATTTTCGGCTATGTAGACCCGTATGTCTGCTCGTAAGCCCCATAGAATTTCCGGCATTTGTATGTCCCATGGCGCTAAGCGCCATTGCGCCCGACTTCCCCCTCTCTCGCGCCCCAAGTGTATATATAGTGGGAAGTGATCAGAGATCCCTCTCGCCTTGTATTGCGCCAGATCTCCCGTCGAGATCTCCTGTCTGGATGTGAAGATATAATCTAACCTGGAAAAGACTTTGTGGGCCCCTGAGTAGAATGAATATGCTTCTTGCGTTGGGTGAAGCCATCTCCATACATCAGTGAGGCCGATAGTGGTCATTTGGCGCGCTAGAGCTGTTGTGGACCCTGCAGTGTGGGGTGACCCCGATCTATCCTGTGAGGTGCACATTACATCGTTAAAGTCCCCCCTACTATCTGTGTTGTGTCAGCCGTGTCCAACAGGATCGTCATGACTGCCTTCAGCGTGCGTGCCTGCAACTTGGGTGGGGCATATACAGAAATTATCGTGTATTTACGTCTCTTCTACATCCCCTGGACTCCTGCATATGTTCCCTGTTGGTCCAACCAAGTGTGTGTAACCGTGAACGGTGTTGCTTTTTTTATGAGGATCGCGGCCCCCCTGGAATCCATTGTGTAACCTGCATGTGCTAAGACCACATATCGTCCACGCGCTATAAATGTGCAGTGGTTTCCCCTGAGGTGTGTCTCCTGGAGGAGAATGATGTCAGGCGCCAGTCGTTTGAGATAAGCATTGACCAAACTTCTCTTAATTTTAGATCCCAGGCCATTTACGTTCCATGTTAACACCGTGACCCCAGCGTCACCTATGTGTGGATTATTTAGTGTACCTGCCATTGCATGTCACAGTGTCTGCCCGGTGAGGGACCTCGGGGTAGGGATTTCACCAAGTGTGGGATGGCGTTTCTCTGCTGCTTCTCAACTAACTCCCCCCTCCCACCCACAACCCCCCGAAACCCCAACATGAGGTAATACCAGAACCAACTCCCCCCTGCACCCCCCTCCCCACCTCCCTCCCCTTCCAGCTGCGTCCCAACCTGGGACCAAACTATCGACGGGAGTAGGTCTGTCGCCCTCCCACACATCCCTCCCCACACTAGACAATAACCAGTTCTAAGAAACTCAAAAAGAAAAGAACAGTAGGGGGTGTGTCAACTTGCTTGCTCCGTTGCACCGAGCCGCCATCTTTCCCGAAGTTAGTGCACCAATAGTCACGAATGTGAGTCTTGTGTTTCCATGGTCGGGCCTTGACCCGAGGAGTCCTGTTCCAACTGGTGTATTTCTTTGACCAGCGGGTGCATCGAGTCTCCCAAGAGTTCTTCCTCCTCTCCTCCGGATGTGCGGCCCTCCGATTCCTCCATGTCCTCTCCTTCGGAGCGGATTCCCTTCCTCAGGCAACTGAACCGCGAGCCTGCAACAGAGTCATTGCCTGGGGACTCCGATCTGCCTTCACTCCTGTTCGCCGTGGCTCGAGTTCTGTACGGTGTTGCCGTTGTCTTCTGTTGCGTCCTCCGAGTTCTCCGCCGCTGCGGTTTCGGCAGCTCCCATTGCGGCCTTTCCCTTATCGACCTGTCCAGTGCATCTCGACCAGCCGCTTCTCTGCTATTCAAAATGGGACGTTCTTTCAGTCATTGCCATGCGTCGTCCGGGTTTGCAAAGAAGAGGCATTTATCCTTGTAGATCGCCTTGAGTTTGGCGGGAAAGAGGAGCATGTATTTGATGTTCAGAGATCGCAACTTTGCCTTTACAGAGTCAAACGAGCGGCGTTGTTTTGGGACTTCCTGACTGTAGTCTGGAAAGATCATAATAGTAGCGTTCTACAAGCGGATCTCCCCCAAGGTCCTGGCTTCCCGCAGGATCAGGTCTCGGTCAGCAAAGTTCAGGAAGCGTGCTATGACTGGTCTCGGTCTCGCACCCTCTGGTGGCTTGGCCAGAAGCGCCCTGTGCGCCCTCTCAATTATGAAGCATGGGGAGAACTGCGCCATTGGGAAGGTAGTTTTCAGCCAGGCTAGGAGGAAGGCGGACATGTCCTTACCCTCAATCCCTTCTTTAAATCCTACAAAGCGGAGGTTGTTGCGCCTGGACCTATTTTCCGCGTCGTCCACTTTCCACTGCAGTTGACGGTGGGAGGCCTGCAGTTCCGCCATGTCCTTCAACTTAGCTTCTGTCGCCGTTACTCTTTCGGTTAGGTTCTGAAAATCTTGTTGCAGTAGCGTCACCTCAGACCCTACCTCCCCGATCTTAACCTCTAGGGCTGTGCGCGACGCCTGAATGTCTGTCCTGGATGCCTGGATGGCCTCCATTAGCATGGCCGTGTCGTTGCGTGAGCCAGGCTGCATGGACTGGTGGTCCGCCACTGACCGCGGTGCTGCGAAGTTGTCCATGGGGCCCTGCCTCGTGTTCTTGGGCGCCGGGTCTCTCTTCCCCATTTTCTCACAGTCTATATGCCCGGGGTTACCCGCACAGATCTCTTCCCCCGAGGGTGTAGGTGTGCCACTGCGAGGTTTGCAAACAGTGGTGGCGACCTCCGGTGACACAGTGTGTGTGGGTCTCTCTCGCAGCCTCCCAGGGGTCTCCTCCGCCTCGGTGTGTATCGCCTCTGGGTATGTCGGTTTGCTAAGACGAGCTCTGACCTGTCCCGCAGTTCCGTATCGCCGTAGCACCCCCACTCCGCTTGGCAGGTTCAGCAGGAGCTCTCACCCCCGTAGGCTGGGTCCTCGCAGTCCACAGCACACCACCTCCGCTACGCTTCCCCAGCGCCTATCTCCTGGGGCCTCAGTATCGCTCCGCCGCCATGTTTGTATAGGCGGGGGGCGCGAGGGCGTCTGGCACGGCTCCCCGGAGTCTGCGGAGTCGGCCCCCAACTCAACTGCCCCGGCCTCACCCTCGCTGCGTCTCCCCGGCAGTTACCAGTTTCGCCGTGCTCCGAGGCCGCCAGCGGTAGGGTCCCGTCTTCTCCAACCGCCTCACACTCCGCCGGCCGCCATCTTGGTAAAGGCGGCTGGCCGTTCGTGATCGCCTCGATCTGCCGCCGTCCACCCGCCAAGGCTGGCCAATTTCACCTGGTGGTCAGGCAGGTCGCGGAGCCTCCGGCAGCTGGGCGTCGGGCAGTCGGACCTCTGGTAGGGGCACTAGAAGCTCGGTAATCCTCCGCGCCTCGCAGTCGCCAGCATGGCCGCCGGGTGTCCGCTACGGTCGCCGTCTTATGCGGATTCCTGGGGAAAGCAGGCGTGTACTGTCCATGCGGCGCTTCTTCCAGGTGCCCCGATGCTTTATCTTCTTTTTGGTGTCTTTTCGGGCTCGTGTAGGATGTTTTAAGACGGATAACTGGGCAGCTCGGCCGGAGCTCCGCCAAGGCACGTCTAGTCGGCCATGCTGCTGGCCACGCGCCTTCAGTTTGTGGATACTCTTAATGTCAATTCTGTCAACCTTAAATTTACCATGCATTATTGTAAAGAGATGATAGATTAGTTAGACTAAGCTCACAGTTGACAAAGGTACAATCCACACTAATCTTTTCAGAAGGGAAACAGCTGGCAATTTGTTATTGCATACCTCCAGTTGCCATCCACCTAGCTTCAGATGGGGCATACCATATAGCAAATTCTTAAGGGCCAAACAAAACTGCAGCTCTATCGCTAACTACGAGTGAACCAAATGTGATATGACAGAGAGGTTAAAAGAGAGAGGCTACTCACGCACAGCCCTCAAACAGGCTGAAGCACGAGTAGAAGAACAGTCAAGGAGTGAGATCCTCTCAAGACAAACCTCAGATAGAATCATCCCCAAAGAAGCCACACACAAACCTATTCAGTTCATTACAAAATTTAGCAGCCAAGCCGACCAATTTCATAAAATATTGAAATCTAGATGGGGGATCCTTAGGCAGGATCTCATTCTGAGAAACCTAGTAGGCGGCAATCCATTGATGACAGACAGGAGAAATGCTTCACTAAAAGACCTTCTCGTACATAGTCACCTTCAGACCAAAGAAACAAATTGGCTTAAACAAACCAAAGGTTTCCGCAGGTGCAGCAACTGCAAAACCTGCAGACATAGCAGTAATGTGTCTGAAGTGCCCCTAGATAGTATAAAAACTAAATGGAAGATTTCGAAATTGATTACCTGCAATACTGACCATCTGGTCTACACTATTGTGTGTCCCTGTGGCCTGTGGTATATTGGCTTTACTATATTTCCAGTTAAGAAGCAGATTCTGAAGCACTGGAGGACCATAACCAATAAAGATGAAAGCTACAGCACAGCCAATCACTTTTCTGATAAACATGCTGGAGACTGGACACAGGCTAGGTATTGTGGTCTAGATTCAGTGAGCCTCAACCCGAGAGGGGGCAACCGTCTGGTGGTACTACGTAAGTTAGAATCGCGTTTCATCCTGCAGGCTGGCACCAAATTCCCTGATGGGTTGAATTTCGATGAGAAGATACGCTTCCATCTTTAGAACAGTTACATTGACACACTTACATCACTTGCTTGGCAGAGCCCTTCCGTCCCACCTTTTCCTCCTTTTTTATTATGTATATATATTCTGAATGTCACATGATGCTTTTATCACTTGTTTTTGCATCTTTTTTTTTAGTTACACTGTTTAATAATGCATTTTATGTCAAGAATCTTTTAAATGTTGGTAAACTGATCGCTAATACTTGTCTTTATAACCCTTTTTCTACATGCATATGTGGCAGAGATCTAAGATGAGACTGACTCACCTACGTTAGTGTTATGCGCACCGGAGTGGAGGGACGTTCCAGTGAACCCTCCTTACTTCCTTACTCCTAATCACAATAACCTTCCATACTCAGTCTCCTATAGACTCTATCACCTGACTGAGTCAACAGTAAATCACGGTTGGATACGTCAGGTAGCCCCACTATGCAACTCTACCATACAGAGTTTGAATATGATTAATAAGGTACTAGACAAGAACTTTGTTTTTGTTGGATATACTCCTTGACACTGATGTGTCCCATTGGCAATACTTCCACTCATGTTTGGTGTTAAGTCACACATAGAAACTACCAAAGGGTAGTACCCCCTATATAAGACTAAAGCTCAACTTATTTAGTCTTGGATCTACCATTACCACATATATGGGAACATATACCCTTTTATGGGATGAAATTGGACACTGGGTCATCTAACTATCACTATCAATGCGAGCCGGTTAATACTATTTGAATCTGTATTACTGCATCATCATGGTAAAACAGACTATTACGAGTGTGAACATAATTGTAACATTGTAAACTATTGCTGAAATTTACAAGCATCATGGAAACTATTGTACTATTTTGTAAATATTTTCTTTTTCTTTTGCGTCCATGCACATAACACTCGGTGTCCACATTGGTGTCTGTGTCCTTAAAAAGAGTGTTCGACCTGGGAAGAGGCCATGTGACAAAGACCACGGGTGTACTTGAAACGCGTCTTTCTCTGCCAAAATAAAATACCTCTCAACTCGATCAGTGGGCTTGTGGAGATTTTTTTCTGGTAACTACGTACATTGTGATATATATTTCTATAAATATGTATATCTAAAAAATACAGATTTACCTGCAAATCCGGCTGCAGTGGCGTGAAATCACCGTCCAAAATAATTTTGGCAGCACCACTTGGTGTTTTAGAAATCCCTTCACTGTATGGGCTCTAATGAAGGACTTCAACGCCCAGCATGCAGCGGGACTGTGGGAAAGCGCAAGATGTCTCACACCTGTGAGGCAAAGGTGGGGACAGTGATCACATGATGAAGAGTGGTCACAAGTTTAAACATTGCCATAACGGACCCCCGGAAACAGCGAGAAGGCAGCTGAGACGGGCACTGATGAGGCCAATGGATGGCTAAAACGCGCCTGCCCAGCGTTTCAGGGACATTATTGTCAGCGCAAGAAAATCAATAAACCTGTGCTTATTCCCCCTGAGCTGTGTCCCTCTCTTTCTTGAGTAAGAGGGAGTCTGGATGTGGTGTTTTACCAGCTTGCAGGTGCTGGTTCTGTGACACGCCCTCTCAGTCTGGAGCTGCGCGGTTTACCTGCAATCTTTGGAGGATATATATATATATATATATGATCCACAAAATGCCCTAAGCATCCTGGAAGGCACTCAACAGTTCTCTCCCCTCCGGGCTGTAAGTTAGCACACCTTTCCGCCTCCTTTCAAACATTAGTTATGCCCGACGCGTTTCAGGGTTTTAGACACCCCTTCCTCATGGGCTTGCAGCAAATGAGGCTCGAAAACAGGATTGTGTATTTCCGGCATACTTTTATTTGCATCTCGTCCCCCAGTGGGCGTTTGTTGCCTGTTCCCTTTCACTGGCGTCATCTGGGACTTGTAGTCCGTAATCCTGTAACTTTGTTCGTCCTTTAAGTAAGGTCGAGTCTACAAATGCAGGTTTGTGCAGTCCATTAAAAGCCTTGAGTAGGCTGGGGTGTGGTCGGGTGTGCTGATAAGCGACGAGTCCTGTGCTACAAGTATCTATTCGTTAGAGTCTTGAGCCTTGTGCAGCCGGTGAAGCCTTTTTTGACCAGCGCCCTATGGTGCCTCCCACACGGCCGGGCCGCCGTGCAAAAATATGATCCACAAAATGCCCTAAGCATCCTGGAAGGCACTTGACAGTTCTCTCCCCTCCGGGCTGTAAGTTAGCACACCTTTCCGCCTCCTTTCAAACATTAGTTATGCCCGACGCGTTTCAGGGTTTTAGACACCCCTTCCTCATGGGCTTGCAGCAAATGAGGCTCGAAAACAGGATTGTGTATTTCCGGCATACTTTTATTTGCATCTCGTCCCCCAGTGGGCGTTTGTTGCCTGTTCCCTTTCACTGGCGTCATCTGGGACTTGTAGTCCGTAATCCTGTAACTTTGTTCGTCCTTTAAGTAAGGTCGAGTCTACAAATGCAGGTTTGTTCAGTCCATTAAAAGCCTTGAGTAGGCTGGGGTGCGGTCGGGTGTGCTGATAAGCAACGAGTCCTGTGCTACAAGTATCTATTCGTTAGAGTCTTGAGCCTTGTGCAGCCGGTGAAGCCTTTTTTGACCAGCGCCCAATGGTGCCTCCCACACGGCCGGGCCGCCGTGCAAAAATATGATCCACAAAATGCCCTAAGCATCCTGGAAGGCACTCGACAGTTCTCTCCCCTCCGGGCTGTAAGTTAGCACACCTTTCCACCTCCTTTCAAACATTAGTTATGCCCAACGCGTTTTAGGGTTTTAGACACCCCTTCCTCATGGGCTTGCAGCAAATGAGGCTCGAAAACAGGATTGTGTATTTCCCCAGCCTACTCAAGGCTTTTAATGGACTGCACAAACCTGCATTTGTAGACTCGACCTTACTTAAAGGACGAACAAAGTTACAGGATTACGGACTACAAGTCCCAGATGACGCCAGTGAAACGGAACAGGCAACAAACGCCCACTGGGGGACGAGATGCAAATAAAAGTATGCCGGAAATACACAATCCTGTTTTCGAGCCTCATTTGCTGCAAGCCCATGAGGAAGGGGTGTCTAAAACCCTGAAACGCGTCGGGCATAACTAATGTTTGAAAGGAGGCGGAAAGGTGTGCTAACTTACAGCCCGGAGGGGAGAGAACTGTCGAGTGCCTTCCAGGATGCTTAGGGCATTTTGTGGATCATATTTTTGCACGGCGGCCCGGCCGTGTGGGAGGCACCATTGGGCGCTGGTCAAAAAAGGCTTCACCGGCTGCACAAGGCTCAAGACTCTAACGAATAGATACTTGTAGCACAGGACTCGTTGCTTATCAGCACACCCGACCGCACCCCAGCCTACTCAAGGCTTTTAATGGACTGCACAAACCTGCATTTGTAGACTCGACCTTACTTAAAGGACGAACAAAGTTACAGGATTACGGACTACAAGTCCCAGATGACGCCAGTGAAACGGAACAGGCAACAAACGCCCACTGGGGGACGAGATGCAAATAAAAGTATGCCGGAAATACACAATCCTGTTTTCGAGCCTCATTTGCTGCAAGCCCATGAGTAAGGGGTGTCTAAAACCCTGAAACGCGTCGGGCATAACTAATGTTTGAAAGGAGGCGGAAAGGTGTGCTAACTTACAGCCCGGAGGGGAGAGAACTGTCGAGTGCCTTCCAGGATGCTTAGGGCATTTTGTGGATCATATATATATATATATATATATATATATATATATATATATATATATATATATATATATATATATATATATATATATATTACCTACTGGCGGTCGCCAGTAGGTAGTTATAGTTAGGATTTTTTTCAATGCAAAATCTCAAAATTCTATTTGGAATAACTTTGGCGCCGATTGACGAAAATGCCTCCGAATTTCCTCAAATTTGCCTCGCGAAGCTCCGGTCCTTCCTTGAAAGTTTGGGAGGGATTAGTCAAGCGGGGCCTAGATAAAAGGGAGGTCCCAAAACGTGTTTCCCCATGTTAATTTCCATAGGGCAGTCGACCTCACTTTTAGCCCGAACGGCTGAATGGATTTCCACCAAACTTGGCAAAATTGTAGGGACTGGTACCCCGATGTGCCTTTGCTATGTCTCAAGATATATGCTCCAGTGGTTTTTATGAAAATTAACTTTGAAAAAATATATATTGGGCTATATATATGTTAGAACCCAAATGTAGCCCAATGTAGCCCAAAGATGGCCACCAGAGACAAAAAAAACAAATGTAGCCCAAATATCAGCCAGATGTAGCCCAACTATAGCCCACTGACAGAATGTCCCAGAGTGTTCTAAAGAACAACTAGAGCGCTAACAGTCTTACTTATGACAAAAGTATGGCACACCTGAAGTCATCTTGATTGGAATAAAGTGTTAACACTTAAAACATTTATTTGCAAAGGAACAAAATGAGGGGGTTCATTTTGCCATAGAAATTATGATTAGTGCTGAAGAAAGAAAAATTAGGGCACATTTTGAGTGACTTCTCAAATCCTCTTATATTTCATTAAAAAAATTCTGATATGCAGTCTCCCAAGATGGCCACCAGAGACAAAAGAGCCCAAATGTAGCCCAAATATCAGCCAGATGTAGCCCAACTATAGCCCAATAACAGAATGTCCCAGAGTGTTCTAAAGAACAACTAGAACGCTAACAGTCTTACTTATGACAAAAGTATGGCACACCTGAAGTCATCTTGATTGGAATAAAGTGGTAACACTTAATACATTTAATTTGAAAGGAACAAAATGAGGGGTTTCATTTTGCCATAGAAATTATATGTGTATATATATATATATATATATATATATATATATATATATATATATATATATATATATATTCCTCTCCGTCCTGCTTCTCCAGGCACGGCATGAGTGATGTCACTGACCATGTCATGAGTGATGTAATATGTGACGTCATCAGCAGTGCATTGCACGCACAAGTTATAGTGAGTCAAACTAACTATAACGTGGGAATTTCAATGGTTTTATGCGAGTAAAATTTCGACCTAACTATAACTGGTGTGAAACCTATGTTTTTTTCAGTGAATTTAATAGGTTTTTTAAATGCTAATTCCTAACTATAACTGGTGTGAAACCTATGTTTTTTTCAGTGACATATATATATATATATATATATATATATATATATATATATATATATATATATATATATATATATATATATATATATATATATATATATATACATATATATATATATAAAGAAAATGAGGGGTGCCTCGGTAGGGTAATCACACGGAAAGGGGTTACTGCACACCACAGCAGGCAGCAACAATGGCAGGTTACCACCGCTCCTCCATACCTGATAGCAGCCAAACGCGTTTCGAGCATATGAATTGCTCTTCATCAGTGGCAGGTAATGAGGCTGAAGCAGGAGTTGTTTGAAATCACCATTTTAATAGTAAAAGTCCCGCCGATGTGGGCGCACAGCATCTTGGTACTTGTAGTCCATATAATAGGTGCCAGGACTCGATTTCATTTAAGTCCCAGTGGATACTGCTGCTTCATGCACATCAAGTGGAAAAATATAACAAATGTTCTTCCCAAGTGGGTGGAGGGGAGTGAACAACACTGTCATGTGGCCAATATCTCCCTGCTGCGAGGCCCCCTTTCCTCCAAGCGGTGACCGCGTTTGCGGGCACACAGGATCCGCGATTCTTCAGCAGCGGGACTTCCCTGCGGCGGAACCAGCCGCTAAACATCAAGAAAATGATGGGTGCCTCGGTAGGGTAATCACACGGAAAGGGGTTACTGCACACCACAGCAGGCAGCAACAATGGCAGGTTACCACCGCTCCTCCATGCCTGATAGCAGCCAAGCGCGTATCGGGCATATGAATTGCTCTTCATCAGTGGCAGGTAATGAGGCTGAAGCAGGAGTTGTTTGAAATCACCATTTTAATAGTAAAAGTTCCGCCGATCTGGGCGCACAGCATCTTGGTACTTGTAGTCCATATAATAGGTGCCAGGACTCGATTTCATTTAAGTCCCAGTGGATACTTCTGCTTCATGCACACCAAGTTGAAAAATATAAAAAATATAGACCAGTGTTCTTCCCAAGTGGGTGGAGGGGAGTGAACAACACTGTCATGTGGCCAATAGCACCCTGCTGCGAGGCCCCCTTTCCTCCAAGCGGTGACCGCGTTTGCGGGCACATAGGATCCGCGATTCACTGGATGGTGTCATCAGTGATGTCATGAGTGATGTCACTGACCATGTCATGAGTGCTGTAATATGTGATGTCATAAGCAGTGCATTACACGCGCAAGTTATAGTGAGTCCAACTAACTATAACGTGGGAATTTCAATGGTTTTATGTCAGTAAAATTTCCAGGTAACTATAACTGGTGTGAAACCTATGGTTTTTTCAGTGAATTTAATAGGTTTTTTAAATGCTAATTCCTAACTTTAACTGGTGTGAAACCTATGGTTTTTTCAGTGAATTTCATAGGTTTTTTAATAGCACATATTACATCATTCATAACATGAGTGAGTGATTAAATAAATGTGTCTTACTAAATGCATGGGTTAGTGACTAAACTATCTGAATGTGTGCATAAGTATTTCTGTTGTGGTGTAAACTGCTGCATGTGTTGATCATTAGCTATACGAGAGGCTATATGTGTAATTGATTGGTTGCCCAAGTATTTGTATGGGAGATTGAGTGTGTGTAGGGGTGGCTGGGAGGTGTGTGACTCGGTGCATAGATGTGTGAGCAGTTGATTCACTAGGTGTCTGAGTTCAAGAGTGCATGGGGAAACAGCTACATGGGCGGTTGACTGTGTGCATGAGTGTATTGTTGAGTGAATGGATATCTGAATGCTACATGTCATAGTAAGTACATATGTAAAACACAGTACATGTGAGAGTTGGCATATATAAATAACTATGCATGAGAGCCAGTGAATGTGTGAGTGGCTGTATGGATCATTGTGAACTTGTATCAGGGATTGTATAAGAGAGTAAATATGTGTTAGTATATGTTTGATTAAGTAAGGTGTGTATAACTGTATAGTTGAGGAAATGGAGGTGAGATTGATTCTTTGCATGACTGACTAGGTGTGTGAGTAACTCCATGGATGAGTGACAGTGTGTGAGTATCTGTATACACTGAGTGTATCTAAGGTTATATTAGAGTTTGAAGAGGTTCATCGTATTAGCACAAGAATGATGTCATCAGTGATGTGATCAATGATGTCAAATGAGATGTCATCAGTGATGTAGGCTTTTCCAAACTTGGAATCACTGTTCCTTTGTTAGTAAACCCCTCACTCACCACCTAGTGGTGACTTGCTTCATCATCGGGGCCCACCCAAGTGGCCTAGCGTCACTTGGGTGTGCTTCAACACCTGAGTTACAGTGGAGCAGGTAGTGAGGTGTGGGTTGCAGACAAAAAAGTGTGAGTGTTAAAATTGTCCTGGTTAATACTTTGTATAGATTTTAATAAAAAGGTAACTGGACAATATTAAAAAATATAGGTGAGATACTGGGAGGGGAGTTACGACCTACGTATCTCTGCTATGTGTTGGTCAACATGTTTCTACCATATGGGGAAATCCCCGGTATTCTTCAGGACCAAAACAAGGAAGTGGGAGGTGTGGGTCCCCTAAAAGACGCACCCTGTCCTAAATCCTTGGTCATCCAGATGAAAAAAATGTTCCTCTAGAATATAGGGTGCCAACAAAAACCTAAGGAAGGAAGAAAAGCAAAGGAAGTGATTACTATCCTGTAACGAAGTGCAGAAATTAGGTGCAAAATACGTGCAGTTATACTTGCTTTCCACGGTGGTGAATGGAAAAAGTGCCTTCATGAGTAGAGGAAGTGTCTACTAATGGGGTGGGAGCGTGCTCATATCGTGAGAGTGTACGCTTCAGCATGGTATACCTAAGGTCATTTAACAGGTAAAAAATTGGTGTCCTTTCTGCGTGCCTGAAAAAGCATGCTATGGCGTAGAATTGAGTTCACTGGGCTTTAGTGCTCATATCTTTACCGGCGTGAATTGCACTACGCCAGATGGTTGCCTTACATTGCATATGGGCTAAAAGATCTCCTAATAAGGATAAGTGGTGTACACAAAAGACAAACCAGACTCACACAAACATATAACACGGAGTTGGTCACAAAACGTGACATGTCAGAAAGGGGCTTACTGGAGTAATCCTCTAGTTGGACTTCAGCGAGCAGGGGGTAGGTGCTTCACTCGTTGCAACATATTCTATGTGGAGAGGCATATATCACAAAAGTAAGTATATGGAAGCTCGCCTACGTACTGGCTCGTGTGGTCAGGCCATGGGTGGATCCTGTATGGAGGGAAAGCCTACTTACAGTTGGTAGTCATGAAGAAAGGCCGATCACCTACGTCTACCTTCCGCCGCTCGGTTACAATGAATGGGCGAGCGCGGTGTGAGTATAACTACTAGCATACTTCCGGGATAGGTCACGTGGCCGCTACGGAGGCCCGTGAGGGAGTGGGTTGGCATGGAGATCATTAGATGCTGCGCATGCGCGGTAGAATAAAAAAAGGGTTGCTGCGCAAGTGTGCTAGATGGAAACTACGTATCGGGAAACATACCCAAACACTGGTTCTATTTGAGTAAGGGGCTCCAAGGGGGAAATGTCATAAGGACCCCTGTGTTTAAAGTTAGTCGATGTACAGTGCGCTACGCTACGGAGGTCTATAATGGTAGCGGGTTGTCATGGACGCAAGGAATGCTGCGCATGCGTGGTAAAGGTTTATAGGCCATCGATGTTAAATGCATATCGTTTATATGCGCGGCGGGGCTTGCTGAGGGGTGTGGGTGTTAGCAGACAGTGATGCTATTTTAATACTGAGTTCCACGGGATATTGTCATTAAGACCCCGTTTATGTGTGGAAAGTCTATATATCCATCTCTGTTCTTTTTCGAAAAGACGGGCTTGGATGTTGGGGCCTGGTTGCAACTGTTCAATGACTGTCCACCTCATGTCATTGGTGGTGTGATGGGCGGTTAAAAAGTGATCCGTGAGTTTGGTGATATTCTTTTTGCAAAAAAACACGAGAGGTACTCAAAGTCTGGAAATGAAAAATCTACTGGAACCTAATTGTGTCCCGTATTCATGTTCAGACCGCACCGTTGATCTAAACAAATGACAATGTCATGTCAGAGAGGTGAGACAGAGAAGATACAGAGTCTAGAGGGCTAGAAACAGTACCCATCAGCCCACTCAAAAGTAGAATCTCGTCATCTGGGTTGTTGGAAAAAGGTGTCCTCTAGGCTCCTCCTCAGGGAGAGTCTGAGGTTGCCTAATAATGGACGCTGGGATCAAGCATCCAACCAACAGAAGACAGTATGTGAGCGGAAGGGGCAAAGGTTGCAGTGCTCAGAAAAAAAGAAGAACAGAATAGGAAAATAATCCTCGTGATTAAAAATACCTACTTTGATGACATAAAAAACTTTATTGGGTCTGACCATCAAAGTGGTATTATTAAAGGCAGTATGCTGATAGCATGCAAGGAATTGCTATCTATCATGTGTGTTAGTTGGTCGACATGTTTCAGCCTATAACGGCTTTCTTCAGGACCTATGATTTGCTACTGCAACACTTACTTATCGTGATATGAGACGTGATTTATAACCATTCTCCAATAGATTCAGAGGAAGATGGTGTATCTTCTCCTGTGTATACAAATGTGGGAGACAAAGGTAAAACAGTATTAGAATCATGCATTTTATGTAGCATAAACCTCACAACTCTGTACAGTTGGAATACATGAAAAATGTAGTTCTTACTCACCCTAATTGTAGGGAGAACAAACCTCACCTCACCTGGCAACAGCTCAGGTTGGAAGGAGGCCACGCACTGAAAATAAGCGCATGGATCTGAAATTAATTTCAAAGCAACTATTTCAGTCACACAAATTGTATTTAACATTTCATTGGCGATACCATAGGGCAAAAAGGCAAGACTAGGTCAAGAGGGTAAAAAACTGAGGAGAGCCTCCATCTAGGAAATTCCATCAGGCCATCTCACTAGCTGATCAAATTAACCGAGTTGTACCACAAGGAAAACAAGACGCTTGTATATTAGCGCTTGGGTAAATAATTAGTACACAGTAAAAAGTATCACAACTTCTGTACTCTATCAGGGTTGTAAAGCCACCGCAAAATAAAGCGCCAAAAACCCACCTCTCCGTCGTTGCCTCGGGTTGAAAACTGAGCCGAGGGGGAGGTGAAGAGCTAAGTTGTAAGCGGTGTTTTAAAAGTAGGTAGCGGACCTGAGAGAAAACTCTCTATGTGCGCGTTCCTATTGGCTAGCTGTCTGTGCATGACATAAGCCAATGGTGGCGGTCCAGGCTTCCGTGCGGAACTATCAGGAGCACGAAACTGTTGGCCAATGGAGGGCCATTCAATTAGAATGAAGTCCGTAAGGGTGGCGGACCTTGTTGGAAGCTCATCGGCGGAGTATTCTCATAGGTTGTCTGTCCAGGCCAATAGCTGTTGACTACATGGAAAGTGTCAAGGCAGACTGTAAGACGGATTGCGTGATTGGTGGGATGTAAACCAATCGCGCAGTGATTATATCGGAAAATGTATAGCGGATTTTATAGAAAAGACCCGCGGGAAGGCAGTACTTCATAGATCAACATATGATACAAAGCCAGGTAGTTTTTCTAATGTAGCGGACTGTGTAGAAAACTATGTAGAGACAGTACTTCGCAGGTCAACATAGTATACAAAGCCAGGTGGTTTTTAAATTGTATGGGCAAATGTCAGCAGTGTGTGACATTGTAGCCAAACACTCAGAAGCATCAATGATGACATGCCAGATATATACAGACATATGAATATCAAAAATGTCAGCGGATTGATACAACATGTCAGCTAAATGATACTGGGTAGGAGCTCACAGTTGCATCCACGGGATGTCGTAGTTCAACCCTTCTGTGTCGCTGCGTAATTTATAGACCCATCTTTGTTCTTTCCTAAGGAGAAACAGTGGAATGTCTGTGACGTGACTGGGTATATGTGGTTGCTCAAGGATTAACCACTTCAAATCATCAGGATGATGTTTTTTATCTAGAAAATGCGAGGTAAGGCGGGTAGCCTGTTTATTGCGTCTGATTGTACTCTTGTGCTCTTGTATGCGCAATTAGATTTTTCTCGCTGTCATCCCTATGTACCTCAAGCCACAAGGACAGGTGATTTGATAGATGACTTTGTCACTGTTGCAATTCGTGTGGCGTCTGAGTATCCAAGGTCGAGTGGTGCCAATGTCGACTACAAGGGTCTTACTGGTTTGGGCACACACTGAGCAGTTGCCGCAGGGATGATGTCCCTGCACTGGAGGAAGGTTCCACAAGTTGGAAGTGGATTCTGCGACTCCTTCTCGAGGTCTTGTATGGACAAGAGCGTCTCTCAAATTAGTCCCCCTCTTGAAAGAGAACAATGGCAAAGGAATATGTTCTCCAGAGCTATTCAGAATACGCCATTTCTGTCTAATGATTTTCTGAATTTTAGACGAAGAGGTGTTATATGTGGTGACACACACCATCCTATCAAGAGGTGGTTTCTCAACTGGAGGTTCTAGTAGGGCCTCTCGATGATTGTTCGCAGCGCGTTTTAAAGATTTACGAACTAGAGTGTGAGGGTAGAGGATCCTAGAGGTCTCGGGTTTGTTCCCACCAACTGCGGAGAACCTTTTCTGTTACGAGGAGAAATCAAACGATTTTTCAGGACAATCAGGCTACACTATTTCTTCAAGGATAAAGAGCCAGTTACATCAATTGAAGACACGAGTACAGGCTAAGAGTCAAATCCACCTTTATGCCTCTACTCCAACAAGTACCATCCAAGGTTGGCACTTTCGAGGCAGCAGTACTGCAAGATTTGAAATCTATCGATTTCTCTAAAGAAGGCAACTACCAGAACCTTTCAAAGAAAGACAGAGCCGCCCTTAATACCCTTTCCAAGGACACTGCAATAGTGATCAAACCGGCGGACAAGGGGGGAGCCATTGTCGTTCAAGACACCAATACATATCGCACTGAATGTCTCAGACAACTAGGCAACACCCAGTTCTACACCCCCCTTGCTGTAAATCCCACCGCTAGACTCACCAATGAGATTAAACATCTAGTGGAAGAAGCAAGCACTGAGGGATGGATCACTCCACAAGAGGCCACTTTCTTGGTTACGAAATGTCCTATCATTCCATATTTCTACACTCTTCCAAAGATTCACAAACCGGCCAGACCACCGCCCGGCCGTCCAATTATTTCAGGAATTGGATCTTTGTTGGAACCACTATCAACCTTTGTTGATGTCTTTCTCAGTCCTATTGTGAAAACCATGCCAACATATCTTCAGGATACAAAGGATATCCTACGTACACTACCTGAGGTTCTTTTCGACATCAACACTGACATATTAGCTAGTTTTGATGTTGAATCATTGTATACCTGTATACCTCAAATTGAGACACTAGAAACGGTACAAACACTTCTAGAGGACTTCTCTGTTGACACTGTTACTCCCATCCATTTTATAATGGAACTGGCAAGAATTGCCATGACTGAGAACTTTTTCCCCTTTGAGGAATCTCTGTACTTACAGATTTCGGGTACATCAATGGGCAGTAAATTTGCACCGAGCCTGGCGAACTTATATGTCCATCAGTTTGAGACTCAATATGTACTTAACAACACCAACCCACATCATCAACAACTGATGATGTGGAAGCGGTACATTGACGATATTATAGTTGTCTGGCGAGGAAACACACAATCCCTCTTGCTTTTTCAAGAATGGCTGAACAGACAGAACCCTTATCTCAGGTTCACACTGGAGTATAGTAGAACTGAACTCCCTTTTCTGGATTTGGTAATTTTCCCACAAGAAGGACATCTGGCCAGTTCCTTATATCGGAAACCAATGGCACGCAATTAATTGCTGAGATTTGATAGCCATCATCCCCGTTCCCTCAGGGAGAACCTCCCATTTGGCCAGTTCCTGAGGGTTCGGAGGAACTGTTCCGACACTGTAGATTTCCATTCCAAAGCCAAGGATCTCTCTAGTAAGTTGAGAATGCGGCGCTACCCTCACACTCTAGTTCGTAAATCTTTAAAACGCGCTGCGAACAATCATCGAGAGGCCCTACTAGAACCTCCAGTTGAGAAACCACCTCTTGATAGGATGGTGTGTGTCACCACATATAACACCTCTTCGTCTAAAATTCAGAAAATCATTAGACAGAAATGGCGTATTCGGAATAGCTCTGGAGAACATATTCCTTTGCCATTGTTCTCTTTCAAGAGGGGGACTAATTTGAGAGACGCTCTTGTCCATACAAGACCTCGAGAAGGAGTCGCAGAATCCACTTCCAACTTGTGGAACCTTCCTCCAGTGCAGGGACATCATCCCTGCGGCAACTGCTCAGTGTGTGCCCAAACCAGTAAGACCCTTGTAGTCGACATTGGCACCACTCGACCTTGGATACTCAGACGCCACACGAATTGCAACAGTGACAAAGTCATCTATCAAATCACCTGTCCTTTTGGCCTGAGGTACATAGGGATGACAGCGAGAAAAATCAAATTGCGCATACAAGAGCACAAGAGTACAATCAGACGCAATAAACAGGCTACCCGCCTTACCTCGCATTTTCTAGATAAAAAACATCATCCTGATGATTTGAAGTGGTTAATCCTTGAGCAACCACATATACCCTGTCACGTCACAGACATTCCACTGTTTCTCCTTAGGAAAGAACAAAGATGGGTCTATAAATTACGCAGCGACACAGAAGGGTTGAACGACGACATCCCGTGGATGCAACTGTGAGCTCCTACCCAGTATCATTTAGCTGACATGTTGTATCAATCCGCTGACATTTTTGATATTCATATGTCTGTATATATCTGGCATGTCATCATTGATGCTTCTGAGTGTTTGGCTACAATGTCACACACTGCTGACATTTGCCCATACAATTTAAAAACCACCTGGCTTTGTATACTATGTTGACCTGCGAAGTACTGTCTCTACATAGTTTTCTACACAGTCCGCTACATTAGAAAAACTACCTGGCTTTGTATCATATGTTGACCTATGAAGTACTGCCTTCCCGCGGGTCTTTTCTATAAAATCCGCTATACATTTTCCGACATAATCACTGCGCGATTGGTTTACATCCCACCAATCACGCAATCCGTCTTACAGTCTGCCTTGACACTTTCCATGTAGTCAACAGCTATTGGCCTGGACAGACAACCTATGATGAGCTTCCAACAAGGTCCGCCACCCTTACGGACTTCATTCTAATTGAATGGCCCTCCATTGGCCAACAGTTTCGTGCTCCTGATAGTTCCGCACGGAAGCCTGGACCGCCACCATTGGCTTATGTCATGCACAGACAGCTAGCCAATAGGAACGCGCACATAGAGAGTTTTCTCTCAGGTCCGCTACCTACTTTTAAAACACCGCTTACAACTTAGCTCTTCACCTCCCCCTCGGCTCAGTTTTCAACCCGAGGCAACGACGGAGAGGTGGGTTTTTGGTGCTTTATTTTGCGGTGGCTTTACAACCCTGATAGAGTACAGAAGTTGTGATACTTTTTACTGTGTACTAATTATTTACCCAAGCGCTAATATACAAGCGTCTTGTTTTCCTTGTGGTACAACTCAGTTAATTTGATCAGCTAGTGAGATGGCGTGATGGAATTTCCTAGATGGAGGCTCTCCTCAGTTTTTTACCCTCTTGACCTAGTCTTGCCTTTTTGCCCTATGGTATCGCCAATGAAATGTTAAATACAATTTGTGTGACTGAAATAGTTGCTTTGAAATTAATTTCAGATCCATGCGCTTATTTTCAGTGCGTGGCCTCCTTCCAACCTGAGCTGTTGCCAGGTGAGGTGAGGTTTGTTCTCCCTACAATTAGGGTGAGTAAGAACTACATTTTTCATGTATTCCAACTGTACAGAGTTGTGAGGTTTATGCTACATAAAATGCATGTTTCTAATACTGTTTTACCTTTGTCTCCCACATTTGTATACACAGGAGAAGATACACCATCTTCCTCTGAATCTATTGGAGAATGGTTATAAATCACGTCTCATATCACGATAAGTAAGTGTTGCAGTAGCAAATCATAGGTCCTGAAGAAAGCCGTTATAGGCTGAAACATGTCGACCAACTAACACACATGATAGATAGCAATTCCTTGCATGCTATCAGCATACTGCTTTTAATAATACCACTTTGATGGTCAGACCCAATAAAGTTTTTTATGTCATCAAAGTAGGTATTTTTAATCACGAGGATTATTTTCCTATTCTGTTCTTCTTTTTTTCTGAGCACTGCAACCTTTGCCCCTTCCGCTCACATACTGTCTTCTGTTGGTTGGATGCTTGATCCCAGGGTCCATTATTAGGCAACCTCAGACTCTCCCTGAGGAGGAGCCTAGAGGACACCTTTTTCCAACAACCCAGATGACGAGATTCCACTTTTGAGTGGGCTGATGGGTACTGTTTCTAGCCCTCTAGACTCTGTATCTTCTTTGTCTCACCTCTCTGACATGACATTGTCATTTGTTTAGATCAACGGTGTGGTCTGAACATGAATACGGGACACAATTAGGTTCCAGTAGATTTTTCATTTCCAGACTTTGAGTACCTCTCTTGTTTTTTTGCTGTTGAGTTGGGGGACAAGGTACGTTCTCGGTCTATAAACAAATTCCCCTAGGACCCTCCACCACTCTTTTTGTTCTCATATTCTTTTTGCATCTTATGGTGCTTCTGTGTTCGCAAATGCGTTGTTTGATTTTGTGTGTCGTCATGCCCACGTAGGGTTTTCCACAGGTGCAGGTGATAAGGTAGATGACATTACTGCTGTTGCAGTTGGTGTGGGATCTCTGCTCCCATATTTTGCCAGGTTCCAAGACTATTGTCTTGGTGTTTTCTGTCAGGTGACAAACACTACAGTCCCCACATCGTGAATGTCCAGTTACTGGCGGGAGACCCCATATCTGTGTTAAGGTTGGGTCATTGGAGTTAGTGTTATTTCTGGGTCTTGTGTTGACCAAGGTGTTTTTCAGACTTGGAGCTTTTTTATATGAGAAAAGAGGTTTTTCCCAGTTGAAGGTTCCAGAATTGACTATTGACCAGTGCTTCCTGATGCTTTTGCTAACTTCGTTGGAAATCACATTGTATGTAGTCACACAGGTTAGGGGTATATTGTCATTATTTTTTGTTGTCTCTTCCAAAAGTGCTTGGCGCGGTTGGTTTCTAGCTCGTTATACCAAAAAAGAAAAATGTGCAGAAAAATAAAAAATATATAAAACAACAAAAAGAAAAAAAAACAGTTCTTTTTAGAACTACCTCCCATTTATATAAAATGACTTACATTTTTAAACTCTGCCATTCTCTTTTCTCCCCGGTGCGCTCCCCGGTGCGCGTACCGGGCGCTCCCCCGAGCAAATCGAATTTTTTTTTTGCCCAACGGGACCCTTTTATAGCCCCCACATCAAACCTAGGGGGTCAGGGGGGTCTACCCTGCCCCCTTATGGTCAATTCCCCCTTTGTTTTGGCCACCTCTTGTGTCTCGAACCTACTGAGACACAAGATGGCGGCCGCTCCAGACTGTTTCGAATGTTTAATGTGACACCCAAGAACCAATCAGCTTTCTGCGCGCAAGTCGCGTGTCGCGCCCGGAGCGCTCCCCGGAGCGCGTACCGGGGCGCGCTTACAGATATATATATTTTTTTTAACCTAAATTACTCAAAATCCACTGGATCACATATCTTGAGACATAGCAAAGGCACATCGGGCTACCAGTCCCTACAATTTTGCCAAATTTGGTGTAAATCCATTCAGCCGTTCGGGCTAAAAGTGAGGTCGACCGCCCTACAGAAATTAACATGGGGAAAACGAGTTTTGGGACCCCCTTTTATCTCGGCCCCCGCTTGACGCATCCCCCCAAAACTTTCAGGGAAGGACTGGAGCTCGACGAGGCCATTTTATGGAAATTTTCAGGCAGATTCGTCAACTGGCGCCAAAGTTATTCCAAATAGAATTTTGAGATTTAACATTGAAAAAAATCCTAACTATAACTACCTACTGGCTACCGCCAGTAGGTAATATTTATATATATATATATATATATATATATATATATATATATATATATATATATATATATATGATCAAGTCCGGGTTTCCCGGACGAAACGCGTCATGTTGCCGTCCCCATTGATGGAATAAAGCACTCTATTCACTTTTAAAACCCTCGTTTGTGGTCTGTACCTGGTTCGTGTCTGTGCGTGGTTGCTGGCACCTCAGGATTGTGGATTCATATATATATATATATATATATATATATATATATATATATATATATATATATATATATATATATATATATATATGTATATTCACTGAAAAAACCATAGGTTTCAGGGACGTTATAGTTGGCGGGACATTTCACTCATACAAAACCCTAGAAATTCCACCATTATAGTTAGTTGAGCTAACTATAACTTGCACCCCCGCAATGCACTGCTGATAACGTCACATATCACATCATACATGACATGGTCAGTGACATCACTGATGACATCACTGTTGACATCTCAAATGACATCACTTAAACGTGTCCCACTCTATTGGGCGTGTGGGTGCCGTATTGTCATTTTTGTTCAAGTAATTGGTAATGGCTGATGCCATAGTGGATTGGAAGACTGTGTCTTTCTAGCATCTGTGACCACAACATCCAAGTGCAGATGGGTGTAGGAATTGTCCCCCATGCCAGCGTTATCTCTAAGGGATTATGTTCAGATAGGGTTTTTCCTAGGTAAGTGATATCGACCACCTGGGTGGTGTTGGTGAGGGAGCAGAATATTCTGTCTAGTCGGGTATGAAGCTGGTGTGGCGGTGAAAAAAATGAGTATTCTCGGCTATTTGGGTTCTTGAGGCACCAGACGTCCCCCAGCGAACAACTCTCCGCCCAGCTCCAGAGTGGGTACCCTTGTTTTACTGAGACTGTGCTTTAGAGAGGGGTGAGAGCAGTCCAGCTGGATATCCAAAACCACATTATAGTCTCCTCCCAATTACCATGGGTATCCTACCTAGTCTGCCAGCACTGAGTTGAGGTTCGTTAAGAATTTGTCTTTATCATAATTGAGGGCGTATATACTGCCTATTACTATATGCGTGCCATCAAGTGTGCCATGGATGAAACATATCTATCCATTGTGTCTGTTTGCACCTCTAATGCTACAAATAGGACCCCAGCTTGAACACAGACAGTAGCCCCCGTTACAAAGGCAGAGTATGATGTGGTGAACACTTGTCCCCTCCATTTCTTGGGTAACCTGATGGCCTCTGAGTCAGTGAGGTGTGTCTCTTGCATAGGGTGAACTGGGTTTTCTGTTTGCTTGGCTTGCTCTGGAGATGGGCTCCAGGGGCCAGATGTAGGTAAGTTAATTTTACCGATTCATAAATACCGAATTTTACCGATTCGGTATTTATGAATCGGTAAAATGGAAGGGGGGAGATGTTGAAAGAATCGGTAATTGAATTACCGATTCTGTAAGAATCGGTATTTACCGAATCGGTAAATACCGATTCGGTAATGCCCATTGATTCCTATGGGCATTGAAGCCCATAGGAATCAATGGGCATTACCGAATCGGTATTTACCGATTCGGTAAATACCGAATTTTGCAAGGGTGCAGGGGGTGTCACTTTGACACCCTCTAGCACCCCGATTTAAGGCATGTGTGACATGTGGCACACAGACATGCCCTAAGGGCATGTCCGTCTGTCACATGCCATAGGTGTGCATGCACACCTGGAATTGGTATTTTACCACCCAATTGGATTGGGTGGTAAAATACCAATTCGGTAAGGCCTGTGGGACTCAGAAGAGTCCCACCTACATTTCAAAATTACCGAATCGGTAAAAATACCGATTCAGTATTTTACCGATTCGGTAAATTTACTGATTCGGTAAATTTACCGAATCGGTAAAATAGGCCACCTACATCGAGAATAGCCATTTACCGGTCGGTAACAGCCAAATCGGCCATTACCGGTCGGTAAATGTCTACCTACATCTGGCCCTTTGTTCCAATTCTATGCGGCAGCCTGTCGCAGCATGTGCCTTTTCCTGGTTGCGGGCTCCAGACCGTGTTCTGCAATGATTTCCCTGATGCGTGAGGGGAACATAACATCTATCCAGTCTCCAACAGCCTCCGGGCTGTCGAAAAAGTGTGACTTGTGGTGAAGCATAATTCTTAAACGGGCTGGGAATAATAAGGCGTATTGCACATTCAAGGCTGTGAGTTTTTGTTTGACTGATTGGAAGGAGGCTCTTTGTTGCTGTACCAGGATCGTGAAGTCAGGATATAGCAAAATCCCTTGATTTCTGTACTAGATATTGGACTTCTCCCAGGCCAGGCGGAGGAGGGAGTTGCGGTCCCTATAATTAAGTATGCAGGCGATCATTGGGTGTGGAGGAGCGCCTGCTATTGCATTCCTGGTAGACATCCGGTGGGCTCTATCCATACAGAAAAAATCCCACAAACCCTCTGGGGCCACCTGTTCTCCGCAGCCATTGTTCCACAAAGTGGGTAGTGCTAGGTCCTTCCCATCGGTCCGGCAGCACAACTTTGCGGACATTGTTCCTCCTTGCCCTTCCCTCCGCATCTTCGGCTCTGTCTATTAGGGTGGAGACTTGACTTTGTAGTTGTGCTATCTGCTTTGTGTGCTCCTTGTGCTGGGGGAGTAGCTCTGTTAGAAGATGCTAGTTGCTGTTCACTGTGGAGGTCAGCTTGTCAGGATCTGCCTTGAGTAGAGCGAGTCCATCATTAGGGAGCCGATTTGTTGCTCTACTGCCTTGCGGGAGTCTCTTACTTCTTGTAGTATTATGTCAAGCTTGTCTGGATTGGCTTCCATGTTGTTTGGCGGGATGCAGCTCATTTTGAGGCATCTGGGTTGCGCTATCTGAGTCCTTCAGCTGTGATGGGCATGCAGTGGTCAGTCCCATCATCTTCACCTTCGCGCGCCCCATGTGCTCGAGCTAATGGGATCAGTCCCACTCCAGGCGTGGCCAGGGCCTAGGGGCTATCCTCGCCGAGGCGTCCCAATTGTAGCATGGTCCACGGTCCAGAGGGGTCTACCGGTCACTTCCTGGTCCCAGTCTTCAGCAGTCAGTGGGGATCCAGCTGGGGTTCAGGGCTAGTCCTACAGGCAAGGGGCAGACCAGCAGGGCCCCTCTGGCCACAGCCAGCAGGATACGGTGGACACCCCACCGCCAACGCTCATGTAATTGCACAGATTAGGTCAAACCATGCAGTACTGCCGGCCAGGGGAGTTGTTCCTCAGCGTTCAAGCCCAGGGGTGAGCCACCACATACTAGGGCAGGAAAGCCTCCCAGTCACTCATCTCCAGGGGGTTGTGTAATCATTGGCACCTCTAGCCCCCCACAATGACCGGGTAGCTGCAGGGGAGGGTTGCTGTTGTTTTGCTGGGAGAACATCTCTCTCACTCCAACGCAGGGCACCAGGAGCAGGTGAGCAGCCCCCAGCCACAATGCACCCCCCCTGCAGTGGACAGACAGCCCCGGTTCTCTCAGGCAGTGAGTTCAGGGGGCATGCAAGTATAAGGGATGGCACTCACTGTTTGTTAGGCTGATCAATGCGCCCATTCTGGGCTGGAAAATGGAGCCACTCAAGGTATAGGCCGTGCTCCCTTCTTGTTTGGTGGGCCTCAGGGTCGTCTTTGTTCGGCTTGGTCTGCCGGGTCACTGTGCTCCCCGTAGGGCCTCCGCAACTCAGTCCACATTGGCCCAAGCTCTCAACGCCTCCCCCTGTTGCAGGATTAGCATGCGGAAGCCCCGACCCAGGCCCTGCGGACAAAGGCATAGGCCTGTAGGGCCATCTAGGCAGGTGCCACAATACGGGGGCCGGACCCCCTAGGTAGGCATTCTCCGGGTACCTCTGCCAAATACACAGGATCACAGCAGGCCCCTGCTGCTCCGGCTGACACCTGACCTGCAATGCCCCGGCCCAGGTGGGAGAGCAACAGGCAGAGCTTGCCCAGGGCCTTGCATCACCAGCAGGAGCAGCACATCGTCCACAGGCGGCTCCCAGCATTCCCAACAGCGTGGGAAGACAGCCCCCACATAGGACACAGCATGTGGTGCCGGTCAGCTGTCTAGAAAATTGCAGCAGCTTACAGTGAATAGCAGGCCACTCAACAGGCCATGGGGAGTCCCGCCATGATTGCTTGTCACAGCGCCATCAGTCCACCCGGGGAAATTTGGCAGAGATCCCTGTTAGCATTTATCTGAAGCCAACTTGTTTTTGGCATCCATCTTGTCTGACCATGTGCTCGCCGTGTGCTCTTTCCTTCTTCGCTGTTGCTTGCCCTTGTGCTGTGCTCAAGAACTGGCTATACTTAGCCCTTGCTACTCTGCACATGCTCAGAAGAGTCAGTAGCTGCCCATGCACCTGTTTAGGTTTGTTACTGTCAGGATGTTTTACTAAAGTCAGCAACTCATGACCCCTCCTTCCTTGTTGACTGTGCATTCTCTGTATGACCATCTATGTATGTAACTCTTCCTATGTGAACTTGTACCACCTCCTTTTGAGCTCTTGTGTGAGTATAAAAGACCCATGGTTCTTCTAATCCTTGTGCTACTTCATACACTGTTGAAGGGTGTTGTGTGAATGTATTTCCACCTCATGAGGTTTATTAAATTGTTTTCTTGACATTTCAGATCTGTGCCAACTTCTATTTATTGGTCTGAGGACTTGTGTGCAGAGAAGGGCGAACCCCTAGCACCGGTACGCCTTGCTGAGGTCTACTTCCACACACCCCTTCTCATTGATGCACAGGGCATAAGACAGTGGGACTGCATCCACTATGGTCTGTGCAGCCGTCAGGGAGGAGAATGGTCTTCGGATGGCCCCCCAGGTCATCAGGGTGTGCATCAATCGGGTCCAGTAGGGGAGCTTCTCTACTCTGCGCCCGCCTTGATGGGCGGTTTGCCACGCCCCCCAAGGAAAACAAGCTTTATGAGATCTCTGTTTAACCTGCCTAAAAGCACTCTAATTGTTCCCCTGTTTTTGATACAGGACTCAAAAGGATTGGTAATCTAGCCTTAATAACATCATTGCTCTTTTGGGTGAGACTGTGGTCAACCCCAGAACTCATAATCTATAGGCATGCAAGGGAAAAAATAATGAACCTCGGGAATTGTAATCTTATTCCTTGGTTATGTTATGTTATGTCATGTTATGTTATGTTATGTTATGTTATGTTATGTTATGTTATGTTATGTTATCCGGAGTTTTGTAGAGCGCTCAGCCACTCAAGCGGGTGTCCAGGTGCTAACAGACCCAGCAAGGCACAGAACAAGGAAGTAGATGGAATTATTGGCCAAACAGCCAAGTTTTGAGATTTTTTCTAAATGACAGCAAGTTATCAGCCTGCCTTAATGACAACGAAAGTGCGTTCCAAGACCGTGGCCCAAGGTGTTTAAAGGAGCGACCCCGCTGAGCGCAAGCCTAATTGCCGGGACCATGGCCAGCGACAACGATGCAGAGCGTAAAGCTCTGACATATTAAATTACATCTCAGTGACCTAGGGTTGAGTATGTAATGGAACAATTCTACACTGATTAACAATAACACCAAAAACGCAATTAAAGAAGCATTTGGAAAAACGGGACAAACTTGTGTCTTTATACTGCTAAAACTGGTGGCCTAGTTGATGAATTTTAAACCTTTCAAGAGGCGCCCACTTTGGAATCTAGATGGACACATATGTACTACCCCAGGCTCGAATATTAGATATAACATTTTGGCTTGGCATACTGCAAGTTACCAAGTTCACTAGCAAGTGGTAAACAAATTTGGCTAGGTCATGGTTCTTCGCATTTTTTAATTATGCTAATGAGGATGTGCAGCATATTGTTTTTTTGCCATGACTTTGTAAGGCTAAGATTGTCCAGGATAAGGCCACTTTGTAATGTTTTGGACGGCAGACATTTTAAAATAGCTTACAGCAATCCTTCCATAGCTATGCCTCAGTAGGTGTTTGCACACAGTCTGTTAGTAAGAAAATCTAAGGGTCTCTTCTTATTATTCACCAATGAACTGGTTCCTTTTAGTCTTTGAAATTATCCAACTGTTGCTGTGTTACTTCATGGTCCTAAGTGTACCCGCTTATGCCTACATGAAATAATATTTAAATGTCCTTTTTCCAAGGTTTTTATGAATCAACATTAAAAAAATGCTCTATTTGATGAAATTCTAGGTTATATTTTACCTTTGTTTAATGGGAATAACTGAGGCAATTGACTATGTTTAAATTATCTACTATATTTGTGATTGTTTTATTGTGTAAAGTTTTATGGGCTTAGTCCTGAAATAAACAAAAATAATTCATGAAAAATGCGATTTAGTGGAAGTACAAGGTGGAGCACCTCTTTTCAATGAATCATCCCTAGACGAGAGGGCATCCCGTTTGGCAGGAGGGTAGTTCTTTTTTTTCAAGTGCATACAGCCCCTACTACCTCTTCCTATCCTTCGTAGTCTTAGAAGGAAAAGTCCGACAAATATCACAGCGTGAAGCTTTGTGGGCTGGATAGAGGCAATAAATACATGACTCATGTGGATTATTTGATCAAAGCTTTTTCGATCCATTAGGAAAGCACGGTATGAAAATAGATATTCTATCTCAGTCATTCATGATGACATTTGGTGAAAGAGGAAATATCTCCCTGGTATAGAAAATGAAGCTTTCTGAGAAAATTATCCTAAAGCAACTTACATTACTCTGAAAGCTGAAGATAGGTCGTAATCAATCCCAGTAGACCAGGAAAGAAACAGGATAAGGTTATTGAGAGCAGAGCTGTTCTTGTGGCCTCCCTCACACGACCTACGGTAGAAATCTCAGCATGGTGGCCCCTAGGTGGAGTAAGAGAGCTTAGTGCTTGCACCTCAAAGACTGACGTTCGGCCTGTTTTCATATGAGGGGGACGTGCTCCAAAATGAAAGGTTGTTGAGGCTTAAGGACATTTTAATGCTGTTTAGTGCCATTTCAAGGTATATGAAAGATCCAAATGCTGGATAAAATGCAGTTTGAGAATTGTGTTGACTATGTTTTCTATGAAAGGCGCACATCCCATACACATCAAACCTAAAAATATTTCTTATTATCTATTATCGAACTGCAGTTCCTTCTAGAGGGAAACAACCATTAGAATGCAGCATTTACCACGCATACCTTTGACACGATTATACTTTTACCACACGTTATTACCATGCATGCCTTTACCAAACATTATAAATATATATACTTTCCACGCATGCCTTTACCAGACATTATTGGGAAAGAATCTAGGTAAGTAGACAGATACATATATGGTATATTTGTTCATAGAATAGTATTATTTAATACAGGAATATCAATGCTAAAACATAATTATTCATGATTTTAAGTAATAGCATTATTTAATTATAATATTAACAAAAAACCTCCAACACAAACCTACAGGAATGGGATGTAAGCGATATAAGGGCAGTAGGTGTGGAAGTGTATTAATGTTCAAGTATTAATTTTAAAACTGGAGTATTGATATTTAATCATTATTTTATATTATATTTAATCATAATAATATTTCTTAAAAATATTTTCAAGCATACAACACAAATGTTTAGGGACCGGATGCAAGGGATATAGGTGTATTGGGTGGGGAAGTGTCTTAATACACAGGTATTACATTTGAATACCTGAGTATTAATTTTTAACCATTAATTAAAAAGGCATTTACTGTATTAGGTAACTATAAGATCAGTAGAAATAATTTGCAACATTTGTAAAAAAATATATAAAACTTCAATATAAAACATACAAACATTAAAGAAATATATTAATTTGAATGTAATAGAAAAATAATCATGAAGTCAGAGGACTTACGACCGACATCGTCGGTTTAAATTCCAACTGGCTGATTATGACACAACCGATCGGATTTGAAACCAGCCAGTCATTCCGGCTGGCTTCTGACAGGCTCTAGGAGCCCGACTGCCAGTCGGAGTCAGGCCCGTAATCACAATGGAAGGCGTTTCAGCTTTCTGGATTACAATATATAGGTTCCGTCAGGGTTTCCGTGCAGGCCTTTCCGACATGAAAACCCTGTCAGAAAGCCTTGTTTGGGGGCCCCTAGCAGGGCGCCCTTCTGTATTCGGCCTCCAGTTAGGGGCTGTGATCCCTGCACCTTGTGGCAGGCACCTTGAGGTGTCTCATACGCAATATACAAAATGTAGAGTTATGCCGTTCCTCTAGTGGCAGAGTCAATGAATCAACAAGAGACTGAGTCCAGCTATGCCCACAACAGGTCTATAGTTGGAAATCCATTTGTTGGATTGTAATGCCCTCACACACCCTCTCAGGTGTCATGCTCAATCATATGGGCTGCTCCTTGTTGGGTCGGCGGTACAATACCCAATGGGCTCCCTAAAAAGGGGCCCTTTATCGGAGATCTTTTATCCAACAGCCATATGGTGAGGTGCGGGTATGGGGCCAGAATCGTGTAGATGTGCAGTGGTGAGTTTAAAATAGGATTGGGAGTACCTGGCTTGAATTCGTTTATTCTAGGGGTCTCCTATCCAAGTTAAAAACAGTGAACAAGGCACTCAGCCGAGTGTAATGTCTCGTATATGAGTGTCATTTGTTTGAAGATATAGGTCGACATGTTTCTCGTAGTAAATTGTACTAGCGATTCTTAAGTACCGGAAATAAAAATACTATCTACACTCAGACTTAGTGGTATTCTAATTACTCACAGTAAAAAGTGTCTAGTAGTAAATGTCCCTGTTGACCTGGATCTACCCAATTCAGTAAAATATCCAGGCATCAACAGTACCCGGCGGATCACTCATAAGGCTTTGCTCCTATGTGTGGAAGAGGTTTACAGCTTCATGTTATACCCACAACCTGCCCTATATCCAGGTCAATAGGTACATTTACTAGTAGACACTTTTTACTGTGAGTAATCAGAATACCACTAACTCTGAGTGTAGATAGTATTTTTATTTCCAGTGAGGAAGGGGTAGGTAGTTGTTATACAGTATAGAGTTTTATATTATTGTTGTTTTACCCACTTTTGCTCCCTCTGCAGGTTGTGTTCGTATACCCACATGGGAACTGTTGTTTTTTAATCAAAGTAGCTTTAAAAATTTGTGAACAAATTAGGTATTACTTTTTTAAATCTATTTAAAATAAACACAACATTTAAAATTTTTGCTGTTGTGTTTTTTAACTCTTTCATGACTTGTCAAGACAAAGACCACGTCGTTGCTGGAGGAACTTTGGGATTCGTGGATGGATTACTATTGGACGTTTTCTGGGAATTTCATTTTGGAGGCTGGATATTTTTTCTGCAATTTTTTAAAAAACTTTTCTTTAAGGGATTTCCTTTTTGGGGTTGCTTTTTTGGGGGATTTCAAATTATTGGAGGATGAAAATGTTTGTTTAAAAAAAATGAGTTGGCTTTTTCTTTTGATGTTGGTTTTCTTCTTTGGATTATGGTGGTACTGAAGACTCTTGGTGACAGGTGGTATGAAATATCACCAAGAGTTGACAACTACAGCTAGGAACTCCAATTATTCCTTAAATTTATTGACAATGTTTTTTAAAATTCCAATTTAATTAGAAAGAGTGTTGAAAACAGGCTAGTAATTCCATCTATTTTCAGTATATTTTTGAATTATAAGATCCAAGCAATATTGTCCTGTTAATCTGAAACTCCCATCAATTGAAATTGATGGATTTTTGCCCACAGTCTCTTCAACATTTCTTTTCTTTTAAACACGAGTGTTAACACTGCCTGATTGTGCCATTCTCATTTCTTACGAACTTTGATCTTTCTTCAAGATTTCCAATTGCCATGACGGAGGCAGCGCAGGAGAAGGGGGCCTACAACCAGGCACTAAACAGGACCCAGTCAATACTGGAGCACACATTTGGAGTACTTAAGTCACACTTTTGGTGCCTTGACATGTCTGGGGGCAATTGCTATACCCTCCACCTATGATATTTAAGATGATACTAGTGTGCTGCATTTTGCACAACATCTGTGTGTGGGCCAATATCTCATGGGCTGAGGGAAATGAGGACCATGAAGGGCTGAAGGATGATGATGAAAAGATAAAGAGCAACACCAAAATGCGCCTTCACTTGCTCGTACAGCGTGGAGAGACCATATTGTGCAAATATGCAAAAGTTATTTGCAGTTGCTTGAGCCACATTGAGACGTCACTTAAATAAGGAGCACACGAAAAGAGTGCACTAACATGCCAATAAATATCAGAGCACTATCGTTGTGTAAACAATTATACTTCATAGACACAGTAACAATTGGGATGTAATAGCCTGAAAGGCTTTCACTTTGATCACTCACGGCGTGGAACACAACTAAACACCCTGATGAATGAAAATATTAATTACAGCTATGACTGTGGCGGCGGAGCACACCCTTCACCCCGTCCCTACGTATAAAGGCCACACAAATGGGTCATACATAGATCATATCTTATTATCCGCTGATCTTGCCAACTTTGTTTTAGATTTCTCCATCCAAATGAACAATCATAGTGACCACAATCCCCTCTGCATCAAACTGGGTGGGGAAATTTTCGAACAGCGTAAGTCACGTGAAGCTCCTGGGACTATAAAGTGTATAAATGGAAAGCGTCGCCTAAAATGGACAATGGTGAACTGTGAAAATGTGTACACCTCAATTAATAACTTGTGCAGCTCTGAACTTTCTCTCTGTATGTCACCTGCATCGTTATCACAACAAACCTTGACTGCTTTTTTCAGGGCGTTGCATTAACAGTAGGGTCATTGTTAATGGTGCAAGTTAAAGGGAATGCCGGCAGTAACCCAAAATGGTTTGATAATTCCTGCTCTAAGGCCAGCCGAGACCTTAAGATGGCCCTGAAAACAAAACCTAGAGACCCGGTTCGTATTAAGGCCATGCGCACCAGGTATAACAAGTCCCTTGCTATACGAAAGAAAGAGGTAAAGGCAAGTGTTTGGGAGACTCTTTTAGACCCTAAAACCTTGGGAAATAGCGCCAAGTTCTGGGAAATTATAAATAAACCCTTGTTCGACCAACCAAGTCATTTTGTCCTTGGCACAAACATCTGAGGAGGAGTGGGTCAACCACTTTAGTTCGATTTTTAAAAGTAATGAGTCTCAAGCAGAATATAGTTTTGTTGCTCCCAAGGAGAACTTTTTGCTCTTTTCAATAAAAGAGGTTGAAAAAGGAATCCAAGGGCTAACAAGTAATAAGGCCCCAGGTCCAGATGGCCTCCCTCCGGACCTTTTTAAATCTTGTACATCGCTATGGGCCCCTGATCTCACTGCTGTACTGAATGCAGCAGCGGTCTCTGGTTGCCCAAAGTCATGGGGGGTCTCTACCATAGTACCCGTGTTTAAGAAGGGAGACCGCACTAGACCCCTCTGCTACAGACCAATATCTTTAATTAATTCTGTGGTCAAAGTAGTGGGGGGAGTAATTTTAAACAGGTTAGTAGCATGGGCAGATGAAAACAAAGTAATATCCCCAATCCAATATGGCTTCAGGCCCGGTCATTCTACGGTCACCCAGTGTTTGAACCTGTATATGATCATAGGGAAATACACCATGGCCCGGCAAGGTACAATTCACATGGCGTTCATGGACCTATCGTCGGCTTTCGACTGTAAAAACCGCGGTTGGCTCTGGGACGCCATGGCCAAAATGGGTGTAGAGCAGAACCTAATTAACCTGTCAGCAGATATGCATTCCGACACAAGAGCAAATGTCCGGTACACACAAGATCTAAAAGTAACAAGAGACTTTGGAGTGCATCGGGGTGTCCGGCAAGGGTGCATTCTAGCCCCGTTCCTCTTCAATTTATATATAAATGATCTGGAAGAGCATCTTCTAAATACAGGAGCAGATTACCCCTATGTCGGACCGAAAGGTCTGCCGGTTCTGCTCTACGCGGATGACGCAGTCCTGTTATCCAGGACTGCAATTGGTCTTCAAACATTGTTAAACTCCTTCTTTGCGTTTATGAAGTCTTGAGATCTGAGCATTAATAACTCCAAATCCTACGCAATGAAGGTAGGCCTAGGTAATAAAAAGCCAAACTCCCTCAATGTTAATGGGGAAAAAATCCCAGTAACAAAAACATTTTCTTACCTCGGTGTCCTGATCGATCACAAACTGAACTGGGGACCCGCGGTACAAAAGAAAAAGGGGGAGGTAACCCGGGCAAATGCAGCAATACTTGATTTTGCAAGAAAAATGGGAAACAGCCCGCTGGCTGCACTGCTCCAACTCTACCAGGCCAAGAGCGTTGCCATCAAATGCTATGGTAGCGAGCCTGGAGGTAGTAGAAAACAGCTTTTTAAAACAGGTATTGCGGGTTCCAAGGGGAACTGAAAACTTTTCTGTACACGAAGAGTTGGGTATGCCCTACCTATGTGACAAAATAGCCATAAACCCTTTACTTTGCTGGCTAAACTGCTGGTTAAACAGTGACCTACCCCTTACCCAGCAAATCTTGAGGGAAGCATTAACATGGGAAAATAGACTTAAAGTTCTCTGGATTAAGTACTTAAGTAACTGTTTTACTGAATTAGGGCGCCCCGAACTTTTTTCAAACCCAGAATCCATTACGAAACTGGATGTTATTAATGTGAAGAAGATCTTTATCACATCTAGGTATTTAGCTCTGGAGGATGGTGAATTAAAGAAAGGCAGTGTACGGAAACATGTGCTTCTAAAAACCTCTTTTTTCATGGAGCCATACCTGTCATGGCCCATGTCAAGTTACGACCGTTTCTTGCTGACGAGGTTCCGCCTGGACCTATTCCACCTATTATTGGCTGTACCTAAGGGGACCCACCGTGGTCAAGTGTTGCTGGCTTGCGGCTGCGACGATAAATCTCCGCAAGATCAGGCACACTTTTTTTATGTGCCCCTACTACACTGTACCACGGAGGCTATACTTAAAACCTTGCCTCAAAAAACGGAACTTTGCACAAATCAGACCCGCATTTTATTACCTTCAGCTGTTAAGTTGCGATTGCACTTTATTTGTATGCAGCTTTTTAAAACTAGCACTTAAATTTAGAAAAAGCATGGAGGGGTAACAGTGTTACTGATAGATATATTTTTAGCTAATAATAACTATTTATATTTTTTACAGTATATTCTGCTTGTGTCTTTTTGGCTCTACGTTGCTTTTAAAAACCTTTAAAAAATCTTTTTGACTGTATGTGCTAATGTATGTTTTATGAAATATGCTTTTATGGTTGTTACTACAAATAAACAAATAAAGTTATATGATGATGACACATTAAACATCTAAACACTCACATCACACATGCTAGTAATTGGCACACAATAAAGATATGTAGCAATATGTAACAAACAGCATTGGACAACATTTTGTAAATCCAAAAATGTGTGCATGGCAACAACCTGTTTCAAATGTTGGTTCATTGGGAAGGCTGATACCAAACAAAGATAGCAGTTTGACACGGTTTTGACAGGCTGTTATAATGTGTTCTGTTGGATTGTGATGACTGTCAGACATCCAAACACAATCAAAATGGTGTGCTAAAGTAATTCATGTGCAATGACTGTGTGGGGGGTACGGCTAGCCATTTGAACAGCCCCATACTTGTGGAGGACAGTGGATCTTACCCATAGTCTGATAACTGTGACGTGAGGCACACAGTATGTGGATGGGAACACAGGTAAAACCCCACAGTCTACATATGCTACTTCAAATTCTGCAGGCACTTATTGTATTCAGTGGAACTTCTTACATCACAGATATATATGCTAAATAGACAACTTTGCCAGTGCAAGACTGGCTACATAGTACTGATGTAGCAACACTTGCACCACTAGGCTAAGATGCAAATGGAGCAAGCAGTGCTGTATCCTACCATGTAGATGTGTTGAACTCAGATACAAACAATGGCTTCACCCATATGAGTACAGTGTTACTGTGATTGTAAAAACACAACGCAATGAATCAGAATAGGAATCTTCAGCCAAGAACAAATTACACAATGCAAGGTTCATCCAGCAGAGGTACCATGCACTGATGTATTCCAAGTAACAGTGGCCCGTTGTGTCAATAAATGGGCAGGTGGGGAGAACATGGTGGCCGTGCTGTGAGCAGATTGCTAGAGTGCCGTTGAGCTTGCACCACTGCATGTAACCATAGGTCCCCCCTACACGGAATTAATGTGGCTAACTGTGTTTCCGTAGGTATTGGTGGAGGCTACAGAGGGGCTGCTAGGCTGGTACAGGAACGTGTTTCCGTAGGTATTGGTGGTGGCTGCAGAGGGGCTGCTAGGCTGGTACAGGAACGTGAGAGGTTCGCACTGGTTCAAGCCTGCCCTGGAACTCAGGGAGAGCCACAGGGCAGCAGTGCATGGTCTCCTCCAGGTCACTGGGGGCAGCATCAGCACATACGCTGCTCCTGTGATCCCTGGAGAGCTGAGGGATTCTCTGGCTGCTGGGGAGAATGCTGAATGCTACAAGGAAGAGTTGCTGTTTGGTGGAAGGAAGAAGGAAAGGTTGGAGAAACAGCCAACCTGCAAGGTAGCCGCACAGATGAGAGGTAGAGGGTTAGTCCAGATGGGAGAAAACAACATTTTGGGCAAGCTCAAAACTTTTCAAAAGAAGAAAATCACTAATATAACAGAGGGCAGTAAAAAACAACCCCCAGAGCAGTTCCTAAATACTCCCCCAATATGTATGACTTCTGAACATAGTTTGGAAGGACATTAAGACGGAACCCATGTGTGTAGATCCAAGGAGAAGTCTAGGAAGGGGACACAAAAGACAGGGAGAGTGCAGAGAAGGTATTACATTTTAGAGCGTAAATTAAACATGACTCCCTTTTTGAGGTCCTTTTTGAAGGTCTTACCCCCTGTTGTCACTCTCCTAGAGCAAAAGGTAGGTGCTGTAAAGAGGGGGGGGGCTAAACCAGTCCTATTAATGATGGCAGCGGAATGGAGTGCACCTAACCCAGAGTGGTCCAATCAAGAAACAGCTTAAAAGAGAAAGCTGGGCCGGAAGAGGATGATCCTACACAAGATAAGGATAAGGACAAACTTCCATCATGCATTGCCTTAAAAATACTAGGGGGAGAAAATAAAAATGCAGAAACGCCAGCTAGCTCCTTAGGGGACCATGTTTACTTAGCTCACGCTGGATATCAGGAAGGGTTTTACGGTATCTGAAGCAAATCAGGGTGAAATACGTCATTTTTGTGAGGCACTTGAGAAAAAGATTGATCTTCTGTTCGTAAGGATGAATACACTTGAGACTACGGTAGGGGAGTTGAAAGAATATCTAAGCAATAGTAAAATGGAATTACAGGTGCTACACCGGGATGAACGAGAATTGCTGGACAAACTGGAAAAGCTGGAGAATACCTCAAGAAGAAATAACTTGAGGATATTGAATGTCCCAGAGGGGAAGGAAGGTGACACTCTACAAACCTTTGTGGTTTCCCTTTAAAAAGCAACCGTCCAGATTGATGAGTGCGAGGCAGACATTGCAAAAGATATTCAATGGTCAAAATAGGGTTAAACAGCAGAAGATTTTCCTTAACTTCCAGATGTAAGCTCTAAAGGAAAAAATTATTTTAAGTGCTTTAAAATTGAAGAAATTAAGGAGGAAAGACCTCTCATTTGAGATTAGATCAGATCTATCACGGGTTATCTTACATAGATAATGGAAATTGGGAAAGTGTTAAGACGAATTTTAAAAAGTAGGGGCGACAGCACAGCTTAAATTCCCTGCATCCCTAAGAGTTATGAACAATAACAAACTGCATATGCTAAGAAGTCAAAAAGAGGCTAATGACCTTTTAGAGGTTATCAAGAAGGGAGTAGCGGGAAACTAGGAGATGATATGTGTCTAAGTGGAACTGTAGGCCAGGGTGCGCCCAGTTTTTTCTGACAATGTAAGAGGGGGTCATATGAACTTGTTTATGCTTATGTTATGGTGTTGGGTGCCTGTGGTGCCGGGAAAGAAAATTGGAGTAACATCAGGTGCAGAATAAAGAACGGGTGGGTTCTCCAAGAGATGGTGCGGGGGACAAGGGTGGTTACTCGGTGTGGAGCATGTGGGAAACAAATTATGAAAATTTCCTCAAAAACCTCAGAAAGAATAAGGGATTCAGAAGAGTTACATGGGCACAGATGAACAGTGGGGAGAAAAAAGCAGAAATATGTTGACTCAGGTATTAACATGGAATATCAATGGGTTACATACAAAAGGGAGGCGGGACAAGATACTACAATATCTTAGAGATTCTCCGGCACAGATTGTGATCCTACAGTAGACACATCTTCTGAAAAAGAAATGTGTTGAGCTGTTTAGAAATCAAAGATGGGTGCAACAGATGATATTTACAGATCAGAGCACAAAGATAAGTGGGATAGCAATAGCGGTAAAAAAAACAGGCAAATATATAGATATTGGATAAGGGTGGCAGGTGGGTCATAGCAAGAATAAAAATAGGTGATAGTTTGCTAACATTACTAGGATATTATGGTCGAAATCATGATGACTGTGAGCTACTAAAAACCATGTTCACCAATCAGTTAGATTTTCCAGGTCCCGTAATTAGGGCAGGAGACTTAAAATTGATAATGGATCTGAACTTAGATAAATCAAATAAAAGCAGAGCTATACATACTCCCAAATCACAAGCATTTTTTCAATCTATGATGAAACAACTTGCTCTTTGGGAGTTGTGGAGGTAGAAGGTTGGCTGCTTGCAGGGTGCGTCATTCCATAATAAGAAATATGGACACAGATTGTGGATAGAATACTTTTTAGTACAGTGGAGCCTGAGAGAGGATATTCTAGGCATTGGGTACAAGACGACCCATCTGTCAGACCATTCAGCAGTAACATTAACAATCAGGGGTATTAGCAGGTTTACGGAAAGGAGGTGGACACTAGATAGTACCATACTAGCGGACACAGAAGTAATGGAAGGTCTGAAAAGAAAAGTAGGAGAATTTCTTAAGCTCAATAGTGCCTCGGCTACCACTGTAATAATATGGGACATGCTCAAAGCCTTTATCAGAGGCAAGATCACAAGTTCAGTTTGCTATAGAGATAAACAATACAGGAGGGATGGGTCCCGGTTGGAGGATGAAATGGAAAAGTTAGAGACTGAAATAAAAATAAATCTAGCAGATGATACCAGGATTTTGGCAGAGAAAAAAAAACAGCATTTATTGAAAAATCAAATGGAAGAAATCCTCCAAACTTGGATAAGAAAAAGATGGGATGCTAGTAAGTTAGCACATTTTGAGTATGGGGAGGGAGCAGGGAAGCTATTAGCTTGGAAGGTTAAGGCAAACCAAAATAGAAACTGGGTTCACCTGAGTGGAATACTCTGGTGGAGGCGCATAAGATCCGCTTGTTCCAAGAGACCTGGAGCCTAGAACCACTCCATCGTGTTGGTTATGTTACATACTTTGTGCCTGCGGTAAAACATACCAATGGGAAGGGTCGCCCCTCGCGGGGCCTGCTCATTTGGGTAAGCATCTCCCTTAATTGCCGCATAAAATCTAAGCAGATCAATAGTCCAGATATTCTAGGACTTTCTTTGAGAGGTCCCCGCAGGGGGTTAACCCTTGATTTGTTTAACATATATGTCAGAGGTACTAAACATGGGTCTATGTCCCCGATTGTAACCATTCTTGAAGCAGAACTCAGAGAAAATGTTGAGGGTGCCCAGATCCTAGTTGCGGGAGACTTTAACTGCACCTATGAGCCCCTCTCCTCAGATGACATTCTGGACTTGGGAGATGTTGACACTAGAAGGGGTATACCATCCCTAACTATCCCCCAATCAAAAGATGTCTCATTGTGCGATCCAGTTAAAGGCTTTGACCTTGGAGTTTGGCCTAAGAGCCGCAAATGGTCGTACATCCTCAGACCCATTGGGTGCTATTACATATAATAGAGTCAATCACACCTCGAGGATCGACTACATTCTGCTAGATTTTTCACTATGGGGTTTAGTGCAAGACATGGTAGTTTTACCTACGGTAGAAAGTGATCACAATTCGCTCTCCCTATCTTTAACAAATCCTTGGCCTAATAAACCAGCCGAAACGTCCACCAAACATGCCCACAAAATCTGTTTCTTCTTGTGGGAGACGTTTAAAGTGGAACAAAATCTCAGCTGATGAAGCCAAACTTAACACAATAAATGAATTGCTTACAGCTTCCCAATCGGAGTTGTATACTATCAATTCGGCCTCTTCACCTGGAAAGGTGACATCTATCTTTGAGGGTACACTCAGGTCTATAGGGGACATATTCCTGACTAAGGGGCGTGTGGGGAGTAATACGGCACCCCGAAACTCTAGGGGCAAGCATGACTGGTATACATCTGCATGCAGACACGCAAAATCCCTTTTGATTGAAGCTGTCAAGGGTAGATCGCAAGCCCTGATAAAGGAAGCTAGGAAAGAGCACAAGCAAATACTGGCAAGTGCAAAAAAGGACTGGGAAGAAGAGTACTGGCGTACTTTAAAAGAGGCTAGTACCAAAAAAGATCCAAGGTGCTTCTGGGATACAATTAGAACCAGAAATAGACCAGATAGCGACCTTATAAAATGTAACATCACTAGCCAAGCGTGGGTCAACCACTTCTCTAAACTATATACTCGCCAATCTGGATATAACATCTCAGATACACCCAAGGAAGATCAGGGATGGTAGGTGGCCACAATTATGACCCAACCGGACTGGGAGGCAGGCCTAATGGATTCTGACTTCTCAATGAAAGAAGTAGAAAATGCCATTAGTACCATCATGCCCCAAAAGGCGGCCGGCCCGGATGGCATTCCTGGGGACCTATTGCGCTCAGATATTGCGAAATGGGGGAAATTTATTCATTGCCTGCTTACTGCCATCTGCAGGGGTGCACCGATTTCCACATCCTGGAAAGGGGCGGAGGTCGTCCCTATTTTTTAAAAAAGGTGCTAGGGACGACCCATCCAACTATAGACCTATAAGCTTGTTGGACATCAGCCAAAAGGTAGTTGGCAAGGTTCTGCTGGTTAGAATACAGGACTGGATTAACGATAACATCCTCTCTGATTATCAGGCAGGATTTAGAGTAGGCACTGGCACAATAGAACAAGCCTTTAGATTGATGCTAGTGTACTGGAAGGTGGTAGTTATAGGCAAAGGCAGTCTTTATCTCACATTTATCGATTTAAAGACTGCCTTTGACCTTGTACCTAGGGAGACCGTCTGGAGAGTCCTCACTGACATGGGGATACCGCATTACATTTCATCATTACTTGTAAGGCTCCATGAAAACAGCTTTGCCCAGATAAGATGGGGTCCAGGGGGGGAAAGAACCAGCAGTATCCCGGTAGAGAGAGGGGTTCGCCAGGGATGTGTTTTAGCTCCCACCCTTTTTTCCCTGTCTATCAACGGAGTGGTTGAGCATCTGTTGAAAGATCCCTCAGACGAACCATTCCTGGCGGGGGAGCGTATCCCCACCCTTCTCCTTGCCGATGATACGCTTCTGCTATCCAAATCCCCAATGGGTCTCTAAAAACTTCTCAATAACTTCCAGACTTTCTGTGCAGAACGGGGCCTGGTAATCAACGCTGATAAAACGAAATACCTTGTGATGAATCCCCCTAAAAAATCTGTACGCCCCCCCACGCTAAACGCTGTACCTCTGGGGAGGGTAGACGTTTTTGATTACCTAGGCATCCGGCTGTCGTAAAACATGCAGTGGGCCCCTCACTTAGATAAAATGATGTTAGCTCATAACAGGGTGACAGGGGCTCTCCTAAAGGAGCAGCGCTCATGCGCTATAAGACCTATAGCCCCCGTTATCGATATTTACACAGCAAGGGGAGTTAGTTCTGCTCTTTACGGGGCAGAACTATGGGGCTCATGCAACATCAATGAATTGTCATGATCCGAGAGGACGTTCTGTAGGGCCATCATGTCACTTCCCCGAGGTACTCCCATGGCCCCACTAATGCTCGACTTGGGTTGTCGCCCTATTGAAGACTTAGCAAAGTTCCGGCCCTTACTCTTATGGGCCCGGTTGTGGCCAGTTCCAGAGCTCGCCAATTATGCGAAAGGGCTCTCTGAAATTATGTCATTACCAGGGTGGCACAGAATTAAATGGTTAAGAGACATGAAATCCCTCTTGTGCAACTTGGGCATAAGTGAAGCCTGGGCAAATAGGTCCTGTCCACCGAAGGCAACACTTAAGAGTCTATACTGGAACTGGATTCTGTCCCAACGGAGTAGTAATCGCACATTGGGTAGATTGACGGAGGACTTCTTGAAATTTAAGGACCTACCGATCCGAGAACTGTATCTAGATATCATTGAAAAACCATTTGACAGGTCCCTTTATTTCAAATTTAGAACTGGAACTCTTCCCCTGCACACCTTTAAATCAAGGTGGAAACAGCCAGCACAGACCACAGAGTTCTGCCCCACGTGTACATCTAGACAGGAGTCAGTGGCACACTTTATGTTTGAGTGCCAGGTGTATGAACGACCAAGAAGAAAATGGCTTAAACAATTTTGCCGCTTGTTGGTGACCAGGCACCACGTTGAGGCACTACGTATTTTAATGTCAGATTCTCGCACACTGTATGTTTGTACCCTCTCTAAATTTTTATCGTGGGCATGGTGTATTAGAAGTAAAAGGCTCAAAGAAATTTTTTAATTCCTTTTTAACCATTATTTTATCTTACGCTCCTTTTATCCGTAAATTAAGACTTTTTTAAGCTGAATGTAATTAAATTGTTGTATCGTCTTTTCTTTTTAATCAAATGAACTTGCGTACTTGTAAATTGTGAAGCTTTTATGATAATTTTTATCAAAATAAAGCCTTTTTGACTTGACTTGACTTGAAATTGGTTTAAAGAAATCAAGGAGTGGCAGTCATGTGCTATGCTGACCAGTGAGATGGAGATGGAAGAGGCATTTAGGGACTACTTCTGGGATCTATATTCAAAATAGGGAACAGTTATAAAAGATGTTAATTGTTGGTTAGCTCAACTCAGCAAAATTTTCTAAACCAGGACTTCACTGAGGAGGAGGTCAGAATGGCAGTACAGTCAAGTAATGGGGAAAATCTGCAGGGCCCGATGTGATACCAGTGGAGCTATATAAAATTCTAGGGGAGGTGTTAAACCCATATTTTACAGCAATGATTGGGGAGATTTTATACAAAGGGCACAGCTCTGGGATGAGGCGATAATTACAGTTATTTTGAAGCTAGGTAAGGACCCCACAAGTTGTGAATTATATGGAAGGTATACAACTGTTACAACACATTTTTTACAACGCAATACCATAACTACGCATCTTTTACAACGCAAATACTTTTACCGCGCATACATTTACAATGCATACTGTTACAACGCAAGTACTTTTACAACGCAGGTACTTTTACAACGCATTTTTTAGTGATATGAGTTTATTTGAATTAGTTTTCTTTCAAAGTTATTAATTTTTTTTTTAAAGGGTACTAGAGTATTAATTTATTTTTTTAAATATATATTTGTAATTTATAGTTTATTGTTTATTAAATGTTTTTAATGCTTGTTTTTAATACTTGAGTATTATTTAAAATTAATTTAATTTTTTTTTATTTTTTTTTTAAATGAGTTGAGACTACTAGAGTATTAATGTATGGTAGATTATTTTAGAGTATTTTTTATTGTTTTAGCTTGTTAGTATTACTTGAGAATTAATTAAAAGTAATTTTATTTATTTTCATTCTTTATTATAAAAAAATATTAATATTATTTATTTGATTATTATTATTATTTGTTGGTGATATTTTTGTTATTATTTTGGATTCTATAGCAATTTTTTGGGATGAGTACTTTAGAGTACTTGAGTATTTTATATTTTTTAAATATGATTTAATTGTTTTAGCTTGTTAGTATTACTTGAGTATTAATTAAAAGTAATTTTTTTATTTGTATTCTTTATTATAAAAAAACATTAATATTAGTTATTTGATTATTATTGTTATTTGTTGGTGATATTTTTGTTTTTATTTTGGATTCTATAGCAATTTTTTGGGATGAGTACTTTAGAGTACTTGAGTATTTTATATTTTTAAAATATGTTAAAAATATGTATTTTAAATGTACATTTATATTATCATTTATAGTATAGAATTTACTACATTAGTATTTCAAAATTATTGACATGTATAAGTTAATTATAACTGATACATAGTATTATTATAATATTTTTTATTATTAATAATATGATTTAAAATTGTACATTGTTTTTATTTATTTATTTAAAAAAATAGTTATTTACAAAAATAATATAATGATTTATTTTAATTTTTATAAGTATTATTGTTGTATATTTTTTATTTCTAGTAATTTTAAAGGATTTTTTTCTCTATGTTAAGTAAGTATTAAATGTAGTTTATTTAAAAAATTATTAATTCCTTAAATATATTAAAAATTATTTTTAAAATAGTATATATATGTTTTAAAAAATAGTTTGCTATTTAATACAGTTAAGAAAAAATATAAGGGAATTTATAACTTACATTTAATTTTTGGTTCCCACGGTTTTACATTGTTTGCTATGGGTTATTTATTTTGTCCTTCTTTTATTTTCACGATTATGGATATGTGTTCCGCGGTTCGGAAATAGAATGAAGTAAAGAAGAAGAAAGAAAAGCAAAATTAGGGAGATGAAAGTAGAAAACAGGTAAGGGGGGAAAGTAGATAATTTAGAAGTGAAATGTTAATTTTTAGATTTAATGTTTATGAAAATGAAAAAAATATACATATGATAAATTTAAAATAGTCCATATTTTATTTTTCAAAAAATCATAGAAATAATGGTGGAATTATAGATGTTTTATTGCATATTTTTTCACATTTTTAATAATAAAGTAATATTTTTTTTAAAAATAAGTATTAATTAATATTAAATATATATACAAAAAAACAATAGCCCTTTCTTTATCGTTGCAGCATTCTTTGACGTCATGACGTTAACATGAGCGTAAGCGGCCATTTTTAAGAGCATCGTAGGAGGAAGCAGCTGGAAGCTGATCTGCGTCCAGGTAGGAAACACTTTAAACTTTATTTAAAGCAAATATAGTTAAAAAGATTAACATTTATTTTAAGGAAAGGATAAGTAGAGGTTGCTCAAATAGTAAATAATGTTAAATACGAACGCATGTCGCTACTCGTATAACTAGAATATGCCTATGTTGGGTCTGTGGGTGGGGGAAGGTCGGAAACTTTATTGTTTTGGGAAATAGTTGTATTGCTTGCAAAAGAAGTGAATTTTTGTTAATGTTTCATAAATATGTTATCGCTTTGAGAGCAATGTTAAAAAATGCATTTTTTAATATTTCGATAGTTTTTAGACAAAAAAAAATTGAAAAAGGTGGTTACATAAGCTTAAACGATTGTAAACTTTGATATTTCCATTGTTGTTGTCATTGCTGTTGTCAAAGGTATTGGTTTTTTAGTTTGGATGTCTTGTAGAATACGGTAAAAATAAATTACGAAGGTTGAAATGTATTTTACCGATTTCTGGATAATAGGGTGCAGTTTAAATTTATGGTGTATTATTGTGTTCTTAAATTACGAGAAATATTTGGCAATTTGGAAATTTGATTGTACAGAGGAATACGTTGTGTAGTATATTAAGTTCCAAATACGTTGTACTTGAAAAATATTACACTACATAAAACAAGAACATTTTTTATTTATAGACCAGTACTGATCTCGGAAAAATGAACTTGTTTTTTAAGGTAAATCAAATAGCAATGTATTTGTGAATTCAAAAATGTGTATTTAGTTATATATCAAAAATAATTGGATGTGTTTTCTTCACCATTAAGAAAATGAAGATCACTTTATTAAAAAATGTCCAATTTGAAAAATATAGCTTTATTTATAAAATGTATGAATTGACAATTTTTTAAAAATTTAGAGTATATGTCAATGCAGATTGTAGATTTTTTGTTAGTATGTTTTGCAAAATAATAGCTATTTAGATGACAGTTTTGGAAATATTTATAAAAGATAAGCTTACTTATTTGAAAAATCTTTTCACAACAATTATTTTGGGAAGAGTGAAAATTAGAAGAGTTGTATTATTTTTCAAAAATGCATTTTCACAATTTTTTAACATTTTGTGCAAATATTTTGGAGAACAAATAAATATTTATTCAAACATCATTGCAAAAAAATATCTTTACTATTTAGGATTTCAGGAATTTTTTTGTAACTAAGGGGTTTTTTAAAAAGTTGCATTTTCTAGTTTTAAAAAAAAATATATAATAAAAAAATAGGTAAGGTGACCCAACATAATTTATAGAAAATTTTGAAAATTAAAAAAATATATTTAGCCAATTAAATTTAGAGAGGATGTAAATTTAGAGCAAAGCAGGAAAGTAATGTGAAATAGATTTTTAAAAAGATAGAATGTTAGCTAGATTTTCCAGGTAATCTAGAGCCACACACAACGTAAACTGTTGTATTAGTGCCAATAGTCTCTGACATTTCTTTTGTTTTTTTAGTAATCCGTGAGTTTAGACTACCTGTTAGAGTTTGAAATATTCTCATTTCTTGGAAACTTTGCTCCTTCTTCAAAGTTTCCAAAAATGAGTAGAAATTCGGGTGGGGTTTTCCAATTACATGGTTGAAGGAGTTATGCCATCCCGCACTGGCATTATTTGTTTTAGCCTCTCCCTGTAGGCAACTCGAATAACAGTTCCACCACTCCACATGGAAACGTGGCTTCCTCCTGCGACCCGATCTGCCTAGGTGTCCAATCCATGTGTCTTCCATATAATTTAGAATAGGTGCCAATTTATCCTCATTTGTAATATAATAATCTGATTCTGTAATGACAGTGTAGTACTCGTCTACACTTTCGGGAGGGACAAAACAAAGAGCAGTTCATTTTTTTAATTCGACTTGAAGTTTGCTGTCTGTTGAGTATTCTGTAACTAGGGGTGTTTTTTGTAATTTACGCCAGAATGCCTGGGAAAAAGTGGAAAAAACACCCCTGAATTTGGGTATCCGTGTACATTTTGTTGATCACATTGATCATGCTCAATTCAAAATCCATTATTATTTTCCTAGGGCTTTGGTTAGTTTTTGATTTAATCACAGTTAAAAATTCTGTGTATGTTGCAGAAGTCTTATCAGGCAGCAAACTATATACTAGGGGAATTACACTATTGTTAATTTTAGCGTGTATAGTATAAATTTGTCTGAATGGATGGGGCGTGCTTTTAAACATCTCATCCATCATCCAAATTTCACTACTTTCAAGTTTTAAAAGGTTACGGGGTGTACTAAAAATTAATATACGCTTTTGAGGGTTTTCATTATCATGCAGAAGGAAAGGTTCATTAGCAAAAGAAATAGTAAGTTTGTGTGGTATAATTATGTCAGAAAAGGTATGAGGTGTATTAGTTTGAGTATTACTTGCCTGCTTTTGACGTTGAATAATTCTTCGCAAATTATGGATGGTAGGCATATTACTAGCTACATGAGTAGGGACATGCTGAGCAACCTCTCTTAAAATGGATCCTGTGGAATCATTGGAGGTGCTTGCAATTACTTTCATTTCATTCACTGTTTCTCTAACATCAACTTCCATTGCAGAGGCAGAGTGGTTATGGTCTGTTGTTCTTACAATAATGCCATCTACCGTAACCGCTCTGCCGTTGCTACGGGTTGTAAAGTATTGCACGCACCTCCAATGATTCCTTGGAAAACTTATCCTTTCCTTACAATAAATGTAACCTACATGATTAAGTAGTCGGTTTCCTTTTCTGGACTTGATATATTTGGCAGTAGGATGTGTAGACATTTCCTGCAAAGACAAAAAGTTGGTCATTTAGTTTCTTGTACTTTTTTAATTTAATTTTTAGCACGAAAACAAACATTTTGTGTACAGCATAAGTTTCTTGCTGTTATAATTTTAAAATATACCCCTACACTATCTTGAGTTTTCTGTACTGCAGCACTTTCCAGGAGTTAGAATGGCAAGTAATACCCCAACACTATCCTGCACTTTTTCTACTGCAGCACTTACATGAAGTTACTATATTAAATATTACCCCTACATTATCCTGCACTTTCTCTACTGCAGCACTTTCCTGGATTTATAATAGCAAATAATACCCCTACACTATCCTGCACTATTCCTATTGCAGCACTTACCTGGAGTTAGAATAGTAATTAATACTCCTTTACTATCCAGCACTTTCTTTATTGCAGCACTTTCCTGGAGTAAGAATAGAATTTTATACCTTTATACTATCCAGCACTTTCCCTCCTGCAGCACATAGCTTGAGTTGGAATACTAATTTATACCTCTATACTATCCTGCACTTTTCCTACTGCTGCACTTACTTGGAGTTGGAATAGTAACTTATACCTCTATACTATCCAGCATTTTATCTACTGCAGCACTTTGCTGGAGTTAGAATAGTAATTTATATCTCTATACTATCCAGCACTTTCCATACTGCAGCACTTACCTGGAATTGGAATACTAAATAATATCCCTACACCATCCTGCACTTTATTTACTAAAGCACTTACCTTGAGTTGGAATAGTAATTTATACCTCTATACTATCCAGCACTTTCTCTACTGCAGCACTTACCTGGAGTTGGAATAGTAATTTATACCTCTATACTATCCAGCACTTTCTCTACTGCAACACTTAACTGGATTTTCAATATTTGGAAACATCTCTACATTATTGAGCACTTTCCATACAGTAGCACTTATTTACAGTTAGTTCACCTATTCATTCCTGTATATGATCCACTTTTATAATGTGTGTCAAGTTTGATGGAATGTATTTACCTCAAAGATTGTAGATTCTATTAGTGGAAAGTTGTTTTAGGATTGATGTTTTTTTTGGATGTTGATTGTCAAGATGTGGAAGTTTTTGGTACGAATCTGGAAAAAAATATGCGAATAAATATGATTAATATGATTTTCGATTAATTTGAGAACATTTTAAATGAAAATGTTATAATGTATACCTATTTATTATTGCTTTCATTGTTTTACACTAATAGAGTTTGAAAAAATGGTTGACACTTTAATATTTAACAACAAGTTCACTATTGTAGCACTTCCATGGAGTTGGAATAGTAATTTATACCTCTATACTATCCAGCACTTTCCCTACTGTACCACTTATCTGGAGTTAGAATAGTAAGTAATACCCTCACGCTATCCAGCACTTTCCCTATTCAAGCACTTACCTGGAGTTAGAATAGCAAGTCATACTCCTACACTATCCAGCACTTTCCTTATTGCAGCACTTTCCTGGAGTTAGAATAGTTTTTTATACCTCTATACTATCCAACACTTTCCCTACTGCAGCACTTACCTTGAGTTGGAATAGTAATTTATACCTCTATACTATCCAGCACTTTCCCTACTTCAGCATTTACCTGGAGTTGGAATAGTAATTTATACCTCTATACTATCCAGCACTTTCCCTACTGCAGCACTTACCTGGAGATGGAATAGTAATGTATACCTCTATACTATCCAGCACTTTCTCTACTGCAGCACTTAACTGGACTTACAATATTTGGAATAATCTCTATATTATTGAGCACTTTCTGCACAGCAGCACTTATTTACAGTTAGTTCAGCAAATAATTGTTGTTTTTGATCCAGTTTTATAATGTGTGTCAAGTTTAATGGAATTTATTTACCTCAAAGATTGCAGATTCTATTAGTAGAAATGTTGTTGTAGGATTGATGGTTTTTTTGGATGTTGATTGTCAAGATGTGGAAGTTTTTGGTGCGATTCTGGAAAAAATATGCAAATAAAAATGATTAATATGATTTTCGATCAATGTGAGAACATTTTAAATGAAAATGTTTGAATGTATACATATTTATTATTGGTTTCATTGTTTTACACTAATAGAGTTTGAAAAAATGGTTGACACTTTAAAATTTAACAACAACTTCGCTATTGTAGCACTTCCATGGAGTAGGAATAGTAATTTATACCTCTATACTATTTAGCACTTTCTCTACTGTACCACTTACCTGGAGTTAGAATATTAAGTAATACCCTCACACTATCCAGCACTTTCCCTATTCCAGCACTTACCCGGAGTTAGAATAGCAAGTCATACTCCTACACTATCCAGCACTTTTATTATTGCAGCACTTTCCTGCAGTTAGAATAGTATTTTATACCTCTATATTATCCAGCACTTTCCCTACTGCAGCACTTACTTTGAGTTGGAATAGTAATTTATACCTCACTAGTATCCAGCACTTTCCTTACTGCAGCACTTACCTGGAGATGGAATAGTAATTTATACCTCTATACTATCCAACACTTTCCCTACTGCAGCACTTAACTGGACTTATAATATTTGGAATAATCTCTATATTATTGAGCACTTTCTGCGCAGCAGCACTTATTTACAGTTAGTTCAGCAAACAATGTTTGTTTTTGATCCAGTTTTATAATAAGTGTCAAGTTTAATGGAATTTATTTACCTCAAAGATTGCAGATTCTATTAGTGGAAAGGTTGTTTTTGGATTGATTGTTTCTTTGGCTGTTGATTGTCAAGATGTGGAAAATTTTTGGTAGGATTCTGGAAAAAAAATATGCAAATAAAAATGTTTATTATGATTTTCGATCAATGTGAGAACATTTTAAATGAAAATGTTATAATGTATACCTATTTATTATTGCTTTCATTGTTGTACAGTAATAGAGTTTGAAAAAATGGTTGACACTTTAATATTTAACAACAAGTTCACTATTGTAGCACTTCCATGGAGTTGGAATAGTAATTTATACCTCTATACTATCCAGCACTTTCCCTACTGTACCACTTACCTGGAGTTAGAATAGCAAGTAATACCCTTACACTATCCAGCACTTTCCCGATTCCAGCACTTACCCAGAGTTAGATTAGCAAGTTATACTCCTACAGTATCCAGCACTTTCATTATTGCAGCACTTTAATGGAGTTTGAATAGTATTTTATACCTCTATACTATCCAGCACTTTCCCTACTGCAGCACTTACCTTGAGTTGGAATAGTAATTTATACCTCTATACTATCCAGCACTTTCCCTACTGCACCACTTACCTGGAGTTGGAATAGTAATTTATACCTCTATACTATCCAGCACTTTCCCTACTGCAGCACTTACCTGTAGTTGGAATAGTAATTTATACCTCTATACTATCCAGCACTTTCTCTACTGCAGCACTTTGTAGGAGTTAGAATAGTAAGTAATACCTCTAAACTATCCAGTATTTTTTAATTTCAGCACTTACCTGGAGTTAGAATTGTAATTTATATATCTATACTATCCAGCACTTTCTCGACTGCAGCACTTATCTCGAGTTGAAATAGTATTTTTTACCTCTATACTATCCAGCACTTTCCTTACTGCAGCACTTACCTGGAGTTGGAATACTAATAATACCCCTACACTATCCTGCACTTTCTTTACTGCACCACTTTTTAGGAGTTAGAATAGCAAGTAATACCCCTACACTATCCAGCACTTTCCCTATTTCAGCACTTACCTGAAGTTAGAATAGTAATTTATATATCTATACTATCCTGCACTTTCCCTACTGCAGTAGTTACCTGAAGTTGGGATAGTATTTTATAACTCTATACTATCAAGCACTTTCCCTACTGCAGCACTTACCTTTATTTGGAATAGTAATTAATACCTCTTTATTATCCAATTCTTTACCTACTCCAGTATTTTGTTGGAGTTTAATTAGTAAATAATATTTGTATATTATCCAGCACTTTCTGTATTGCAGCATTTACCTCGAGTTAGAATACTAATTAATACCACTACACACTGCAGCATTTTATCATCTGTACCACTTACTTTGAGTTACATATACTATTAATTGATACTTCATTATTATCATGCATATTTTCTTCTGAAGCATTTACCTGGATTTTCATAAGTAATTAATTTTTCTTCTGTTCTACTTCTGTGGATTATATTTCCGTGAAAAATTTCATTAATCTGCTTTTCAATTTAATTACCTTTCGAAACGAAGCTTGGCTTTCAGATTTTCGTTTAAATGGCTGGTTTTTGCTTTATTGTTTCCAAAGATTTGTTTGCGTATCTAAATCAAAGAAATAAATAACATTAATTTTCATGTATTTTGTTTTTCTCTTGGTGATGTTCAGGTTTATATTTTTATTATTTTTCAAAAAACGAAAATGTTAAAAAAAATGATATGTAATTATTTTACTGTTATTATTTACTACACTTTGGATATGGTTGCCACATTTGATAATATGGGTTAGTAATTACACTAGGAATGTCCGATTTTATTTTTGCACAAGTACTTATTAAAAATATATTTATTTACCTTTTGGTTAAGATGCCGGTTCACTTTTTTCAGTCAAAAATATTATTGTATTTATTTCTGAAGTGATGTTTTCTGTGAAAGTAATAAAAAACAGGGATGTATTAAGTGATTTATTTTGGCTTGTTTATTTTAGAGTAGTCGAAATAAATGTGAAAATGTACCTTCTAATTATTTAAGCACAGTAGTGTTGGCAGATTTTTAAAGTATATTGTCTGTGGATACACGTCTTTTTCCTCCAAGTCTTGAGTTCTTCGACTAATAAATTAAATAAAAGTTTAGCACATGTTATAGCAAAATATATATTTGATTTATTATTTTCTTGTTTAGTTAAATAATCGCATTTAGAAAAAATGTATTTGTCGTTTTGAAAAATGTCGGCTTTTCAGTACGTTTATATGTTTATTTTATTCTAAAATATGTGTTTTTAAGTAATTACATTTATAAATAATGTTATTAATAATGTTAAACATTTTCGTAAATGCGTTATAAATTAAATAATTTCTTTAATATGTCGTCAACTAATAACGTTACTCACTTGTAAATCGATTAATACTTCTTCTCAGTTGTGATACCGAATTAGATAAGGTGAAAAGGTCGGAGAGTCAGGTTTGGCGTCTGGTCACTCTGGTAGTTGAGGATCAACTGGTTCTAAAATGGTGTCTGCCTCGTATTTATAAGTTTGGGTTACTGACTCAGTTTTTAATTTTAAAAAAGCATTAGTATTGTGGTTTTTTGTATGTTTAATTTCTCTGAAAACGTTTATTTTAAAACTTAGTTAAAAGATATGTTCTTTGTGTATATACCGCCGTTTTGGCATCCATTTTGAATGTTGTGTTGTGGTATTAATTGATAAAAATAGTAGTAGGACTATTCTATGAGTTACTGTTTCAAAATGGCGGCTAGTTTTAACTCCATATATGTATGAATTTGATGTTTTTTTTAAATGTCATGTAAAGTTTTAAAATATATATGTATATGTTTCAATTTTTTGCGATTTTGGAATGTTGTGTTGTGAAATATGAGAATTTTAGCAGTAGAGTATTAATTTTAGTACCCGAGCATTAATTTTCATACTCGAGTATTATTATTTTTTTCTCGCTGATTTGTTTATAACGTTGTAGTTCTTTTTCACATTTTTTAATACACTTCCCTGCCCAAACCCCCTATTTTCCCTGCATCCCGTTCCAGGTTTTATTATACAAATAAAAAAATATATATTTATTTATTTTGCGTTGTAATGGTATGCGATGTTCTTTGTTTCGTTGTAATGGTATTTTTACATTTATTTTACTCTATTGCGTTGTTATAGTACTCGTTGTAAAAACATGCGTTGTAATAGTTTTTGCGTTGTAAAAAATGTGTTGTAATGGTATGCGTTGTAATAGTACGCGTTGTAACGTCATATATCCCAGAGATGTGATACACAAGGATCAGAAGGGGTTCATTAAAGGAAGATATTTACATGAGCTAGCACATAGGCTTATAGGAGCTATCGACCCTGCAACTTCCCATTCAACCCCCTTAGCAGTAATAACTCTGAATGCTTCTAAAACTTTTGGTAGGGTAAGGTGGTCTTACTTGTTTACTGTTTTGAAATGATACAAGCTTGGGGATAAATTCCGTAGACTAATCCAATTAATATATCAGGACCCCTCAGCAAGAATATTAGTGAATGGGAATTTATCATAATCTTTTAAAATATTTAGAGGCACAAGACAGGGCTTCCCCCATCTCCTCTTTTGTTTAATCTTTATATAGAGCCTCTTGCATATAAACTGAAAATGGCGGCTAACACTCCTCCTTTTTCCCCTTGAGGGTTGGGTAAAGAAGGTAGCATTATCCAGCGATGAACCGATGGTCTTTGCCTTGAATCTTGCAGTGGCTCTGCCGGCCATCCTACAGACAGCTTCAGAGTTTGCCAAAGTGTTTTACTTAAGGGTGGGTGTAGTTCGCGAAGTAGCGCTACGCGAAGCTACGCGAAGTGCATTTCGCACTACGCGAACTTCACGTAGCACTACGCGAGCTGCGTAGTAGCATGTTCGCACTGTGCAAGATGTGTTTTCAATGATTGCACAGTGCGGACAAGCATCAGGCACTGTGCAATCATTGAAAACTGCATCTTGCACAGTGCGAGCTGTAGTTTTCTGCTGCTCGAGTAGATTATTACTCGAGCTGCTGCTTTCTCAACGCGAACTGGTAGTTTCTCATTGAGAGCAGTCGCGAGCATGCGCAACCACTCACAACGAGAAACCTTACCTCCCCGCGTTGAGAATCTCGCCAGGATGTCATTTTGCTTGCTCGTGGTCGTGAACATGGCGTTCAGGACCGCGAACAAGTAAAAAATGAGTGCTGCACTATGCTACGCTGCACTACGCGTGTTCGCACTGTGCTACGTGCAGCTCACGTAGTACGAAGTTGCGCAAACTTCGCAAACTCCGCAAGCGTTGCGTAGTGCTTCGCCCAGGGTTAGTTTTGCTATTTAGTAAATTAGGGGAAAACAGAGGTTATGTTAAGGATCCAGAGAATGAATAACCCATTGATCAAAAAGGAAATGAGATACTTGGGCATAAACATTGTGAAGGATATTAATGAAATTTCAGGAATAGACCTGAGTGAAATACTAGGAGAATTGTGCAATTAATTAAGAGATGGACACACCTACCTTTAACAATTCTTGACCAGGATAATCTGGTCAAGATGATGATATTGCCAAAAAATACTTTCCTATTCAAGCGAACCCCCTGCATTTTGAGAAACCTTCAACTGATAAAGTCCAGCAGGTGATAAACACATTTATATGGGCATATAAGGGGATTAGAATCTCAAAGAAGAAGTTGTGGAAAAGAAGGAAGGGAGAAAGGGGGTCTATCCCTATCAGAAATCCAATATAATGCTTAGGCCTTCCAACTGATTAACTCCAGAATACTTTTTAATCTTTTAAAATATTTAGAGGCACAAGACAGGGCTTCCCCCATCTCCTCTTTTGTTTAATCTTTAAATAGAGCCTCTTGCATATAAACTGAGAATGGCGGCTAACACTCCTCCTTTTTCCCCTTGAGGGTTGGGTAAAAAGGTAGCATTATACAGCGATGATCCTATGGTCTTGGCCTTGGATCTTGCAGTGGCTCTGCCGGCCATCCTACAGACAGCTTCAGAGTTTGCCAAAGTGTTTTGCTATTTAGTAAATGAGGGGAAAACAGAGGTTATGGTAAGGAACCAGAGAATGAATAACCCATTGATCAAGAAGGAAATGAGATGCTTGGGCATAAACATTGTGAAGGACATTAATGGAATTTCAGGAATAAACCGGAGTGAAAACCTAGGAAAATTGTGCAATTAATTAAGAGATGGACTCACCTACCTCTAACAATTCTTGACCAAGATAATCTAGTCAAGAAGGTGATATTGCCAAAAAATACTTTCCTATTCAAGCGAACCCCCTCCATTTTGAGAAACCTTCAACTGATAAAGTCCAGCAGGTGATAAACACCTTTATTTGGGCATATAAGGGGATTAGAATCTCAAAGAAGAAGTTGTGGAAAAGAAGGAAGGGAGAAAGGGGGTCTATCCCTATCAGAAATCCAATATTATGCTTAGGCCTTCCAACTGATTAACTCCAGAATACTTTTTAATATGCAAGATGGATCTGAATTAGCATCCATATGTATTGCAATGATAAAGGAAATCAAGGTGGGTGTAGAGAGGTTCCTTTTTTTAAATTTGGAGACCCAAAATACTTCAAACAAATGTAAATAAAAGTGCTTCAATTATTGGCTCGAATGTGGTACACTCTTAGACGAAGTGGGGCGAATACTTGAAATTTAAATATATGCAAATGAAAATTTGGGAACAATGCCGGAATTTGCCCGTGGGTATTGGAAATGGCTTGGAAGAGCAACTTATCAAATAAACTCCAGGAAACAAAGAAGTTTCATTGGGAATTAAGAGACCCCATGGATGGAGAATTCAGCCCGGTAGAAGAGTTATAGGGGAGAGTTATGGGGAAGATGCTTGCCAAGGGAGCACTTACAAAATATGTGGTAAGTATTGATGTGCACATTATATTCCATTGTGAAGCCTGCTTTTTAAAGAGCAACCACCTCTTTTTACTCCACAGGGCTTATATAACACCTGAGAAGCTTACAAAGACGAGGAAAAGAAGACCTGCTATATGTGCACGGCGGTGTCTAGAAAAGGCGACGGACGTCCACATGTTTCAGAAATGACCAGGAATCATGAGGTTTTGGGATAAAGTGGGAACTACAGTTTCAGGTATTATGGGGCTACACATTAAGTTAAGCCTTTCATTGATTATTTTTGGAGTAATGGAAGGTGTTTTAGGAATTGCTAGAGATTTCCTGTTTTATTCTATTTTATTGGCCAGAAGCGAAATCGGTTGAAATTGGGTGGGAAGTACCCCCCTCAACATTCAGAGTGGTTGAATTCCCTTTTTTGTATGTCTAGAATTGACCTATTAGGGAAGGATTCTAAGAGGAGAAGATTCTGATCGCGGTTACAGAATTGTGCTAGGGTGTAGTGGGAAGCAATCGTTATTGAGGATGCAAGGGTTTACAGACTTGTCCAATGATTACACCTGGGTACTGCAACCACAAGAAAGCCTAAAATAGCAATGTATACAGATATGGGCCTAGGTACCACAGGCTAGTGCTACTCTGGACCATCTGGTGGCACAAGCCTCTCAACAATATCCATGAGGCCGTGCAAAGTTACACTTTGTGAGGCTGCCTAGTGTTGCTCTGTGCCATGGGTACATTGCAGGGACCTTGTGGGGGGCTTTTTGCCCGACAAGACCCATGGATAATCAGAATGATTTATGTAAAGCTATGGATGCAAACCAGGGGCTGTGAAAAAAGTCTATACCTCCACCCAATCTGACATCAACTTGCATTACAATTCACTGTACACTTCCTGCACATAAACCATAAATGGAATTGTTTTTCACTGCCAATGTGAGCTTCAGAATGCAGGACACATGAAAACAGAAAAGCCACGGTGAAATCAAAAAATAGATTCTTGTTATGGCTCTACTGGGGATGTCTAACAAATTAGAGACTGCACCAGGTTGACGAGAGTCTGATTACCTGTCTCAGTGTCACATTACAGGGGTGTTACACGTGAACCCCCACTGCAAGGCACATGCAACACGCCCTTGATGCACAGTCTAGTAATGCAGTGATTTACCAAGCCTTGCTGTCCTCAATATTTAGGTCACACCAAGGCATGCATGGTAGTATTGTATTGCATCATCAGCATGAGTGAGATTCCTGCACTTCCCAAATGAGGGAAAAGTTACTCTACTATGGAGTAGGAGCCCTCGGTATGAACACCTTATAGTCAACCACTCCAGAGCACTCATGGCTATATTTCATGCCATATTGTGTCATGTTTGCAGATCTCCAGTAGAGAAATCAAAAGCCAGGCAAATGCCAATATACACTACCCTGTGTGGGCTAGAAAAAAAATTAATACAAGTCAGTGCCTTTTGCCGCATTGCATAACGTTTCTGAATGTAAACTGATCCAGGGGGCACAGGCATTTCTATTCATCCACCTATGGATTGCATGCAATCCCAGAGTGCCCAAGGCGTGTAACCCAGGGATATGGGTGATTTCACCACTCATCACCGAGGACGCCATAACAATGAGATAATTATTTTAGTGAGTTTGTCATTTCTGCAAACGATGTGTGCTGCAATCTACAGTACACATAGTAAGAGAGAAATACAATGAGAAAGATACTTACGCTATGTGCGCTTCACATTAACATTCTGACTGTGTGTACATCCTTTGTGTTTGTCCTTGTCCAATTTGCTGAACTTACGGAAGACATTTATGTTGCTGAGGCGGCTGAAACATTCCCAAAGCATGGAGAAGATAATAAAGTTGGAATAACTGAAAGTCTTTGTTACAAATGCCCCCCTGAGATGAAAGAAGGGGTTTTGCTCATATATGTTTTCATTTGGAACCGTAGGCATTTATTTAATGAAAGTATTTCAATTACTTTGCCCTAAACTAACAGGGGATTGTGGTAGAGCGATTTTCCTCAACCTCTTGCATTCTCAGTGAAGTGTGGCGCAATCACATCTGGGTTGGGTATGAAACCATTGACATATCTAACAGGAGTGATTCTTACCTTACCAATAGATCCATATACGTTTAAAGTATTTTGTTTATGTTTGTTTTCTTGTTTCCTATAGCATTAATATATTTATGCTCTATCCCGAGTTCCCAAGGATTCCATACGAACTCGATCTACAAGAGACAAGACACTCCTTGTGGACTCAACTGAACAGTTCCTATTTTTCTTTACAGGTAGTTATCCTAGGTTTAGCAACTGTGAATACAGTCTAGAGAGGTTATACCTTAGGTGCTCAAAGTCTCTCTATAATAACAAGCAGACTTTGAGCTATCGAGAGGTGGACCGTTTATGAGTAGCGTTCTGATCCCGAGGAGTGATACGACAGCCAACCTTCAATTATGGTTATGACAGATGCAACATGGTAATTTGATGTTGCATTGTGTCCCTAGTTATGTCCTTGACATATCAGGTACACTTTGGGAAGTCACAATACATGTACTTACCAGCTATTGCTCATCTCACCTAGGTCAATAGCCATGGAGTCAAGCCCCTAGCAGACTGTCGGAGGAGCACACATTAACAATTGCTATGGACACGTGTACCATACCATGTGTACACTAGAGCATTGTTCCAAATCTTGTTCTGTATCACAATGGTTTGACCTGCATTAGGTCAGGCAATGCCATTGCAACTGCAAAGGTTGTAACCCGTGGTGTTCTTTGGCCCAGCCAGATTCTGTAGGAAGAAATGTATGTTATCATGGATGGTGACTTCATTCATCATTTAGTTTGATGGGTTTTGGAGATAGCACATGTGATATTAGAAGCTTTGTGAAGCATTATGATGATTCACACAGTTCCCACTTCTAATTTGTCTGATTTTTTTCTTTCCACTCCAACAGCCAACATAGCCCTGAGCAGAGGAAGAACTACCGTGTGGCTCAGGGGTTAGAGGCGGCAGACCCGGAAGCCGAGATCGGCCCTGGACCAGGGTTCAATTCCCCGCCTCGACGGTGGTTGGGCATCATAATTCCACGGACCCGAGATCGGCCCTGGACCAGGGTTCAATTCCCTGCCTCGACGGTGGTTGGGCTCAATAATTCCACGGACTCGATAATTCTCGCTCCGGTGCCTACTTGACTCACGGGTTCACACTCTGCGACTCTGGGCAATAGCTTGCTTAATCTCCACAATGGCCCCTCGCGGCGGGATGCCTGGCTTTCACCTTGTGGATACCCTGCCGGGGTGTCTCACAGGGGAATACCAGGACGGGTTCCCTAAGCAAGCGCATAGATGCCTGCGATGTGGGCGATTTGCGCTATATATGTACATTTACATTTACATTTACCTTCTCCTCCTTGAATGGTACCACCTTCAATTTGTGAAGGAGAGGTATACCGACACATGGTGCATCGCACCACAGGGGCCAGAAAAATCCCTAATCAGGAGCAGGACATGCAATAATGGCTGACCAAGGAGGTGCTTCAGACCCTGTGCCAAGCGCATCCAGTAGCCACGTCACAGGACCAGCAGTGCCCCCGTTCCAAACTGAGTGCTAATTTTGAGATGATATTAATTAAGGATATGTCAAACATGAAGCTCCGGGTGGCCACACTGGAGCATAACATTGACAGTGTGATCTAGCTGTTGTAGACTCTCAACTAGGCTGTGGCCCAAATTGGGAAGCAAATTTAGGCCACAGGATGCTATTCCACCAATCCCTATTGAAATAATATATTTTTTATTGTATCGTTTTAATAGTATAGTTTAGGGATAGTTAGCTTTGGCATAGGTTAGGGTAGGTATAGATGTTTAAATATTTTAGGTGGGGTTTATTATATTTGTGGGTATTGGGGTGTGTAGGTTATTTAGTGGGTGGGGGATTGATGTTTAGGATATGTGCTAGAAAAATAAATATATAACAACAATTCAAAAATCAAATATATATTTGTTTAATTTTATATGTTACGTTAGTTGTTGTATAGGTGTTGTTTCCGTTGTCTTTGTATGAAGATGCGTATTAAGGAGTTGGGTTTTGATGTTTATCACGTTGTGTTATATGTGTAGAGTTAGGCAGGATAAGATAAGGTAGTTTCAGATGTATTTTATCATCAGGTAGTGTAGGTTAGGTTAGATAAGTTAGTTAGTCTACTTTAGATAGTTTTAGGTAGATGACGTATTAAGGTTACATTAAATATCATTAGTTTCTACATACAAGTCTACAGCATGATTTACTGTGTAGGAGTTTGCACATCTGATTAGGTAATGTAAAGTACATGCATTTGACTTTGCTAGCAGAGTTTGTCCATATGTGTGAATAGGTGAATGACCTATGGAGTGGACCCTGTCAGGTTGCCTATGGGATCACATGAGGCATCTACAAACATCATTGTGAACTGTACCTGACAAACTTGATGTGAATGGAAAGAGAGTTAAAAACTGGTATTCACATAGTGCTGCTGGATGTGTGTAAATTATGCGACATACATTGGAGGGATGGTGATGTAAAACCATGGTCAATAATCTGAAAGATGTGCTGACACACTGATGCCAGCCACTTACACACTCACATTTGCCTCATTTGCTTTCACATAGCAGTGCTGTTTGCTGGCTAGTATCAATGATTAGACTACCCATCACTGCTGTGACTTTATTGACCACTTACATTGACTGCATGATACTTGTTGCACGTCATGCTTGTGACCATGAGTAACTACTTGGTAGTCTACACACACATATTGAAATGAAATGAAATGAAATGAAAAATTGCACTTATATAGCGCATAACTGCCCGGAGGCCTCGCAGCGCTGGTGACTGATTACTGTGTTCGACTGCAGGGCAGAGTTAGTACGCTTTTGAGAACAGGTAGGTTTTTAAGTGTCTCCTAAATGACATCAGATTGTCATTTTGTCTAAGGGACAGAGGCAGGGAATTCCATGCCTTTGCTGCTGAGCAAGTAAATGAACGGCCACCCCAACGGGCTTTCTTGATTTTTGCCGTAGTTGCCAAATGCAGAGAGGCCGAACGAAGAGTTCCCCAAATATATTTCCCCAAATATATTTCCTTCTGACTGCATCACTTTGTCCGTGACTCCATTACACACATGTCCCACTGGGGAGTAGTGGGTGTCTTTGACCTACACAATAAACCATGTACTACTTGGTCTACAATCCAACAGACACACAAAACACAGTTTTTTTATATTGGATGAGTTCATACAGTCATCAAGAGATCTATACATTAAATCAATACAGCATGATAAAAAAACGATGTTAACATTTCTAAAAAAAACATAAACAATATGATAATGCCAGTAGAAAATCTCATATTGCACTTTGCCCTCAATCTCATGTTAATTCGTTAATCTTGTAAACTTTTACTTTGGAATGCAGAAGGAAGCCTCCCTTTATCCCTCAAACTATCCCAACACCCTCCACAATCTCTGAAATTTGTTATGGGATCCTGGGGCATATTATCAAGACAGGCGATAAAATTATCGCCGTTTTAGCGGCAGAAAACTGCCTCTAAAACGGCAATAATGGGCTTCATAATATGCTCCAGGGAATTCCAATTGAAGCTCGTGTTGAATGTGAAGGACATCTAACATGGGCTTCAATTGGAATTCCATAGAGCATATTATCAAGCCCATTATCGCCATTTTAGCGGCAGTTTTCTGCCGCTAAAACAGCGATAATTGTATCACCTGTCTTGATAATATGCCCCCTCGTTCTTAATGTTATCAATGATTTTTAAGATTTTTGACCACCATTGTTGGGAAGTCAGGATTACTTCCAAATGACAATTCTGAAGAAGTATTGATCTTGCAAATAATACAATAATAAACAATTGTGTTTTCTGCAAGGGTTCTATTTTAGCATGGGGACGTACCCCAGAATCACTGTTTACATATCTATTGATTGTTCCATCCCTAATGTGAGAAAATGATCCTGAATCCCTGTCCAAACTGATTTAATTAAGAACATCCCCAAATAATGTGGGTCCAGTTACCCTCCCTCTCCATTGAGCACCTAAAGCAATGTTCTGGTATCCGGGGGTTATTATTTTTTTTTTTTATATGTTTATTGGTTTTCATCCAATAACAAGGATATACATCTGCCCATAGTAGTGACATCGCATCATCAGCTTTACCAACAACAAAACAGTGCAAAATAAACCCCCATCCATTCCTTTCCCTCCAAACCCAGGCTGGAACCCACACAGCGTCGAAATTGCACAAGCACACATGTAACTGTACATATACAATGTAGTTGAACGGACACAAAAGAGGCCTGGAGCGAGCTATATCACAGTCGGGTATCAAAGCCAATGTACAACAAAGAGCCCCGGTAATGTCCTCCCATGGAGCATGATTCGGAACCAAACGAAGCTGATCAGAAAGTTGACACAGGCCAATGTACAAAAAATTACTCGGAGTCTGTACAAGTGAGTAAGTAAGCTGTCAAATGGAGCACAAAAGTCCTTCGTGCAGGACGCCTCAGGGAGCTCTTCCTCATATGTGTGCAGTTGAGCCTTACAATACAATAGGTCACGGAGCCATCTTTTCTTGGTCGGAGCCGCCTTCGCGCCCCAGCATTGCGCCACAGCTCGCTTTGCAAACAGGGTGGATATAGCAATGAGTCGCCTATTGCAGGGCTTAAAGCAGTGGACATACCCTAGTAGACATATTTCAGGGGTGCAACGTACCAGCTCCTGCGTGATATCTGCTAGCATCCTCGTCACGTCCTCCCAAAACGTAAACACACGCCCACACCGCCAGGCCTCATGCACAAAATCCGCATCCGCTCCTCCACACCGCACACAATTGGCAGTTTCTCTCAGATCATATTTAAAGAGTTGTGCCGGGGTGTAATACAATTGGTGCAAAAACGTAAAAAGTATTATTCGCAAATTGCAATTCGCTGTCAGGCGGCCAGTGGGCTTACAGCATATCACCAACATTTCCGGAGTGAAAGTGTCTCCCATTACCCTCTGCCACTTCACAAACGAGGGACTATCTTGCTGCTCACACTCAAGTAGGGAGGCATTATAGAGTCTGGTGATTAGGCCCTGGTGTTCAATGCTTGTTAACATTGTCTGCAGGGCCCGCAATGTGGTAGGCTCTGCTGGGAACTCTGGATATGCTGCCTGAATGGCCTGCCTCACTCTCACAAACATGAAACCACCGTCCGTTCCGGTGCGCACCTCATGCAATTATTTGAAGCAACCATTGACGTAGAGATCTCCAAGTTTTACAATCCCCACCTTGGCCAACTCATTAAGAGCTCGCCGTTCGCGTGCAGCCGAGATATCCGGATGTGACGCTAGTGGCAATAACGGGGCATATAAATAGGATAATTGAGCTCTGTCTGCAAGTTGTCGCCAGGCCCTGGCTGTACAATGCACAGGACTAATCTTGGTCCGAGGACCGCCAGTGCCACCGGAAAGTGTTGCCGCCTGGATCGCCATAGGTAATACCCTATCCGCCTCTATGGCCACGTGAGGCTGGAAGCGTTGCGGGTAGTGCCAATAATGGGCGAACTGCGCCTGAGTGCACAAATAATAGAGTCTGAAATCAGGTGCCTCAAAACCCCCCTGTTCAAATGGTCACGTCAGAAGATCCCACCCACATCTCAACTTTTTCCCTCCCCAGACAAATATCAAGAGCACTGATTGAAAAGTTTAAAAAAATGCCATATTCAATGTTATAGGGATGTTGATGAAGAAATACAATAATTAGGGGAGGAAAGTCATCTTGACATCTGCTAACCGATCCGCCAGCGAAAGGGGTAAGTGCGCCCATCGTTCCGCTCTGTCTGTAATATTCACAATTGCCCGCCCATAATTTTTCAAAATGGGTCCCTATGGATCTATACTCCCAGATATTTGACTGGGTCTGATGTCCAAGTCAGCTGGAAGTCTAGCGTAATCTCTTTCGTGTGTTCCGTGAGTGGGAAGACCATTGATTTTGACCAATTGATTCCTAGGCCAGAAAAGCTCTCAAATTTAACATATTCCCGGAGTAGCATGGACAGATGTACCTCGGGATCTCACACATAAAGTAGCATATCGTCCGCGTAAAGTGACACCACCAGCGGACGCTGATGGAAACGCAACGCAGCCTCTCTATGTAATTGCCGAAGCTTACAGGCAAGAGGTTCAAGGGCAAGCGAAAAGAGAATGGGGGACGGCGGGCAACCTTGGCGGGTGCCGCTCCTGATTGGAATCTGTGAGGAGACCCACCCATTCACACGCACCCTAGCAACAGGGTCGTCATACAGTACCCTGATCCATTGCAAAAAAAAAGAGGGGAAACCCATTTGCAGTAATACCTTAAACATAATTGACCACTGTAACGAATCGAAGGCTTTCGCCACATCCAAAAGTACTGCAACCGCTTGAAAGTCAGGAGAGAAATATGGCAATGTTGAAAAAATGGTGCGAAGATTATGTGACGTGGAGCGCACTGTGACAAACCCAGACTGATCTGGGAGGACCAGCAAGGGTACCAAGGGTTGCAATCTAGTTGCAATCATTTTGTCCAATATTTTTGCGTCTATATTTATTATGGATAGCGGTCGGTATGATTCATATGTGTTCGGGGACTTATCGGGTTTCAGACGCATCACTATTAGCGCCTCTGGAAGAGACGGAGGCAATTTACCGGTGTCATAGGCCTCTGCGAAGACTTCCAGTAATCTCGGGGCTAGTTCAGCTGCATATGCTTTATAAAATTCACTGGGTAATCCGTCCATGTCGGCCACCTTGCAGGTAGGAAGTGCCATAATTGCCATTTTAACATCCTCTACATAAAACGGCACCACAAGATATTCCCTGTGCGCATTAGAGAGCCAGCCCAGTGCTACGTCGTCCAGATAGTTGCCCATCTCCTCAGAGGAGATATCGTGTTTGGCAGCATACAAGCGGGTATAAAATTGCACAATCGACTCACTAATTTTAGGCATGGAATAATGCGGGGTGCCATCTTGATCCAGTATCTCCGCAATGTGTTCCTGGCTCTTAGGCGTTGCAAGTTTCTGTGCTAAGGATCGACTCGGGCGCCCTCCCTCACCGTAATAGCGAGCGATTCTACGACGGGAACAATAGAGAAACTCTTGATCCACCGTTTCATCATATTCGGTGATGAGGGACTGTATGTCCGCCCAAATATCTGTGGGGAGGGAGTAGCCTCATACTCCTGCTCAAGTGCAGAAATATCAGATTTTGGCTTTTTAAGGCGGTGCCGGATATCTCGCAGCACTCCTGCCTGCACACCAATGCACACCCCACGTATAGTCACTTTGAAGGCCTCCCAAAGCACTCCTGTACTGTCCGCCGTGCCCTCATTTTCATGAAAATAGTCGCCAATCGCCTTCGTAATGGTCTGTCGAAAAAAACGGATCAGCCAGTACCGTAGGCTGCAAACGCCACGAATAAGGGGGGCGCTCGCATGTGGGAACCAGTAGTGCCAAAGTAACAGGGGAGTGGTCAGAGCGTGCGTGCCTCATGTTTCACCTACGACACCCATGCACAAGCAGTCTGAGAGTAGCCAAAAATCGAGATGAGACCAGGACCCATGGACGGTGGATATGAACGTGCTTTCCTTACTATCAGGATGTCGACACCGCCACACATCATAAAGGTTCCCTGCATCACAGATCCCTTGCAACGCCTCAGAGGCTAGCTTAGGACGTGCCTCGCTGCTACCCGTTCTATCTAGTCATGGGTCCAGACACACATTAAAATCGCCGCCCCATATGATCGTCGCAGGAGGGAACCCTGAAATTCTACGCTATACATCAGAATAGAAGGAGGGGTCATCCACATTTGGGACATAGACATTCACTATCAGCACACTCATACCACCCAAGCATCCATAAAGGAGCACCACTCTCCCCTGATCATCCTTCTCCTCCCTGTACACTGTGAAAGGGATGCCCTTCTTTATTAACACCAGCACCCCCCTGGCATAGGAAGAATAAGAGGAGGCCACCCTGATACCTGCCCAGCGTACACCTATTCCCTTGGCTGAATCTAAAGTGAGGTGGGTCTCCTGCAGCAGAGCCACTTGCACTCCCAACTGATCCAGATGGGCAAAAACTGATCTAAACTTTTTTGGGGAGTTCAGCCCTTGGATGTTCCAGGTGAGAAAGCGAACTGTATTATTAATCCCCATAAAAGTTTTGTAAAGTTACCACATGTTCCACATTGACCCCATAGCCTCCAGGCCAGCCAAGAGAGTACGTGCCATTGCCCGCATAGGGCCAATATATCAACCACATCATCTTGTGCCATTTTAGAATCCACATTCCAGCCTTGAACCCCCTCAACCGCCAAGCCCACAACCCCCCTCCCACTTCAGCACCCCCAACTCGCCAAAGCCATCCCAACCCTGACCATACCCACCCCAACCCAACATGAAAAGAAGCACAGACATCTGGGGTACTCCCATTGGGGGAGCGTTGAGAGCTACTGTCCTCCCAACTACTAGGAGGTGGCTAAGCTACAATAGTCACATCAATGCAAAATACCAAACTACATAATAGTTCCTGCAGCTCCAGGACAATCAGATAAAACGTGATATAACTGCTGTATCCATGAAATAAGGCACAGACACCAAGCTGAGGCATGAAAAAAGAACATAGAGCAACATTCCAGGAGACCCGCAGTCTCCCATCCCATATATAGCAGCGCCCTCTATAGCTGGTAAATATCGGTGCAGTCCACTTCACTCATCCACATCAGAGGTCGCCTGCGATTCACGTCGCTGTTTCATCAATTTCTCCGCATGTTCCATGGCAGCTTTTGGAGGGGTGAACATTTTTGATGCAGCATCTGTTCTAATCAGCAAACGAGCCAGGCAGAGCATTGCGTAGGGGACCCCATCCGCTTGTAAAAATTTCTTATTGGCTCCAAACTCTCAACGAGCCGCTTGCACTGCCACCGTGAAATCCGGGAAAAAAATAAGGATATTTCCTTGGTGCTCAATTGTCCCTTTCTCCCTGGCCATTCTCAAAATGGAGTCCCGATCCCTATAGTTTAACACCCTAGCGATCACCGGGTGTGGGGGTGCACCAAGGACTGGCTTGGGGGCCAAAGAGCGGTGCACATGTTCAATAACAAACATAGAGGACAGGTGGGTGGTACCAAAAATCTCCGTGATTAACCGTTCAATTAAGGACTCCATGTTCCCCACATTTGTGGACTCCGGCAGCCCAATAATAAGTATATTGTTCCTTCGGGGAACGGGCCTCCAAATCCTTATTCTTCGCTTGTATGAGGGTGAGGACCTTCTCCATATTCAAGGCCTTCCACGCCACGTCATTAAGACCATCTTCGGCTGCAGAAGAACGTAGGGGGGAGAGAAGGAGGTTAAACCAGACTAGGTCGGCCTCCAAACAGTATTAGAAATACATGAACCCACTATGAAGGGTTCAGAGACCTAGGTGGTGTGTATGGTTACTGCCAATTGTGTCAGTGTGTACCAAAAATTAAGAAAGAAAAATGTCTTTCTAGAGTCCCCTCACTCACCGGGGTTTCCCCACGGTGACATGCTTCATCATTGGGGCTTCCCAATTCTCTACGAAAAGGGGCGTGCTGCGACAAGCGGACTACGCAGGAGCACTTTTTTTGTGTGACAGGCTATGTGTGGTGCGAAGTGTGGTGATGGTGGAGTGGGTGTGTGATTAAAAATACCGTGCTAGTGGGCCTCAACAATTTATTTTGCTCCTAGTCTGGTATATTAAAAAGGGGGTGACACTGTTATCTGGCCTTAAATTAGGGCTAGATCAGTGTTCAGAACAGTGTCACCCCCTTTTTAATATACCAGACTAGGAGCAAAATAAATTGTTGAGGCCCACTAGCACGGTATTTTTAATCACACACCCACTCCACCATCACCACACTTCGCACCACACATAGCCTGTCACACAAAAAAAGTGCTCCTGCGTAGTCCGCTTGTCGCAGCACGCCCCTTTTCGTAGAGAATTGGGAAGCCCCAATGATGAAGCATGTCACCGTGGGGAAACCCCGGTGAGTGAGGGGACTCTAGAAAGAAATTTTTCTTTCTTAATTTTTGGTACACACTGACACAATTGGCAGTAACCATACACACCACCTACATCTTCGGCTGCAGACACCCGCTGCTCAACCTCTCCCATGCGGACATTTTATTTTTCCAATTGGGAAGACATATGGTCCAATCGATGGTTCACTGCAGTCCAACAGTCTTGGACGAGGGGCAAGTGAAAACAGAGACCTGAGACCGGTCTTAAGCCCACTGCCAGGGCGAAAAGCCAATATGGATAACAGCTGATATCCATCAGTGGCCCACAGAGGAGGCGGATGATGAGCATAAGGAGGTGATCGTGGCTAATCCACCAATGAGCACATGTAAGTGAACTGCCCCAACAGCGACACCCGGGGTAAATCAGAAGACAACTTCCCCAGGAATAGATGTCTTAACTACCTCCTTCCTGCTAAAACTATAACAGACCATTGAAAGAACACTGGATGCAACACCAATAAATCCTGGAAGAACCGCTGACTTGGCAACGATCCAAACAGAGGGTTGGAGCCCGATGGGCCTTGCAGATCAGCAAGATGCAATGGAAGAGGCTACACTCAAAGTGTTAAATCTGTCAGCAATAAGAGAAGTACAGGACACAATGGCTAGGGCGTTGCTATGGCAGCCTACAAAGATGGAAGTACAAATTGATTTACTGCAGTCAATAGCTCAGCACCTGGTGCGCCAAGATGACAAGCTGGCAAAACTAGAGGCGTCACTTGAAGTCCATAATGCCAACGCAGCATACACTAACTCCTGTGCCACCATTATAGAAAAATGGTCAGGGCTACCAGAAGTATTAAAGGACATGCTGGCACTTGCCAAGGGACAGAGGGAGATGTTCCCTTTAGAACAAACAATCCCAAAGACATAAGCTGTGAAGACGGCACCACCAAAAATTACCAACTATTTTCCAGCAGATAGCCACGTATCCAAGGAGCCAGCGGCAGGGCCAAGCTATAAGAACATCATAGAAACACAATGGAACGGGGACTCTGAGCCCCTACCACTTGCCACAACTATTGATGTTTCACAGGGTGAGGCTTCCCCGGCGGAGAAGGTGGATGGAGTAGGGGCAGGGGCAGAAGCCCCACTGTCAAGGAGGATGAAGAAAAAGATGAAGAAACAACTGAAGAAATTCAAAGCCACAAAAAGACCAATATTACCAGCAATACCAACTTCTGGTGCTACAGAGAACAAAAACAGCTCAAAGCCACTTTTCCCCATTTTCAACTTCAAACAGGTAACCAAGGCCAAAACGACAAGGGAAGAACATTCCGTGTCAGGGGAGGATCAAAGTCAACAGAATACCTATTGGGAGGGCCCACAAATAGTTGGGCAAACATTAGCAAAGACCCATGATGAGGAAGTTCGGCAGAGCATATTACAGGAGGATGCCTGTACACAATCCAGGGCCTCTAGCTCCGCATGCTGGGAGCACCAACACGGGACTGCAAAATATCCTAAAAGAAAGCAGGACGAGCCGCAAGAAGAACAAATAGAGGCGGAATCGCCAAACGGGGCGATAGGCAGACATCAGACAGGAGACGTCCATAAAAACCCACTAAATCTGAATTTCCAGAGGTCCACCACCTGGGGAGACGGGCAGACACTGCACACCTCCAAGCATAATAATCAATCTGCAATACATGAGGTGATGCTTATTCCCAGATACACAGCCAATGGCTCTTACGACATTCTGAACAGGTCTAACATTGTCCGCCTCTTTAGCCATATTGAATCCTTGGCGCAGATCACCTCAGATAACATAGAGTGGGTAAAGTTTAGAAGTCTGGAGTGGGATACCCATGGTGACTCCATTTTGGTTGGATTCATACAACAGCTTCACATCTCGCAGAATGGGGTATTGAAGTTACCGCCCTCAGTGCACCAAAATATCCACATTTCCTTACGCCCAATTACGATCAGCAGGAATCTACATCATTCCTCAAAGGTACAATGAATAAAAGCCTAGTTGGGGGAGTGAAACCAGGGAGACTAAGAACCCCGCTAAAAATCAATATCTCGCACAGAGGCACGCAGCGAAGAGTGCAGCCGCTCCAGCAAGTGATGGCCCACACGGAGGACATATGGCAACAGGGTCCCTAGTCAAATATACAGCAATTAAAACAGAGGATGTTCGATCTTAATTAGTGGCCAAGATGGTAAGATAACCCTTATCTCATGGAATATTGCTGGGTAAAGTAACATCTTTAGAGACAAGGCCACACTAGACTATCTCGCAAAGGGGGACGTATTGTGCTTTAAGGAGACCTGGGCCAAGTCAACCACCCCAATTGGTTGCTTCTATGAACATCACATACCAGCGACCAAAAGGACCATCTTTGGACGCCTGTTTGGGGCTTTATCCAATTTTTTAAGTCACGCTTGCAAATTTAAAATCAAAGATATAAAAGTAGAGTCATCTGATCTTCAAGTCATTATAATAGAGAGGCTGAAATTGGGACAACAGCCCCATCCTCTGCTACTAATTAATTGTTACATTAACCCAACTAAACTTCAAACAGAACAGGCCATGGAATCCTTCACCAGCATCCTGGAAGACATACTCATCAGATTTGAGAATCATAATGTGATAATTGCTGGAGACTTCAACACAAGAGTTCTGGATCAGATCCGTGTCACACCTAGTAATGGGAAGAAGTCGGGCCCATTGATCTCACTCCTCACAAACTTTTCCTACAATCCACTCATGGAATAAAAAAAAATCAGCCGTTCCTCATGGATCCCTAAATCGACCTTCAGGAATATCTCCACCATAGACTATATTTTTATCAATGAAGGGCAGGCACACAAACTATGTGACTTCACTGTGGACAACAGAGACAAAAACGACCACAGGCCTCTCTGTGCCTCCTTTAATCTGGCGCTGGAACTGGTGGAAGCCCAGGAAACAATTGGAGCAACCACAGGCAATGAACGTCATCTAGCCCTCAAAAGAATAAAATGGACGGCCAACCTTAGTCATAGCCTGTCAGGTTATGTAGCCAAAAGGGAGGCGGAACTAAAGACACAAGATATAAAGAACATCACACATTTTTGGGAAATACTAATAACGGATTTACAGAAGAAATTGGGTAACACCAAAAAATCAAGATGCAGCCAACACTCAAATCAATCCTTGCCAGAACGTCAAAAACCGTGGAGCCTGACACAAAGCAAACAAGCCCTTAATAAGGCAATTAAGGCAAAAAAGAAAGGTATCTTCTACTCGTCACAGATGCCCTCCATCCCTGCCTTGCAAGCCACTTATTAGAAGAAAGTCTGGGAGTTGAAAAGACAGCAGACAGAAAAGAACTGGCTTAAAGTGTTCTCCCTAATTAAAGAAAAAGACAACAGCAAGCTTTGGCGATACATCAATAGTATGAGCTCTGGAAGCCAGCGCAAGGAAAATAGTGTTGCAGGCAACGTGTGGGAACAGTACATGTAGGGTCTGTACACTAGTGGAGCAAACAAGATGGGCTTTCTCAGTTCAGTGTTGTCGCAGGTGGCAGCTGTAACCATTAAAACTCAGAGTGCGCAAAAGGAAATTACAGTGCACAGTCAGCCCATCACTTATACAGTGGAGGAGACTGTAAGGTACATTAGGGTGATTAGAACAGATGGGGCCCCTGGTCCAAATGGTATTCCCACCCAAGTCTTCAAAGCCGCTCCTGCCTTTTTTAAATCCATACTTACCCCGCTATACAATCATTCATTCTTCACAGCAATTTACCCAACATCCTGGAAAGGCTCGGTCTTATTACCAAAACATAAGAGGGGATTCCACTCGAACCCTGCTAATTATAGGCTCATAGCCCTTCTTGACATAGAAGCCAAGGTTTAAGCCCGCCTATTACTAAGGGACCTAGAGACCTGGGTGGACAAGAACGGTATTCTCCCGTCTTTTTAGACTGACTTTAGAACTAATAATTTCACCATGGACAACATCATAGCGCTCTCTCACCTCTCGAAGCAAGCCGTATTTAGCCATAAGCTGCCCCTATTTTCTGCTTCGTAGACTACTCCAGGGCCTTCGACCGAGTCAATCGAAGCTGGTTATGGGTAAAACTCAAATCTTGGGGGATCCCGGAAACCCTGCTGAAAGCAGTAAAAGCCCTCTACGAGGGGACATGGGTCCGGGTCAAATTAAGTCCATCAATCGTAACACCAAGAATCAAAACTAACACCGGACTATAGCAGGGTTGCCTTTTGGTCCCCCTACTATTCAACTTGTACACTGCAGACTTGGGGCAAGCCCTGAAAGATGCCAGCCTAGTACCGCTGAGAATGGGGAAGTTGGCCTTGGGAACTTTCCAGTTTGCAGATGATACAGTGGTCATGGACCACACTAGGGTGGGACTCCGAAGAGCATTAAATAGTCTTGCAATATACAAGGAAAATAGCCTACAGATCAATGAGGGCAAGACCAAGATAGTAATCTTTGGTAAATGCCCTCACAAAAAACAAGCAACATGGTCTTTGGGTGAGCACCGAATCAGGGCAGCTACATCCTACAAATATATGGGGGTATGGGTGTTGGAGAGGGCCACAGCAGCCACACACAAAAAGGAGTTAACTGCGAGAATTAACAAAATAATCCTGTCTCTCAGACGTCTAAGCCATCGCCTAGTAAGTCCATCTACAGAACCCATGCTGACTATACTTAGGGCAAAACTGATTCCAGCGATCACATATGTTCACTTAGCCTTCCCTGGGGCACTTGAGAAAGTCATCAATGTGGCCCAGATAAAAGCTTACAAGACCGTGCGACAAGCTCCTAGACAAGCAAGGAATACCAAGCTAAGGCTGGAAATAGGATTGAACCGCCCGGACTTGGTACTACAGGGGGACCTAAAAAAATATCAGAGTACTGAAAGCCCCTGAAAACAATCTAAAATATTTTCTAAAATGTATTTTCAGGGCAGCGGGTTCCCCATGGCACTCCAAGTTGGAACAAGCAATAGACCTATTGAAAATCGAGGCAGAGAGCATGCCCCTTCACGAAATTCCTTATTTTGCCTGGGCCCAAGCTGTAAAGTGCCAATTCCAGACCATCTCGTCTGAACGGGATCGTTCATCACTCCGGTACAACTCCCTCACACTGGCCCTGGATAAGTCATATACTCCTAGGAAAGCTCAACCATATTTGATAGATTCACTTTGAGCCCAAGCAAGAAAGAAAATTCTGTACTTGCTACATCTTTTATGCTGCTGCTCAAAGCTGGCCAGCGATCGTCGTCGTCTGCTGCGCCCGGCCCTAAGGGACTTGGGCCTCAGAACCTGCAGAGAGGACTCGGACTGGTGCTTTTCAGAAACCACAACTTGTTTACTTGCCAGGGCTGGCAAGTTTATCCATCAAATTGGAATTACACTTGATTCCCATCAAAAGGCCACAGAACTCAGGGGTCCTGTCTTTCTGCACTGAACATTTTCTGGTGCCCTCACCCTGTTAGTCGTCACCTAATTCAGGGGTTTCTTGCAAGGTCACTGTTAGACCTGACATCCTTGACGTGGTTTTCCCCCATTCTTTGCCTCTGACTCATGTATTTTTGATGCTGTGCTGGATTTCGTTTTTTCTGGTTTAGATGCTTTGGACCCTCTGCCACTGCTGATCAGTGTCAGAGGGTAAGTGCTCCCTCTGTTTGTGGATTGCCTGGCTGGTCTGAGTGTGACAGGGGTTGCAGGGCCCCGGAGGGGATCGGAGTGAGCCCAGGGGTGAAAGGCAACATCTGTTGCCAGGGAAGGGGGAGGAAGAAGCGCCTGATAGTGCTGGGCTGTGTCTGCCTGACCACCATGCTGGCTAACTCCCCTGCCGGCCCACTGTCACCTCTGGCCCTGAAGCTGACAGGAAGAAGAACACCAGACACATTCCAGTGCTCAGGGCCCCCTTGCACAAAGACTTCAAAGGACTTCAAAGACTTTTTGGGGTATAAGGGAAGGACCCCAGACTACAGAAGATTAGATTCTAAGATCCTACAAGCAAGAAGGAACCTCGGCTGGAAGAAGGACTGCTGGAGAACTGAAGGAAGATTGCCTTGCTGTGAGCTCTAAGGGCTGACCTGTTCTGCTGTCTAACTGGAAGCTGAGGAGGAGAAAGGGACTTTGCTGTGTGCTGGGACCCTGCCTGCTTGAAACTGCCAAGACTTTGCTGTGTGCTGTGTCTGCAAATTGAATCTCCAAGGGCCTGAGAAGAGCTGGCCTCCTGTTGGGAACCCAGGATTAAAGGTTCCTAAAGCTTTGCCCAAAAGCAGCTGCCAGATCGTGCTGTGGTGACCTGGGACGTGTGGTACTCGACTGGGGAGCGTGAGGAAGGGATCGGTGTGCTCATCGGCACATTCCCAGCGAGGGTCGGAGGCTTGTGGTGCCTCCCCTCGTGAAACCCGCTCCCAAGTGGTTGTGAGGCCGAGAGGGGGTCTATTCGTGACCAGCGCCCTCAAAAACCCTTTGCCGCCAAATCACCTTCGCGGCCCGGGGCCAGAAATACCCCCAGAAGATTGCCGATCGTTAGGGGAGCTGAAGCGGCGAAGAACGAAGCCGCCGCGCTCCCATTGGTTGAGGGAGCCGAGCCCCCTCACTAACGCCGCGACGGGATAGGCCCGTGCGGCGCAGCGTCATCAGTGGTGGTGGGCCGTGATTGGTCACTGAAGCGGAGCGTCATCAGCGAGGCCGCGCTGCCATTGGTTGGCGGCCTCGCGCTCAGAGGGGCTCGTCTGAAGAGCCGCAACGGGATTGGCTGCCTCAACTGAAGCTGCAGAGGAGCCGGGAAATCACCGGGATCACCGCCGGGACCGGGGAATGACGGACCTGACCTCGCTGAGGGATATTGCAGAGTGCTCCAGCCCCCGGCCTGCCGTGTCTGCTCCCCGCTGCTCTCTGAAGGACCGAGAGCGGGCGGAGAGCATCCTGAGACCGGCTGGGCTGGAGCGCTAGTGAGCGTTCACCCGCGAGGTGCGCCTGGGGGCCCAAAGCCATACCGAGCCCGGGGAAGGGAGTCCACCTCCCCCCAGCATCTGGGTGAGACGCGCTTGAAGTGCTTAGAGTCCCTGACGCCAGGGGCTCGTTGTAGTGGCGTATTTTGGGCATTGCTTGATTTAGCTCCTTTTTAAAGAGCGGCTGTGAGATCAATCTGAGGCATTATTTTTAAGACTAAGATAAGAGACTAGAGACTATTTTCTTTTTAATAAGAACTTCCTACATACATGCAACCATTAAGAATTAAGTGCAACCCTTGAGAAGAAGTGCTACGTTTTTATAATGAAGTAATAATCATGCAACTGCTTGATTTACCTTGCTGAAACTAGATAAAGTTATATATTTTTATAAAATATACTTACCTGTGTGGTCTCAGTTTGTGGTGGATTGGGGATTATTGTTATGTTAAGTGCAAATGTTATCCACATTGCCTCTGTTTAGCCTAGACTGCTCGCGCCATGCTACCTAGAGGGTGAGCAGGGGTTATCTCTGAGGGTTATTCCTTCACCCTGACTAGAAGCAAGGGTCCCTACTTGGTCTAAGGTACTTACCTCTGCCAACTAGAGACCCCCAGTTCTAACATTGGTGGCAGCGGTGGGATTTTGAACTAATAATTGCACTTGACCTGCAGTGATTTCTTGTACATCACTAGTCTAGTTTAGCAGCACAGGTTGCGCAAGATTTTTTCTTTTTGGAGTGAAACCTTTTTAGTTGAAAAGGGCAGGAAGCATCATGTCTCGGAAAGCGCCAAGCGTGACTGTAGAAGTGGTAGGGGAATTTGAAATCCAGGAGTTGTTCATCTATAACAAGGAGCAACTGAAAGCATTCTGCAAACAGCTTGGATGCCCAGCGAAGGGCAGCGCAAACAAGGAAGAGCTACAGAAAGCTCTGAGGGCCTGGTGGGAGGCCAAACATGGTGGTCCAGAAGTTGATACGGGAGAGGGTGGCGCACAGGAGAATGTTTTTCTGCCTAGTGCTTTGCCAGTGAGGAAGCCAGGGTCTAGGACCGGCAGCAACCACTCCGGTAGGATTATTTCTAGAGGAAGTGGAGGAGAATCAGAGGGCTAGGACCCATGAGATTGAGCTTTTTAAGCTCAAAACCCAAGCAGAGGAGATGAGACTGCGCCTTGAAGCTGAGAAGGCGTTGGAGGAGAAGAAGCTCCAATGGGCTCATGAGAGGAACATGAGGGAGCTGGACTTTAAAAACCGACAAGGGGGGTCCAGCCCTAATGGTGGCAGCGCACAACCAGTACAGGCGGGTAAGTTATACATACCAAAAGATCTGGTACAGAATTATCAGAGAGGGGAGGATATTTATGCGTGGTTTGGATCGTATGAACTTGCCCTAAAGATGAATGAAGTGCCTGAGAGGAATTGGGGGGCAGGATTGTGGAAGCATTTTGAGGCCTCTGGGAGGGATGTCTTGGCACCCTTAGAGGTAGCAGGTACTTTATCCTACCCCGCCATGAAACAGGCTTTATGCCTCAGGTATGGGCTCACTGCAGAACAGTACCGCCAAAAGTTTAGGAACTTCAAGAAGCTTGATTCAAGTACTTGGGTGGAGTGTGTGAGTATGTACACGCGTGCACTGGAAGGTTGGATAAAGGGCAGCAAAGTTACTGATTATGTGGGGTTGTGTCACTTGATTAGTAGGGAGCACTTAAGTAGTTTATGTGTCCCCGAGCTGCGCCAGCATCTTTTGGATAGCAAGTTAACTGATCCCAGTGAGCTTGCTAAAGAGGCGGACCGCTGGACTAGCACCAGGGTCCACAAGGGGGTGGTAAGTACCCCAGCCAAGGGTGGACAGGGTCCCCAGCAGAAGAGTGGGGGGGACGCGGGTAATCAAAAGGAGTCTTCTAAAGGGCCCCAAACTGGTTCCCAGGAGAAGGTGTCACCACCCCCCAAGTCTAAGAAGTCCTGGCCCCATAAAGGCACACAGGACAAAAAGACCCTGCCTACTTGCTATTCGTGTAGGGAGGTGGGGCACATTGCCCCCGTATGTCCAAAGAAACCTCCAGCACCCTCTGGTGCTCCAGCACCGGCGTTCGCCAGTGTAGCTTTGAGAGGGGATTTGAATTCTAGTGGGGAGAAGGGGTTAGCATTGATGACCCTTGTCTCTCTAGGAGACCAAGAGATGGCCCAGGAAACTTTGCTGCCCCAAAACACTAAGAAATACGGGCAGAAGGTGACCATCAATGGACGGGAGGTGGAGGCTCTGAGAGACACAGGGGCCAGCGTGACATCTGTCAGGTGTCGGTGGATGTCTGAAGAGCAAATTGTTCCCAAGGTACTCCGGCCTGTGGTGGCATCTGACAGTTCAGTGCGCTACTGCAAGTTGGCGAAAGTTCCATTTGAATGGGGAGGAGTCTCTGGTATTTTGGAAATTGTTGTAAGTGATGCCTTGCCTGTAGATTGTCTATTAGGTAATGACCTGGAGAGCTCCCCATGGAAATAGGTGGAGCACAGGACTCACTTGGAGATGTTGGGTTTGCCTGCGTGGATCTGTGTGTCCACCCGTGCAATGACAGCCAGAGAGGGCGGTCTAGCAGAGCTGGAGCCTGGAACAATGGCCCAGGAACCTGCCAAGAGAAGAAGGGGTAGAGGGTGCAGGAAACCGGCCCCCACTGTTCCCACGGTCCAGGAGGAGGCAGACCCAGAGGGGGATGCCCTGGAACCTACAGGGGAGCAGGTGGCCGAACTAGGGGAATTGCCTGAGCTGTCCCAGTTGCAGCAAGAAGGTGGTCCCTCCAGGGAGGAATTCTGCCAGGCTCAGAAGGAGTGCACTTCTCTCGTTGGTATGCGGCAGCAGGCTGCCGACCAGGCCGCAGGCCTGGGGTCCAAGGAGCATTTGATCTACTGGGACGATGACTTACTTTATAGTGAGCCTAAGTTCGCTGAGCCCGGTGCAGCCCGAGTGCTGGTAGTGCCCGAGCGCTTCAGGAACTTCCTACTGGGTCTGGCTCATGACGTGCCTCTCGCAGGACATCTGGGGCACGACAAGACCTATCACAGGCTTGTCACCCATTTCTACTGGCCCCAGATGAAGAAGCACGTCGCTGCCTTTTGTAAGTCTTGTCAGACTTGTCAGGCCAGTGGCAAGAGCGGAGGGAAGTGCGTGGCACCCCTCCAACCCTTTCCCGTGGTGAGCACCCCTTTTGAGCGGGTGGGCATTGACATCGTGGGGCCCCTGGATCCCAAGACAGCCCTAGGCAACATGTTTATCCTGGTCTTGGTGGACCATGCCACTCGGTACCCGGAAGCCATCCCGCTCAGGACGGTCACAGCCCCAGTGGTGGGCCGTGCCCTGATGGGGATCTTTTCCCGGGTGGGATTTCCCAGGGAGGTGGTCTCTGACAGGGGGACAAACTTCATTTCTAGGTATATGAAGTCCCTGTGGGCGGAGTGTGGGGTGACATACAAATTCACCACTCCTTACCACCCTCAAGGAAATGGGTTGGTTGAGAGATTCAACCGCACCTTGAAGGGCATGATTATGGGCCTAGAGGAGCCCATGAGGCAGAAATGGGACGTCTTGTTGCCATGCCTGTTGTTTGCCTACAGGGAGGTGCCTCAGAAATCCTTGGGGCTCAGTACCTTTGAATTGCTGTATGGCCACCCTGTCAGAGGGCCTCTTACTCTGGTGAAGGAGGGGTGGGAGAAATCCCGTGGGAAAACCCCTCAGGATGTGGTCAGCTATGTGCTGGCCATTCGCAACCAGACCAAGCGCTTCAGGAAGCTCGCTCAAGAGAACCTGGAGGCTAGCCAGGAGGAAATGAAGAGGTGGTATGACCAGAACACCTCTCTTGTGGAGTTCCAACCTGGGCAGAAAGTGTGGGTGATGGCGCCGGTGGAGCCTTGTGCGCTCCGTGACAAATGGTCTGGGCCATATGAGGTGGTGGAGCGCAAGAGCGAGGTTACCTATTTGGTTAACCTGAAGACTCCCAGGCAACTCCTGAGAGTTCTACATGTGAACCGCCTCAAACCCCACTTTGAGAGGACTGAAGTGACTATGCTCATGGCTACAGATGCTGGAGGGGAGGAGGATAGTGATCCTCTCCCTGACCTCCTGGCAGTCAAGGAGCAGGATGGGTCAGTGGATGGTGTGGTCCATTCCCTCAACCTGACCCCAGAGCAGCAGAAGAACTGTCGCCAAGTCTTGGGTCAGTTCGCCCCCCTATTCTCCCTGACCCCAGGTGTCACCAAGTGGTGCGTCCACGATGTGGACACTGGAGACAGTCTGCCTGTGAAACAGAAGTTTTACAGAGTGGCTGACAAGGTCAGAGCCAGCATCAAGGAAGAAGTTTCGAAGATGTTGACGCTAGGGGTGATTGAGCCCTCCAGCAGCCCCTGGGCTAGCCCAGTGGTCTTAGTGCCTAAGAAAGCTGCTACACCTGGTGGCCCCCCAGAACTCCGTTTCTATGTGGACTACCGTGGGCTCAATGCGGTCACCAAGACTGACGCGCACCCCATCCCCAGAGCTGATGAGCTGGTGGATCGGTTGGGAGCTGCCCGGTACCTGAACACCTTTGATTTGACTTCAGGTTACTGGCAGATTGCCTTAACTGAGGGGGCCAAGGAAAGATCAGCATTTTCAACACCAGAGGGGCACTTCCAGTTTCGTGTCATGCCCTTTGGGTTGAAAAATGCCCCGGCCACATTCCAGAGACTGGTCAACCAGGTATTAGCAGGGCTGGAGGAATTCAGCGCAGCCTACCTGGATGAAATTGCTGTGTTCAGCTCCACTTGGGAGTAACACTTGCAACACCTCTGCGCAGTGTTGAAGGCTCTGCAGAAGGCAGGCCTCACTATCAAGGCCAGTAAGTGCCAGATAGGGCAGGGATCTGTGGTGTACTTGGGACACCAGGTGGGGAGCGGCCAGGTGGCGCCCCTACAGGCGAAGATTGATACCATTCTGGCTTGGGAACCCCCCAAGACCCAGACTGAGGTGAGAGCCTTTTTAGGTCTCACCGGGTATTACAGACGGTTTGTCAAAGGTTATGGCACCATTGTAGCCCCTTTGACAGAGCTGACATCTAGAAATCAGCCCAGGAAAGTGAATTGGACTGAGGCCTGTCAAACTGCTTTTGACACCCTCAAAACTGCCATGTGCACAGCACCGGTGCTTAAGGCACCTGACTTTTCAAGTGAGTTCATTGTGCAAACTGACGCTTCAGAGCAGTACTCTCACAGGTCAATGATGAGGGTGGAGACCAACCAGTGGCTTTCATTAGTAGGAGGCTACTCCCCAGGGAACAGAGATGGCGTGCAATTGAAAGGGAAGCTTTCGCTGTGGTCTGGGCTCTGAAGAAGCTGAGGCCCTACCTGTTTGGGACTCACTTCCGTGTTCAGACCGACCACAGGCCCCTCAGATGGTTAATGCATATGAGGGGCGAGAATCCAAAACTGTTGAGGTGGTCCATTTCCTTACAGGGGATGGACTTCACGGTGGAGCACCGCCCTGGTACAGAACATGCCAATGCTGATGGTCTGTCCAGATTCTTCCGCCTTAGTGATGAGGACTCCCAAGAGGTTGGGTAGTTCTCCCCACTTTCAGCTGGAGGGGACACGTGTTAGACCTGACATCCTTGGCGTGGTTTTTCCCCCATCTTTTTGCCTCTGACTCATGTATTTTTGATGCTGTGCTGGATTTCGTTTTTTCTGGTTTAGATGCTTTGGACCCTCTGCCACTGCTGATCAGTGTCAGAGGGTAAGTGCTCCCTCTGTAAATTGTCATATTGATTAGGTATACCTGATTGGCATATTTGTATCACCATGAAGTCCCTAGTAAAGTGCACTGTGTGTGCCAGGGCTGGTGATGACAGATGCTACTAGTGGGCCTGCAGCACAGATTGCGCCACCCACATGAGTAGCTCTAAAATGGTGTCTCAGGCCTGCCAGCGCAGGGCCTGTGTGCAGTCAGCGGACTGCCATGTCCGCCTGGCCAGTGTCCCCACTGGCTGGGCCTAACCCTCCCCTGTCTGTGCACATCGGTCACCCCTATGGAAGGCTCAAGGTACCCCCCTGGGCAGGGTGCAGTGTATGGATAAGGTAGAGCATGTACTAGTGCAGGTAACATGCTCTGGTAGAGAGCAGCAGCCATTTTGTGTGCTCACTGCTGTAGGCTGTCTTGCTCCATAGAGTAACATGGGGAGGCTGGTCCCATTGGATCCCAGCCTATCTTCCCATAGGTACAAGATGGAGCATAAGTGAAGATATCCCTGAACTCGGAATTTAATACCACATCTTTTAGGAAAGGTTATTTTTGAATTCTGTGTTTGAGAATAGTACTTTTAGAAAGTGGCTGTTCTCTTGTCTAAACCTTTCTGTGTGCCTGGGCCTGTTTGTGGATTGCCTGGCTGGTCTGAGTGTGACAGGGGCTGCAGGGCCCCGGAGGGGGTCGGAGTCAGCCCAGGGGTGAAAGGCAACATCTGTTGCCAGGGAAGGGGGAGGAAGAAGCGCCTGATAGTGCCGGGCTGTGTCTGCCTGACCACCATGCTGGCTAACTCCCCTGCCGGCCCACTGTCACCTCTGGCCCTGAAGCTGACAGGAAGAAGAACACCAGAAACATTCCAGTGCTCAGGGCCCCCTTGCACAAAGACTTCAAAGGACTTCAAATACTTTTTGGGGTATAAGGGAAGGACCCCTGACTACAGAAGATTAGATTCTAAGATCCTACAAGCAAGAAGGAACCTCGGCTGGAATAAGGACTGCTGGAGAACTGAAGGAAGATTGCCTTGCTGTGTGCTCTAAGGGCTGACCTGTTCTGCTGTCTAACTGGAATCTGAGGAGGAGAAAGGGACTTCCCTGTGTGCTGGGACCCTGCCTGCTTGAAACTGCCAAGACTTTGCTGTGTGCTGTGTCTGCAACTTGAATCTCCAAGGACCTGAGAAGAGCTGGCCTCCTGTTGGGAACCCAGGGTTAAAGGTTCCTAAAGCTTTGCCCAAAAGCAGCTGCCAGACCGTGCTGTGGTGACTTGGGACGTGTGGTACTCGACTGGGGAGCGTGAGGAAGGGATCGGTGTGCTCATCGGCACATTCCCAGCGAGGGTCGGAGGCTTGTGGTGCCTCCCCTTGTGAAATCCGCTCCCAAGTGGTTGTGAGGCCGAGAGGGGGGTCTATTCGTGACCAGCGCCCTCAAAAACACTTTGCCGCCAAATCACCATCGCAGCCCGGGGCCAGGAATACCCCCAGAAGATTGCCGATCGTTGGGGGAGCTGAAGCGGCGAAGAACGAAGCCGCCGTGCTCCCATTGGTTGAGGGAGCCGAGCCCCCTCACTAACGCCGCGACGGGATAGGCCCGTGCCGCGCAGCGTCATCAGTGGTGGTGGGCCGTGATTGGTCACTGAAGCGGAGCGTCATCAGCAAGGCCGCGCTGCCATTGGTTGGCGGCCTCACACTCAGAGGGGCTCGTCTGAAGAGCCGCAACGGGATTGGCTGCCTCGACTGAAGCTGCCGAGGAGCCGGGAAAACACCGGGATCACCGCCGGGACCGGGGAAGACGGACCTGACCTCGCCGAGGGATCTTGCAGAGTGCTCCAGCCCCCGGCCTGCCGTCTCTGCTCCCTGCTGCTCTCTGAAGGACCGAGAGCGGGCGGAGAGTGTCCTGAGACCGGCCGGGCTGGAGCGCTAGTGAGCGTTCACCCGCGAGGTGCGCCTGGGGGCCCAAAGCCATACCGAGCCCGGGGAAGGGAGTCCCCCTCCCCCCCAGCATCCGGGTGAGACGCGCTTGAAGTGCTTAGAGTCCCTGACGCCAGGGGCTCGTTGTAGTGGCGTATTTTGGGCATTGCTTGATTTAGCTCCTTTTTAAAGAGCGGCTGTGAGATCAATCCGAGGCATTATTTTTAAGACTAAGATAAGAGCCTAGAGACTATTTTCTTTTTAATAGGAACTTCCTACATACATGCAACCATTAAGAATTAAGTGCAACCCTTGAGAAGAAGTGCTACGTTTTTATAATGAAGTAATAATCGTGCAACTGCTTGATTTACCTTGCTGAAACTAGATAAAGTTATATATTTTTATAAAATATACTTACCTGTGTGGTCTCAGTTTGTGGTGGATTGGGGATTATTGTTGTGTTAAGTGCAAATGTTATCCACATTGCCTCTGTTTAGCCTAGACTGCTCGCGCCATGCTACCTAGAGGGTAAGCAGGGGTTATCTCAGAGGGTTATTCCTTCACCCTGACTAGAAGCAAGGGTCCCTACTTGGTCTAAGGTACTTACCTCTGCCAACTAGAGACCCCCAGTTCTAACAGTCACTGTAATCAGAAATGACTTGGGGCCAAACAGGGGGCACGTCAAGAACTTTTCTTAATGACAATTATTTTCATGGAGAGAATGACCCTGTTGAATTCTTATATAACCATTGATCCCTAGAGGTGCAAACCCAATATTTTAAATAAAAAAAAAAAATCTTTTAATTGAAGTTTTAAATGGACATAAAGTAGTAAAGTAGTAAATAGAGCCCGTGTAGCCACAGTTCTATTTTAAAGCTGAACATCGGGTTTTTCCTGGGGATGGGTAGTTAGGAGGGGGCGCTGTTTATGTGTTTTATACTGTAAAGATTTTAAGTAATCGCACAGTTAATAAAAAAACACTGCAGAGTCTTAAATCTAACCTTTTTAGGCAATCTTGTGAGGTGTAAAAAATCATCAATCTTGCATTCCTGAAATATCAAGTTAAATAAAAAAATACCTGTCCAGTTTATTCCTGGGGGATTAAAATACCCAAAGGACTCCTGTGCATAATTCACAAAATAATAGTCTCCTATATCTGGAAAAGGAAAGGCCCTCTTGTTTCACTGGCTTACATACTGTGTCTAATTCCAATCTCTGCATTTTATTAGCCCATATAGAGGCCATTTCCTTAAAGGAGGGCGCAAGTAATAGAAGCAAACAGAAATTTATACAGCAGTAAAATTGACTTCCGAATCAATGCAACCCAGCCCATTATTCAATAGGTAAATAAGTCCATCTTGCAGAGAGCGCCTTAATCTTACTGATCACGGGAAAGTAATTCAATGCATACAAATTGTTAATGTTTTCTGTGACATATATTCCCAAATATCGCTTTGGCCTCGAATAAACAAGGGAATGAAATTCTAAAGGTAAAATGTCATGTGTGCAAATTACATAATAAAATCTCAATTTTCAACTTATTGATTTTATACTCACCTAGTGCTTGATACTTTTTGAAAATTTTAAAGACCCTCCTATGAATCTCTACTTCTGGTTTTAAAAATAAAGCTATATTATCATCACATTGAATTTAGTCATCCCATTTATTGGGGGCTGTACGCTCATATCGCTCTGGATTGCGTTTGCTCAGGGTTCTATAAAAGGATCAAAAAGAATGCCTGACAGGGGACACCCGTGCCTCGTTCCCCTTCTGACCTCACAAGTGACAATATTATGAGAGTTAACGATTATTTGGTTGTTGCACTATTATATTGCATAAAATTAGTATGGAATACAAACTCCCTGGGCCTTATTTATGAAGGCCTTGCGCCACTGGTGCGTCACTTTTAAAATGGGAAAAAGTGACGCACCGGTGGCGCAAGGCCTTCATAAATGAGGCCCCCTGAGTATAACAGAGGCCCAACACACTAGCTCGAATGCCTTTTCTGCATCCCATAATATGACCTGAGCGGGAACAAATTTTTCGGAAAAATAATCTGATGCTTTGATCAGTAAGCTCGTATGGGGGAACAGCTGTCTCCCAGAAACAGAGCCACATTAATCCATATGAACTGTACCAAGGATTATGCTCAAACAATTGGGCAAAAATGTTGCGAAGATCTTACAGTCAACATTTAAAAGGCTGATGGGCCTATATGAATTTAAATTTTCCTTGTTTTTATCCTTTTTCAAGAAGTAGCCCACTGTTGCAGCGAAATGATGCCGGGCCTTCTCCCCTTCCATTACATGATTGATGAGTTTCAATATCAAGATTTAAAACAGGTGCACATTTCTTATAAAACTCAGTTGGTAATCCATCTTCACCACAGGCCTTCACACTGGCTAGTGATTTCTCTACCTCCATGATTCCTTCAGGACAAAATTTAGTAACCAAAGCTTGCACATATCTCGATTGTAGCTTTGGAATGGGGAGCTGTCTTAAAAAGTGCAAGAGTTGGGAAACATCCACCATCTCTTCTGCACTATATATAGTTTTGTAATGTTTGAGGACTTTTTCCTGAATTAGAGCAGGATTTGCAATGTGATTTTTAGTTTCCTCCTCATAGAGGGAAGTTACCCTATTCTGTACTTGACGCTGGCGGGCCTGCCAGGCTAAACGTTCCAGTGCATATTTGCTTTCTTCGTAAATCTTAAGAAGATAAGCATCATTGGCAATGTATCCTTGGTCATAGTAACAGTCTTGCATATGTAGTCTAGCCTGTCTGAGCACCAGAATATTAGCGAAGGTTCGAGCTTGTAACTATTCCATTTTTGCCTGGTAAAGCTCTGCTTCTAACAGTGTCCTACGTTCTGGTAGACAATTCCTCTCTGAGATTAGTCTAGATGTTATGCAGCCGTAAATAGTTACTTAAAGTGCTTCTCATATAGTTTCCACCCAGTCCATGTTTGCATACACCTGGACCTGCTTCAGGACGGCCGCTCCACCACTCTCCTCCTGTGCTTCTGCTGTGACGCTGTGACGCTTCCCAAGTTAGACGCTTCCTGGTATCGTTATAACTCGCTGAACTGCTGCTGCCTGTGTATTTTGGCGCCTCACACGCATAGCGCTTCTGCAGATTATCAGCCTCCTCCAGCGCTATTGAAAACTGTATTGCTTGTCTGCGCATTGCATTGCAGGATTGCTGCTCACTCGATAGCTTGCTGTGGCATTTAGTTTTGTCAGCGATTTGTTAACATTGTGCTCACGCGCTGTTTTTCTGTATTTACTACCCCCGTGTCCTCTGCCCTCGGACCCTCCATTTTGTTGTTGTTGTTCTCCCCAGGCCCGCCCCTCAGCCACACTACCGCCTCCCTACTGCCCCTCCCACCCACGTTCATCGAGCCTTCCTCTCCCCCAGCCTAACTGTGACCACCTGGACCTGCTTCAGGACGGCCGCTCCACCACTCTCCTCCTGTGCTTCTGCTGTGACGCTGTGACGCTTCCCAAGTTAGACGCTTCCTGGTATCGTTATAACTCGCTGAACTGCTGCTGCCTGTGTATTTTGGCGCCTCACACGCATAGCGCTTCTGCAGATTATCAGCCTCCTCCAGCGCTATTGAAAACTGTATTGCTTGTCTGCGCATTGCATTGCAGGATTGCTGCTCACTCGATAGCTTGCTGTGGCATTTAGTTTTGTCAGCGATTTGTTAACATTGTGCTCACGCGCTGTTTTTCTGTATTTACTACCCCCGTGTCCTCTGCCCTCGGACCCTCCATTTTGTTGTTGTTGTTCTCCCCAGGCCCGCCCCTCAGCCACACTACCGCCTCCCTGCTGCCCCTCCCACGCTCCGCCCCCTCCACTGTCCACATATGTCAGATGGTCCCACGCGCTACGGCCACGCCGAAGGTGCGCCAAAGGTAAGCCCGTCTACGCCCGTCCGCGCCTGGACCGCGCCCAGCGCCAGACCCCCTGCCCCTCGCGCTGCCCAGCCCCCCCGCGTTACCTATGATGCCGCCTCCCTCCTAGCCCTTAACCCCGGTCGCGCCCCCAACTGCGTCCAAGCCGCTCCTGGACACACCCATGGACCTTTCTCATGCTACTCCTGCAAATTCAGCGGCACCGACAACATCTCCGCTACAACCACACCACAGATTCCCGACCCCAACCACCTACAATGCATCCTTCTCAACACCCGATCGGTGCACAGGCACGCCATTGACCTATGGAACTTACTAGACTCCTTCTCTCCAGACGTCGCCTTCCTAACAGAAACATGGATGAACGCTTCCTCCGCACCAGACATCACCATTGCCATCCCTGAAGACTATAAGATCACCCGCAAAGACCGTACCGGCCACACAGGAGGAGGAATCGCTATCGTTCATAAGAAATCTATCCGCATCTCAACTAGCTCTGACGCCAACCTCGCCAACTCCGAACACCTCCACTTCCAGATCCACATCGACCCCAAAACAACACTCAGAGGCACTCTCCTCTACAGACCACCAGGACCTCGCGCAAAGTTCAGTGAAGACATCACAGACTTCATCTCGCCACACGCGCTCCCCTCCAAAGACTATATTCTTCTGGGAGATCTCAACTTTCACCTTGAAAAGATCAATGACCGCAACACCACCACCCTCTTGGACAACCTCGCCAACCTCAGACTTAAACAACTAGTCACTTCCCCCCCCCACATCGCAGGTCACACACTCGACCCCATCTTCACATCCAGCAATCATGTCTCCTTCAGCCACACTACGGATCTCCTATGGACCGACCACAGCTGCGTTCACTTCACCTACAACAAGCCGAAACCCATCAACCACTCCCAACCTACCTTCCAAAGAAACTGGAACAAAATCACCACGGACCAAATCTCCGCATCGCTCCTTCGAAACTCCCCAGCCCTCTCTTTTAACGCCAACGAAGCCGCCGCCAACCTCACCCTATGGTTATCCAACACCGCCGACTCATTAGCCCCACTGAAAAAACGTCAAAGCAAACCTGGCAGCAAGAAAGCCTCATGGTTCAACGAGGATCTCAAGAAGTCCAAGAAACTCTGCCGCTCCCTTGAAAAGGCCTGGAAAAAAGACCCAACCACCAGCACCAAGGACACCTTCAAAAGCGCCACCCGCACTCACCACCAACTGATCCGAAAAGCCAAGAAAACAGCATTCAAGGATCGACTTGACAACAACGCCCACAACAGCAAGGAACTTTTCAACATCGTCAAAGAATTTTCCAACCCCTCGGCCAACTCCAACGACATCACCCCCTCTCAAGCCCTCTGCGACTCCCTAGCTTCATTCTTCCACAACAAGATTGCAGACATCCACAACAGCTTTGACAACCATCCCGGAAACCAACCCACCCTACCATCTGCTGACCATCTTCCCCCCGTGAACACCCTCAACGCCTGGAACCCAATCTCCACTGAGGACACCATCCGCTTGATGAACTCCATCCACTCAGGATCCCCCACAGACCCATGCCCTCACCACATCTTCAACAAAGCAGACTCCGTCATAGCACCGCACCTCCGAGACGTCATCAACTGTTCCCTCAACTCCGCTACCTTCCCAGAAGACTGGAAACACGCTGAACTCACCGCCCTTCTGAAAAAACCAACAGCCGACCCCACCGAACTCAAAAATTACCGCCCCATCTCGCTACTTCCATTCCCGGCCAAAGTCATCGAGAAAGCCGTCAACAACCAGCTCGCCGCCTTCCTCGAAGCCAACAAATCCCTCGACCCCTCACAATCTGGCTTCCGAGCAAAACACAGCACTGAGACCGCCCTCATCGCAGCAACAGACGACATTCGAACTCTACTGGACAATGGAGACACAGTCGCCCTCATCCTCCTCGACCTCTCTGCAGCATTCGATACAGTCTGCCACAGCACCCTTCTACAACGCCTCAATAACATCGGAATCCAAGGAAAAGCACTTGAATGGATCACCTCGTTCCTCACCGGAAGAACCCAGAGAGTCCGCCTTCCTCCATTCAAGTCCGAGGCCTCTGAACTCATCTGCGGCGTACCTCAAGGATCCTCACTCAGCCCCACCCTTTTCAACGTATACATGAGCCCCCTCGCGGCCATCGCACGCCAACACAACCTCAACATCATCTCTTACGCGGACGACACTCAACTGATCCTTTCTCTCACCAAAGACCCCAGCACCGCCAAAACTAACCTACACGAAGGAATGAAAGAAGTTGCCGAATGGATGAAACAAAGCCGTCTGAAACTGAACTCAGACAAAACAGAAGTCCTCATCTTAGGTACATCCCCCTCTGCTTGGGACGACTCCTGGTGGCCGGAAGCCCTCGGAAAAGCACCCATCCCGACAGACCACGCACGGAACCTTGGCGTCATCCTGGACTCTTCACTCTCAATGAACAGACAAGTCAGCGCCGTATCCTCTTCCTGCTTCAACATTCTTCGCATGCTCAGAAAAACATTTCGCTGGATCCCCTCAGATACAAGGAAAACAGTCACCCACGCTCTGGTCACGAGCCGACTGGACTACGGAAACACCCTCTACGCAGGTACCACCGCTAAACTCCAGAAGAAACTCCAACGAATCCAAAACGCCTCAGCCAGGCTCATATTAGACATCCCACGCAACGAACACATCTCGGGTCACCTTAAAGACCTCCACTGGCTACCCATCAATAAAAGGATCACTTTCCGACTGCTTACCCACGCACACAAATCACTCTACGACATCGGACCAGATTGCCTCAACTCTCGACTATCCTTCTACACCCCCTCCCGCCAACTACGTTCTTCCAGCCAAGCCTTCGCCACTGTACCTCGCATCAACAAGACCGCCATGGGAGGCAGATCCTTTTCTTACCTGGCTGCTAAAACATGGAACTCACTCCCCGCTTACCTTCGCCTCACCCAGAACCACCTAGCGTTCAGAAAGCAGCTTAAAACATGGATATTTGACAAATAATCCTCCTCCCCTCCATAAGCGCCTTGAAACCCTCTGGGTATGTAGTGCGCTATACAAATTTCATGACTTGACTTGACTTGACTATCTCATTTTGTATCCCTTTGCGCCATTCTTCATCTTCCATTTTAAGGTATTGAAACACATCTCCCATCAGGCCATTCTACCTTCTTCCCTGACACTTCCATCTCTTCCAAAGAGTTATCAGGGAAACTACTGAGGGCATGTGTATAGGCGCTTTTCTTCAGTTCACAAGAGGAAAGACAGTAATCTGTCTGGGTATTTCTCTCACCATATCACTACCAAATTCAGGATCTTGATATAATCTAACATAGCTCTGGCCGTTCGCAGTTTAGTTTGCTTACGGGTACCAGAAGTAGATTCTATTTCAGGATTTGCAAATAAGTTAAAATCCCCTCCTAATATCACTAGCCCAGGGATAGTCAACAATTCCTGGTATAGCCCTGCCATTGGAGCTGGTTCATCATAAATTGAAGCATACACAGTGCCTATAGTCACTCTAGAGTTGTTGATTAGACCGCTAACCAGAGCCCACCTTCCATTTTTATCTCTCTGGGAAAACGTAACGTGATATGGGAAGCATCTGTTTAAATAAATTGCAACCCTTGTGAGCAACATTTGCTTTTGAAGTACACTGATGCCCTGCCCAGTGCTTAAACATCTTAAACGTCGGTTCCTTTTTGTCCAGTAGTGGGTCTCCTGATTAAGCACAATATCTAGTGAGTGCCCATTCACCCAATCTTTGATTGCTTGAGCTTTATTCTATTATTAATACCATTAGCTATAAACGTGATAATTCACAGGTAGTCTTTATGTACTTTCATCAAAATTCCACAATATCTTCATGTACCATTGTTTTAACCTAAAGTTGGTTGCAACAACACTCCAGACAATACTTATACGCATGGATACTCTTATCCATCGAATACTTATTCCTTATTACATAATTTATGTGGCAACGTGTACATACCTCTAATTCAATCCTAAAATAAGCTTTTAAGATTTGAAATAGTCCCAGAGCCTTCATATATCCCAAAAGCAGATATCATTTTTTCTTTTATTCCCATATGCTATACCATAAGGTATAGTGTAGTGTGAAAGCGCACACATACATGTTCTTAAAGTTGCAGACATTTGTTGTCTTTTTTTATCTGGGACGCCTCCCTATTGCACTATTTCATAAATAAAGTGCAGGAGTGCATTTCAAAGCACCGCTGTGGGGCCCAAAGATGACAAGCATAGGTCTTCTCTTTTGGGACCTGCTAAGTATTTAGTTATGCAGCACAATATCCTTGGTGCTACCACATCAACTGTTGGGTGGCTAAACACTTATAAGGTCCCAAAGGTGGGACCTATTGGCCATGCCAATGCTTGGTGTGGTTGTGTGTGTTGGAGTGTGTCTGGTTATGTGTGTGGCTGTGTGTGCTTGTGTGTGTTTGTGGTTGTGTATGTGTGTGGTTGTGTGTGTGTGGTTGTGTGTGTGTGTGGTTGTGTGTGTGGTTGTGTGTGTGTGTGGTTGTGGGTGTGGGTGCAGTTGTGGGTGTGGGTGTGGTTGTGGATGTGTATGTGGATGTGTGGGTGTGTGTGGTTGTGTGTGTGTTTGTGTGTGTGTCTGTGTGTGTGTGTGTGTGTGTGCGTGTGTGTGTGTGTGTGTGTGTGTGGGGGGGTGTGTGTGTGTGTGTGTGTGTGGCTGTGTGTGTGCTTGTGTGTGTCTAGGGCTGAGAGGGGATTCCAGCCTGGGAAAAGAGAGAGAGATAGAGAAAGGGATGGGCGATTTAATAAGATGGAGACAGGAACTCGAATATAAGAGTACAAATTCTACTTTACATGGATTGCATTAAAGGGAAACTGCAGCCATCCAGATTTTGAAGACAAGTAATATTTTGAGATATTGGAGTTCACTCAGACACAATACCCATCGAATTGAAAGGACGATAATGGGAAGAACCGTCTTACCATATTAGGGGGCATTAATGAGATAGCAAAAGAAATAGTGATTTCTACATATTCCTTAATAGCGAATCGCAAATAGCAATTCGCTATTAAGGAATGCCTCCCCATTCATTCCTATGGGTCCTTAGGAATAAATGGGAAGTTATTCGCAATTTGCGATTACCAAATTGGTAATCGCAAATTCCGAATGCAATTTCAAGGGAGATAGGTAGCCAAAAGACCATCCTGATGCACCCTCAAAAACGTCATGTGTGCACATGTGGCGCACACACATGCCTAAGGGCATATGTATGCGCCACATGGCACTTGGAATGATGCAATTTTATACATTTTTCTAAGGATTTGTAAATTACCACCAACTTTAAGTTGGTGGTAATTTGCGATTCCTTATTGTAAATTCTCATTCTGAGAATGCTTCTTGCATGCTTTTAGGGAATCACAAATTGTGATTCCCTAACTGCATTCGCAAAATAGGTAATCGCAAAAATTGTGATTACCTATTTTGCAAATGACTTTTGGGATGATACATCCCAAAAGGCTTTTTACCGTTGGCAAACGGTGATACATCTGGCCCATTGTGATTTGCCAGGTTCACATACTATAATGTTGAACTTTCTAAAATTAGTATACAATTCATGTACATTAAACTTTAACAACTAAGTATACACAAGATGAGCTTCTGGGGAGTTTTATAACCAGCCACTGTATCGTAGCACCTGTTCACCCCCTAGCTTCACCTCTGAGTTTTATGTAGCACGAACTAGACACAAAAGTATCAGAGAGCACTTTACATGAGCCCCAGTTGCGTTACAGACAGACACATTCATTTCTGTTAGGCACGGAGAAATTAAGTGATTTGCCCAGAATCACGGGATGTTGAGTGACCCTGCCGAGACTCCAACCTGGTTCCCCAGCTCGGAGGTCGACCGCTCAAGCCATTAGGCCACATCCTACCCTCACCAGTGCTCCAAGAGCCGGTGTTCTCCAATTGAAAATGCTGCACAATTGCTGAGAAGCTCTGGCACTTTCCCTTTCAAATTACCGAAGTGCAGGTATTTTTTCAGTATGAGCAATGAACCCCTGCTGAGAAGTACGGGTACAGCCCTTTTCAAATGAAAAAAGTGCAAGTCCTCAGTACCTATACATGTAAGGCAGGGGTTTCCGTAAACTGGAAAACCATTCTCCGTGATGTTCGAAGTGCTGAAGGATCCGGGGTAGTGTGTAAGAAGCGGGAGGAGTCGGAGAGCAGAAAAGACTGGAGGCTCAAAGTTAATGAAAAGATCGCTGAGTGTTCCATCTAGTGTGTTGAAATAAGGAAGCAGATACCACTTGCATTAATAATTCAGTGTGAAAAATGAAATCATTTTTACGCCGAGCAATTACATTGGAAAATAGTCTAATTGTCCCAAACTGTTTATGTTGATTGTAAAATATGCCATTCAAACATATTATGCTTTCTTAATAGCCGGCAGCCTCTGCTGTAGGCCTGCAGTACATCAAGATTCAATTGCCACTGAGCCAACTAATTAACCTCTTTTCTAAGGCACAATGATGCCCTTCTCCTCGGCAGTTAATTACATCTTTCAAATCCCACAGCCCAGGGGCTTCCAATTCCAGCTGATAAGGGCGAAGGACGGTCTCCATCCATGTACTGTAAAAATGGATATTTCATTCAGCGCACCGCGTGCTTTAATTGCAATCCATACAAGGTTAAAAAGGGTGCAGTTAAATTGAAAGATCGTGGACATAAAATGGACCATGTTACGTGGAGACGCAAAGGGCACGTTCACAGCGTGCTCCTTGAAGGTAGGGGAGGACGGGAGTGCCTGTAAATGTCAGGAGGGCCTGCATTTAACCGCTCTCAAGTGCTTATCATCTGGGTGGCGTGAACAATGTTGATGCTTAATCATCCTGACAATTAATTAGTCGATTTACTTTCGTTTTTTCGAAAGCTTTTTCTATGTTTTTGAATTAATAGAATTAATAATTTTTCATTGCTGTGATTGATAAATATCCGAATATTATCTACTAAATATACAAAATCAACAAGTCTTTAAAATAACAGTCTAATATTTTCTATTCATGTGCTTAATCGGACTTCTCATTGTTGGCTGTTAAACACCCTCACATGTGCGTTTCCTCTTGAATATTAGGCTCCCTTATGGGAGGAGAGCAGGATGTTTAATAACTGGCATGGCTCACTGGTGGGGGTGGGGGTGGGAGCAGGGGTAGCGTGGGGAGGGTGTCTTGGGGGAGGTCACATAGGGGGAGAAGGGGGGTAATTCAATAATAAAAAAATTAATAATTTAAACTTACCTTTCAGCCAGCCGGGTCCTGCGTCTTCTTGGCTCCTGTTCTCCTGCCTCCGGCAGGAACAGGAAGCAGGCAGCCAGGCTCCGTCCCCTAAGCCAATTAAAATGCTGCAAGCAGCATTGTGATTGGTCAGGACAGCGCCCAGCCAGGTGCTTATGGGGAGGAGAAGGGCAGAATGTGCCTAACAGGTTTGGGCGGCCCCAGAGGGCCGACCAAGTAGTCTTTGTAGATTCAGGGCAGGAGTGGGCGCACCACTCCTTCCTTGATCGCAGAGCAGCCCCGCAGCAACCAAACCTTTTTCTGCTTTTGCCGCCCGCTCCCGCCTCCCAGCTGCTCCTCCCTCCCACTGGGCCATATATGGCAGAGTGCACGCGGTGGTGAGCAGTGACCTCTGACCCTCTGGGCCGGTCACCCCACGCACCGCGCACACTCCCCGTGAGTGAGCCCAGGCTGCCCCGTTCCCGCCAAGTGCCGCCGCTGCCCGCAGCTGTGCTCCCGGTCTTCGAGCCAGTACTGCATCTGCCCTGTTTGCACTGCGTGTCATCCCCCCTGTGTAAACTGTAATTTCTGCTAACTTTGCTGCTTTTTTCCCTCCGTGTAAATTCTGCTCCTGCTTCTGTTATTCTCTCCTCCTCTGGTTGCCCCTTGTTGTTGTGCCCAGCCCCTGCCGCGTCATCCCCCTGTGTAAATTGTAATTTCTGCTAACTTTGCCGCTATTTTTCCTCCGTGTAACTTCGGCCTTTGCTTTCTGTTAATCTTGCTTCTGCTGTTTGCCCCTTGCCCCTGCCGTGTTTCCCACCACCTCCCCGCTCCCCGCCGCCCCCCCCTGCGGCCCCACCCCCTTCCCTCGGTCGCCCTTCCCATTCGCCACCCCGCTCCCGCCTCCCAGCTGCTCCTCCCTCGCTCCGCCCCCCCACTCTCCACATATGGCAGAGTGGCAAATGCGCAGCGTGCATGTGCAGCGGGCGCGCCCTAAGCGTGCCGAAGGCACGCCAAAGGTAAGCCCGTCTGCGCCTGTCCGTGCCTGGACTGCGCCCAGCGCCCGAACCCCTGGCCCCCGCAGACACCAGCCCACCCGCCGGACCTACAACGCCACCGAACTCAACGCACTCAACGCCGGCCGAATCCCGGTATGCTACTGAGCCACCCCGAGACGCACCCACGGACCCTTCAGCTGCCACTCCTGCAAGTTCACCTGCATCCGGACCTGCACTGCACCAGCACCCACCAAGCCGACCACCAGCAACAACCACCTGAAGTGCATCCTCCTCAACACCCGCTCCGTTCACAGACACGCCGTGGAACTCTGGAACCTCCTCGACACCACATCTCCAGACGTCACCTATCTCACGGAAACCTGGATGAACGCCTCCTCAGCACCCGACATCGCCATCGCCATCCCGGACGGATACAAGATCACCCGGAGGGACCGCGGCAATCAGACCGGAGGAGGCATCGCCATCATCCACAGGAACACCATCCACATCACGACCAACACCGACGACACCCTCACAACCGCCGAACACCTGCACTTCCAGATCCACACCGACCCCAAGACCACCCTCAGAGGCACCCTCATCTACAGACCCCCGGGACCACGCACACAATTCAGCGAAGACTTCGCCGACTTCATCAGCCCGCACGCCCTCCCCTCCATTGACTACATCCTCCTCGGGGACCTCAACTTCCACCTGGAGAACAACAACGACCGCAACACCACCACCCTGCTGGACAACCTCGCCAACCTCGGACTCAAGCAGCTGGTGACCACCCCCACCCACCACGCCGGACACACACTCGACCCCGTCTTCTCCTCCAGCAAGGACATCGCCTTCAGCCACGCCACTGGACTCCACTGGACGGACCACAGCTGCGTCCACTTCAGCTTCAGAAAGAACACGATCCACCACCACCAGCAACAGGTTGCACGCAGAAGCTGGAACAAGATCACAGCCGACCAGCTCGCCGCATCCCTGAGCCAAGACCCCCCCGCCAGCTCAGCGAACCCTTGCCAGGCCGCCAACAACCTCACGAAGTGGATCAGCAACTGCGCAGACGACCTCGCCCCTCTGAGGACCCCGCCTAGCAGACCCGGCAGCAAGAAAGCACCTTGGTTCACCGACGAACTCAAGAGCTCCAACAAGAACTGCCGAGCCCTCGAGAGAGCCTTGCGCAGAGACCCAACACCAGACAACATGACCACCCTCTAGCTCGCCACTAGAAAAATCCACCAACTGAACCACACCACCAAGAAAACCGTATTCAAGGAACGACTGGACAACAACGCACACAACAGCAAGGAACTCTTCAACATCGTCAAAGAGCTCTCCAACCCAAATGCTGGAAACAACGACATCACCCCATCACAAGGGTACTCAGTCAAAATATCGAATCTTTAATTTCGACTTACACTTATATCGAGTTGCTAATATCGAAGGGACAGAATATCGATGGCCAGAATATCGATGGACAGAGTATCAACCCTAAGGTAAGTAATATCAAAATTACTCATATCGATAGCATATATATCGATGTAAGTAATATCGACATTACTTATATCGATAGCATATATATCGATGTAAGTAATTTCCATTTACTAATATGTGTTAGAAATTTTAGTTAAGTATTTAAATTAATTGTTAGAATATGTGTTTAATATTTTTTATATAAAAAATATATATAAAAGTACATTATATGTTTTAGTACCAGAGCGGGTTGTGGGTTTTTAGGGGAATAGGGTGGGAAGTAATTTATTTGTAATTAAATAATTATTTTTTAATGATTAATTTAATTTGTAATTAAATATTAATTGGCAATGAATTATTTTAATTGATTCATTGATTAATTAATTGATAATTAATGTATATTTATAAGTAAATTATATGTTTTACTACTGGAGCGGGTTGTGGGTTTATAGGGGAATAGGGTGGGAAGTAATTTAGTTGTAATTAATTAAATAATATATAAGCATATTTTAATTTGTAATGAATAATTAATTGGTAATTAATTTTATTAATTGATACATTAATTATTTAATTGGTAATTAATTGTTTTAATTGATAAATTAATTCTTTAATTGGTAATTAATATTTTTAATTGATAAAGTAATTATTTAATTTGTAATAATGTAATTTTAAATTAAATGTTATGTGTTACTACTGGAGCGGGTTGTCGGTTTATAGGGGAATAGGGTGGGAACTGATTTAATTACAAATAAATTATTATATTTTTATGTATATTTAATTTTTTAATAAAAAAATTAATTGCAATTAATTATTTCAATTGTTTAAGTAATTATTTAATTGATAATTAATTTTCAATGAAATGTTATGTGATAGTACTGGAGCGTGTTGTGTGTTTATAGGGGAATAGGGTGAGGTTGGAATAGTAATATTTACCCTTACGCTATCCAACGCTTTCCCTACTGTTGCACCCTCTGGAGTGGGAATAGTAATTTTTACCCCTACGCTATCCAACACTTTCCCTACTGTTGCACCTTTTGGAGTGAGAATAGTAATTTTTACCCACCCGCTATCCAACGCTTTCCCTACCGTTGCACCCTCTGGAGTGGGAATAGTAATTTTTACCCCTACGCTATCCAACACTTTCCCTACTGTTGCACCCTCTGGAGTGGGAATAGTAATTTTTACCCCTACGCTATCCAACACTTTCCCTACTGTTGCACCCTCTGGAGTGGGAATAGTAATTTTTACCCCTACGCTATCCAACTCTTTCCCTACTGTTGCACCCTCTGGAGTGGGAATAGTAATTTTTACCCCTACCCTATCCAACACTTTCCCTACTGTTGCACCCTTTGGAGTGAGAATAGTAATTTTTACCCACCCGCTATCCAACGCTTTCCCTACTGTTGCACCCTCTGGAGTGGGAATAGTAATTTTTACCCTTACGCTATCCAACACTTTCCCTACTGTTGCACCCTCTGGAGTGGGAATAGTAATTTTTACCCCTAAGCTATCCAACACTTTCCCTACTGTTGCACCCTTTGGAGTGAGAATAGTATTTTTACTCACCCGCTATCCAACGCTTTCCCTACTGTTGCACCCTCTGGAGTGGGAATAGTAATTTTTACCCCTACGCTATCCAACACTTTCCCTACTGTTGCACCCTCTGGAGTGAGAATAGTAATTTTTACCCACCCGCTATCCAACGCTTTCCCTACTGTTGCACCCTCTGGAGTGGGAATTGTAATTTTTACCCCTACGCTATCCAACACTTTCCCTACTGTTGCACCCTCTGGAGTGGGAATAGTAATTTTTACCCACCCGCTATCCAACGCTTTCCCTACTGTGGCACCCTCTGAAGTGGGAATAGTAATTTCTACCCTTACGCTATCCAACACTTTCCCTACTGTTGCACCCTCAGGAGTGGGAATAGTAATTATTGTTAAGTAAGTATATATTATATATGATTTGTTAAATTGAATTTTTTATTTAATGAAATATGTTTATTATTTTTAACATTATTAAATATATTTAAATATGTTTAAGTAATTTATAAGTATTATTTACAGTATTTTTCATGTTTTTTGAAACCCCAAAAAAAACCGATATATTTAACAACGATATTTTTAACATCGATATTAATGTTTCGATATTTTGGTACTTACCATGTTGTACATAGGGCGTCGATATTCTTGCAATCGATATAATTGTGCCGATATTTGTGTAGGTCGAAATTCTGTCTGTCGAAATTCTGTCATAGATCCCATCACAAGACCTCTGCAACTCCTTCGCCTCCTACTTCCACAACAAGATCGCAGACATACACAACAGCTTTATCACACAGCCAACGCACCCCACGACCGCACCTGCACCCCCCACCACCACCCTCAGCGCCTGGACCCCGATCAACACCGAAGAAACCCGACGCACGATGAACTCCATCCACTCCGGATCTCCAACCGACCCCTGCCCTAACCACGTCTTCAACAAGGCCGACGCTGTCATCGCACCCCACCTGCGGGACATCATCAACACCTCCTTTGACACCTTCCCGGAGAGCTGGAAGCACGCCGAACTCAGCGCTCTACTGAAGAAACCATCAGCGGACCCCACCAAACTCAAAAACTACCGCCCCATCTCGCTCCTCCCGTTTCCGGCCAAAGTCATCGAGAAGACCGTCAACAAGCAGCTGGCCGCCTTCCTCGAGACGAACGGATCCCTCGACCTCTCGCAGTCTGGCTTCCGGGCCAACCACAGCACCGAGACCGCCCTCATCGCAGCCACCGATGACATCAGAGCCCTGCTCGACAACGGGGAAACTGCGGCCCTCATCCTCCTGGACCTCTCCGCGGCATTAGACACTGTCTGCCACCACACCCTAGTGCAGCGCCTCAGCAACGTCGGAATCCAAGAGAAGCCACTAGATTGGATCATCTCCTTCCTCGCCGGAAGGACACAGAGAGTCCGCCTCCCTCCGTTCAGATCTGAGGCCACCAAAGTCATCTGCGGCGTACCACAAAGATCATCACTCAGCCCCACCCTATTCAACGTCTACATGAGCCCCCTCGCAGCCATCGCATGCAAGCACAACCTCAACATCATCTCTTACGCCGACGACACCCAGTTGATCCTATCCCTCACCAACGACCCCGCCACCGCCAGAGCCAATCTACACAAAGGGATGTCAAACGTAGCCGAGTGGATGATGAACAGCCGCCTGAAACTGAACTCAGACAAGACGGAAGTCCTCATCATGGGCTCCGCACCCTCCACCTGAGATGACTCCTGGTGGCCCCCTGCCCTGGGCAGTGCACCCAAACCAACAGACCACGCACGTAACCTGGGCTTCATCCTGGACTCCTCCCTCTCCATGACCAGACAAGTCAACGCCGTCTCCTCGTCTTGCTTCAACATCCTGCGCATGCTACGTAAGATCTTCCGGTGGATCCCCACTGAGACCAGGAAGACGGTCACTCAGGCCCTCGTCACCAGCCGACTGGACTACGGCAACTCCCTCTACGCCGGAACCACTGCCAAACTCCAGAAGAGACTCCAGCGGATCCAGAACGCCTCAGCAAGACTCATCCTCAACATCCCCCAACACAGCCACATTTCCGGACACCTGAGAGACCTGCACTGGCTCCCGGTCAACAAGAGAATCACCTTCCGTCTCCTCACCCACGCACACAAAGCCCTACACAACCAAGGCCCAAGATACCTCAACAGCCGCCTCAACTTCTACACTCCCACATGCCAGCTTCGATCGACCAGCCACGCCCTCGCCGCCGTCCCCCGCATCCGAAGAGCCACCACAGGAGGAAGGTCCTTCTCCTACCTGGCCGCCAAGACTTGGAACTCCCTCCCGACTCACCTCCGCCTGACCCAAGACCACCTCGCCTTCAGGAAGCAGCTCAAGACCAGGCTGTTCGAGCAGTAGCGGACCCCCCCTCCCCAAGCGCCTTGAGACCCTCCGGGTGAGTAGTGCGCTATATAAATGCATTGATTGATTGATTGATTGCTTCTTGCACTGCAAGGAAGCAATGGCATGACGTTCCTCCGCCCTAGTGGAGGAGCCACCCCTGATTTACGTTCAGTTCTGGTGTCACAATGCCTGCTGCCAGAACCTGCACCTTAAAATACAAAAATGAAACAATATTTTTCCTTTTACTGCTCTATTTTTCTTGATGAACAATGCTACGCAGCTGAAAGAAGATATTTATGACAATAGGTTTATTTTCTCCACTCTTTAGGTTATTATTACAAATATAGAATTGCTCTTTATATTTCTACTCATTCTGATCTGCAGTATATTTAAAACTTACTTGTATTAACCCGATTCTAATATCTTTTTTGCAACAAATATCTAACTGCTTTTTTGGTGTGTGTAATTTTGCACTAGAGATTTTAATATTATTCTTCATGTTTACAAACATCCTATCTCTTTCCTATGAAAAAGCACCACACTAAGGATTTAGTGGTTTGTGGGAAGGGCAATGGCATGATCATGTATTTTACAGAATAAAGCACCCTCTTCCATATATTATAAGGATATTACAAGTCACTTTGGAGTTCCAAGACCTTAAAAATATCCATTTATTGTGAAACAATGGGTACTTTATCCCACATATATCTTAGCCTCTCTGTTCGTTATATCACAGCCTCTTTGATTATGCTAGAGTTCATAATAGGTCAGGGTTTGAATTCTGGCTAAGCTCTGATTGCACTCTTTTCTGAATATACCAGACGCTGAATATAATAAGACTCTGTTCATCTCAAATCTTTGAATGTTCACAGGCTCTGTAAATGCCAAGGCTCTGCTTAGGAGCACAATAGGTCTCTACATATCCCAGCTCTTTCCCTATGCCAGAGTACTAAATATAGCAGAGTTCAGAATATATCCAGGGCCACTGGAATTATGTGATTCTGCAGCGATTTTTGCAAAATTGGGGATTTGCTGCATTTACCACATAATCCATCATCTGTCAAATAGTATGCAGATTTTCTAAAAAAAGTTTGCTTCTAGCTCAAATAGAGCAAAATTTGCAAAACATATGGCGACATGGGTTCATGCGCACCACAAGGATTTTTCGCAAAGTTTGGCTGGTCACCTTTCAGTTGCTTATTGTGGTATTTGGGTGTTAGATTGGTATTAAGATGAACAACTTTCTTAGAAACTGCTACCACATGTAAAAATGACAAAATAATGAAGTAATACTATCACAAAATGTGCAACCATATTCTGCATAATTTGACTTTTGTTGGCGCATAATTTAGTCAACCCTGCTGCATAATTTGGTCCTTTCTCTACTGCATAATTCCAGTGGCCCCCGAATATATCTAAACTCACATTTTTCAATAGACCCCTGCCTGACTGACATTCTCCACTTTAACAGTACATATTTCTTGGGCAGATCACTAGCTCTCACTGTGCCATAATTTGCTTTCTTGCCATGTTCATGAGGATATACTAATTGATATATCAATAACAGGTAATTTACATTCTACACTTATATAAATATGGCAAAGTCTTATCAGAACTAACATTTTCTAAACATGCAAGTTTACCTTACACACACAAAAGCAGTTTTTTCATTCCAAAGGATTTACTTGCATGAACGTTTTCGTGTGTATATGGAATGTCCTGTGAGTTTGTTCACCCCATAAACTGACATGTTTATGGGGATTCACCTACTCCTCTCCTAACCTTTCCCACCCTGGACAAGGTTGGAAAGCACTCCTGACAATGGCAGGGACGATACTTTTTCGAGGCAGGACAGCAGGTTTTTCTAAGGGGGTAAATATTTACCCCTGTAGAAAAAGAAATAACAGTTTTAACAAGCAAATTTAAACTTGCTTGGCAGAATATGCATGTATATTTGCTAGGAGTATGCTGGGAAAACGGCATCTGTGACAGGATTCCAGACATACCACTGTAAATTCTTGTGAATTCCTGAAATGTGTACATCTGCGACAAAACAACATCATAGACCTTTGGGTGCACCTTTGTTGCTTTCTTGAAGAATATTACACTGCCCATATTGAATTTTTCAATGATTCACCATTATGTTATATTTATTTTAAATATTGTGTAAGATCTTTGAAAAGGTTCAAAGGATCACGCAAAAGGCAGGTATTGTAGAATGACTTCAGGTTTATTTTTGATAAGAAGAAACCCATCCAGGTCCCAGCCAGTACAGCCAACAGCTCACTTGCAGATTTCAAATAAAACATCTCTCACCTGGGATACCAACACACAGTGTAGGTTCCCAAGTTACCATGACAGTATGACATTAGAAGCAGCAAAGGAATAGGATGCCATATATTGACATGCATCAAACATGTTTAATTAAATGATGATGACAGAAATGGTATTTAAAGTTGCGTTTAGTAAAATAATCTGCAACCTTCTTCTTTTTTTAATGTTTAATTTTAAAACCAAACATATTGCCCCATAGTTCAGCAAAACTGCTGGTAACCTTCATCTGCTTTTTTACCTTGCAAATGTTTTTGAGGTACTTTGTTTGCTTTTAAAATAAAAACACAAATCTTGCTTACTTTTGAATGCATGTATTTGCATATAATAAAGGAGCATTCTGGGAGCTTTATGAATAGTCACATATTGTTAAATTTTGCAAACGTGTGCGCATAGTATTATTTTCGAACCACGATCTTTAATGCAAACTGAGCTTACAGCTCACTATAATAGTAAATGCTTTGTGTTAATAAACTACGTATATTAATTTGAACACGTTATGCATACATATGCATATCTCACCTCAGCAAAAGACAATCTTCTTTCCCTCAACCCCACTGTGTCACTGTAAACTTGCAGCCAAAGGGTTGGTGTTGCAGGGGATTGAGCCAAATTCTGCTGTGGATCAGATAAACAGACATCCATCTATTCCTTGACCCAAAGGATATGGTTTTTGGTCATAAATAAATTCCACACTCCTGCGAACTAAACTGAAACATGGTTTAATGAGGTAGAATCTCTTATACTAAATACGCTCTTCCTCCAGGTCTTTAACATGATGCACAAAAACACAAACATCAGAATAGAGGGTGGAGTAAACCAGATTCACTCTGTTGATCGCACCTGTAAGGAAAAATCTACCTGCACCTGCTCTTCATTTAAGTGTTTGGTTGCAAGTGCCATGATCTACTCACCACTAACCCATTGAAATTCTCAGCTGTGCAGTTAAACGGTTTAACGTCTGCTTTTCCCAGCTGCTAAAACTGGTCCATTGTTCCCACACCCAGTATTTCAGCTGCAGTAACGCCAGACTAGTGATGACCCTGCATGGAAATTCGTGCATTCCCTAACAATGTACATTCTTTAACTGCATTTACTGCAAAAGGGTAATATAAATATATATCTCTTTTTTGTCAGTCAAACAAATGTTTATTTAGACCTCGTTCTTTAAGGCACGATAAAAACAATATAAATATTAAATACCTTTTTAGAAATATAATTAAAGCTCTACAGACAGTCTATATGAATAAATTAGTAGCCACCTAAAATTCCTTAACAATCCATATTAAAAGCCAGCTCAAAATTTCTTAGGGCAATCAGATATCCTAGTAAAGCACGTCACATCCAAATATATCATATCTGTTGTATGCTACGCAGCCTGCCTGCGTTCTTTAATGCCATATTTTAAGAAAATTGGCTTTAAAACTGCTTTTCGTATAGTAAACAACGTTTGACTCAAGAAAAATATAAGAATATACAAGCAATCAAACTTTACTTTTAGTCTGTAAGTGCAATTTTGATTTACCATTATCATTGCATTTTGGCACTAGGGTTTATGTAGCAGGGATATAGGCCAATTCTCAATCTACACCCTCGGATCTCCGCATAGAGTTAGGTAAGGCATTAATATGAGAGAAACATTCCTCATTTTGCCATGAATGTTGTAGGAATTGAGTAGAGGCCTTCCCCCATAGGTAGCTCATGTCCTGTTTTCTAGCGTAAAAAGGTAGGTAAATCAAACAAGAGATCTGCAACAGAGCTGACTCAAAGCATGAATGTACTGGGTTGATCTAAGTTTCCAGTTTACCTATGAACAAAGAGGGTCAAACACTGAGACATAAAATTGAAAATGACTATTGTGCAGACTCAGCCTCAGATCTGGTTGAACCAATACTAAACATGTGCTCAAAAACGCTCCAGATCATCTAATAGGAAAAATGTACAATTATAACGGCAGTACACTGAATAAGGCATCATCACAAAGGAGAAATTCAAACAGTGCATCAATAACTTTAAGATATGGTTCAACAACAAGCTGGCAAAAGTGTCTATAAAACTGACAAAATGTCATACAAGAGGAGTAGAACAAGTTCCCTTCAAACAAAATTGTAAGCCTATCCCTGAAAAATATGCAGGCTTCCCAATTCAAACATTTTATTGCAATATATCCAAGGACCTATCCAAAATAGAATTAGTAAAATCATCCTATTCAGTGGAGCAAAAACTGTGAGGACTTGGTGCTGTACATAGTTCAACGCATATTACCCATATGTCCCTCCCTCACTTGAATTCATTAGTTGAGGCCTCTTTGCCTCTCCAAGACACCAATCCAGTCTTTTTCTGTCTTTCATTTAGTCACTGTCTTTCTGCCAATGTTGACGTGGCTCCGTTGACCAATGAGCCTCAGTTTCTTTTTGGAGGATTAATGAAGAATCTGAATGCAATATTATTCCTGTTGGATTGTGGTTCTGTTTGAGTGGAATCAGGTCACACTGTGCTGCATGTTTGCTGCGAGGGTGGAAGAGGCAAAATAAAGGTCAGCAAAAAGCAGAAAGAGTCACGATAAAGGTTAGAACTGAGCATAAAGAGGCAAATATTTGTCGGAAAAGAGCAGAAATAGGCAGAATAAAGGTTAGAAACGAGCATAAAGGTTTAAAATAAATGTGAGAAATGAGCACAAAGCTGCAGAATAAAGGTCAGCAGTGGGAAGAAAGAGGCAGAATAAAGGTGGGAAATGAGCAGATAGAGGCAAAATAAAAGACAGCAATGAGCAGACACAGGTCAGAAACTAACGGAAAGAGGCAAAATGAAGGTGAGCAGAAAGCAGGAAAAGGCAGAACAGAGGGAAAAAATGAGCAGAAAGAGGCAGAATAAAAGTGACAAAATTAGCAGAAAGAGGCAAAATAAAGGTGAGAAACAAGCATGAAGAGAAATATTGAGGTCCTAAACCAGCAGCATTGGGCAAAATAAAGGTGAGAAACGAGCAGTAAGAGTCAAAATAAATGTGAGAAACGAGCAGCAAGAAGCAAAAAAAATGTGAGAGATGATCAGAAAAAGTAAAATTAAGGTGAGAGCAGAAAGAGGCAAAATAGAGGTCAGAAACGAGCTGCAAGATGCAGAATAAAGGTCAGGAGGGAGCTGAAAGAGGCAAAATAATCGGAAGAATAAGCACAACGAGGCAAAGTAAAGGGCAGAAGTGAGCAGAGAAGAGGTGGAAAATGAGCTGAAGAGGCACAAAACTGAAACAGCAGAGGTTGGCGGACTGTGGGCAAGCTGAACAGGAGCTCCGTCACAGGGGGAGCTGGTATGAAGTTCTGCTCCTGTGTGCTCCCCTATTTTCTTTTACCTTGAACCCTCTGACAGACCCAGTCAGACACTGAGGCACCCACTCGCTCACCCACTCAGAGACTCATCCATCTACTTTCAGACTTTAAAAGACACTCATGCACCCACTCACAGACCCAGTCAGAGACTAGTGCACTGACTCACAGACCTTCTCAGATACTCATGCACCCACTCACAGACCCATTCAGATACTCATGCACCCATTCACTGATCCACACAGATACTCCTACACCCACTTACACAGCCATGTGCACACCCTTACAGCTACTCACATACCCACTCACAGACCCATACACCAACTCACATACCCACAAACCCATTCACACACCCACTCAGAGACCCATACTTCAACTCACATACACTCACCTACTTATACAGCCACGCATACCCGCTCTCAAAGGTTAAAAGTTACAGTTAGAAATATACATCTAAAAAAAACATTGAAATTCACAAAAAAAACAAAGGTTACAAAGACGTATTGTTAGGAAATAGAATTTTAAAAAACAGAAATTCACAAAAAAAAGGTTAGGAAATAAAATTTAAAAAACTTTGAATGTCACTGAAAAAACTAATGTTACACTCACACAGCCACTCACTCACCCATACAGCTACTCACACAGGCACTCACTCACCCATAGTCACTCACACAGCCACTCACTCCCCCATACAACTTCTCATACACCCACTTATTTGCCCATACATCCTCTCACACACTCATTCACTCACCCATACAGCCTCTCAACAAAGCCACTCACTCACCCAAAAAAACCCTCACACGCCAGCACAACCACTCACACAACCATACAATCACTTACATGTCCACTCACTCTCCAATACAGCCACTCACACATCAACTCACCTAATCAAACTCCCATTTAAACAGTTACTCACTCACCCATACAGTCACTTACATGCCCAGCCACTCACTCATACAGCTACTCACACAGTCACTCGGTCACCCAAACAGTCACTCATACACCCACTTACCCCCATATAGGCACTCATACAGCCATTTACTCACCCATACAGTCATTTATACACCCACTCAATCACCAATACAGCCAATCACTCACCCATACAGCTATTCTCACACTCACACATCTACTCATACACAGATACACACAGTCACAGAGCACTCACATAATATAGCTTACAAACAGTGTCACTCATTAGTAATGTAATAAGTGAAGTCATAAGCAGTGCATTGCAGGGACATACGTTATAGTTAGCTCAGGTAACTAAAACTGCTGAATTTCAATGGTTTTGTGTATGTACAATCTGAGCCTAACTATAAAGTGCCAGTAACCTTTGGATTTTTCAGTGAATATATATAGCTATTTTCCCAACCAACAATCTGAAAATTGGCTACAAAAACAAAACTAAGACTTCTTTAAATGCAATAGCTGCAAGGCATTTAGAATCGGCAAAAAATATGAGAAACATCAAGGTTCCCAATCGTAAATAATTCTTGACTGAACAAAAGATAACTTGCAATACACAATTTGTAGTATATATTATCAAATCTGTATGGCTTAAAATATGTGGAAAGTACAGTAGGCCCACTAAAGAAAAGAATACTGTCAGTGATGGCTGCACAGTGTTTGACACAGTGAGTCTGCCCCTAAACATAATTTCCAAGGTAATGTATGTCTTGCTCCCCACAAACTGGATAGTAGATGTGGGCAGCCTACACGTTGCTTTCTGTGCTGGCATCCTGCATGTGTGTGAGATGGGGAGGTACTGCTTCCAGCCTCATACCTGCACGCATTTTCATACGATTCTCCCATACTAATAAACTATGTGAGATTCTGTATTGTATCTGCCAGTCAGATCTGTGAAGTAGTGCTGAGTTAGTATCATGCTCCTATACTGAGAGATAGTGGTACATAACCCAGTGTCACTGAGGTTTACCCCTCTTGTCTCTCATGCCTGCAGCTCAAAGTCCGCCAGCATCAGGACGTGTGGAGGGCCATTGCACTCAATGTACGGGCTCTGGGTGTCTCCAACTGATGGTGCACACACTGTCACAAGAGGTGGGATGACATCTGCTGGCTGAACAAAAATGTGGCAGAGATGGTGCTGGGGCTGCTCCCTCTGACTGGCAGGTTGACGTGCAGGAGCATGACACCACTAATGGCCCACATCTTAGCTCTGACACAGCTTGAGCTGGATGCACATTTGAAGAAGCAACAGCAGCAAGCTGGGGTTAGTATTCTGGGAAGGGTGACTTTGGTTGTGAGTGGCTGCATGTGTGCCAAGCCTGGGCCAGCGCTGGGCTCTGTGATGTTGCTAGTGTGATCCAATGGTTTGCAAGTGGCCTCTGTTTTTGGTGCAGATGTCATGCATTTTCCCTACCTGTACTTTCTTATGTCATTGGAGTAATGGCCCTTGGCATTGCATTCTGAGTTGTGGCCTTCTGGCATCATCTGCATTGGGGTAGTCAGGGACATCCCATGGAAGGGAATGGCAGTGTGCATCATCTGAGTGTGTTTTCATCAATGTGTGCATTGCCTAACGTCAAAATTGTGAGGACTACAAATCTGGCACCAATGTGCAACTGTAGTTGTGCCCCAAAGTTCAACATGGTGGATGGCATGAGCTCATGGCCATTGTGGACTGTGGACTCCAGATGTGACAGTGATAACATGTTGGGAGGTACATCTTTCCCCTCTCGGTGCCCTCGGTGGGCTCAGAAGGATCTGTGTGTCTGATTACACGGAGCAACCAGCAGGCTATTTGGCTGTATGGTCATCACATGGGTCATTTATGTCATGTTTATTCGACTTTTGAATTGAGGTTGCACAATGTTACTGCACAGGGTGGTGTGCAGCATTGGGATATCATCATCTTGTTTCGTGTTTTACTTGCATATGATGTTTGTGTTAATGCCACTGAACTAACCCTATATCTCTGTCTCATGCAGCATCTCCCGTGGGCACAGAAGGACAGGGGATAGACACCAGTGGTAAGGCATCAAGCACGACTGCTACACACAAGCACAGTGACACTGATATGACCAGAACCTCAGAGGGAGACAGGAGTCTGCTTGAGGAATAACTAAAGACACCAACATCAACATCATTTGACGCCAGCGGTGACGCATCTATGTTGGCGGGCACAGAGAGCAGGGACTCTGCCTCCTCTTTCACCAAACAGCCTCCAGTGCCTACCATCCCACCTTCTTCCACTAGTGTTGTCCGTGCTCGCACCAGTAAGAAAGAAAGTATCCTTCACCCCAGGCACTGCTGCCCCTGCCCCTGTCTTCCCTGATGCCATCAGTGTTGAGTCTGTGGACCTTTTGTGCCAGATGTGTGTGGGCCAGAAAACTCTCATCAATGCCTTCGTAGACCACAACAAAAAGTTGCCACAGGTCGTTGCTTTCATGGAGGGCATTCATTCAGACGTGGGTGGGCTACACAGGACTGTCCAGTCTTTGTTCTCCAGAGTGACGGCAGCTATTTAACTGGCACAATCTCAGAATCCAGCTCCAGTCCCTTTGGCCACCCCCTGCCAGTGGCTACATCTGACAGTAGTGACCCCAGACCTCAGGCTCAAGATACAGCACCGCAGCACTCAACACCAGCACCTCAAGTGGTCCAGATCGCAGACACCATCCCCCCCAAAAAACCAAAGCCACTCCAGAGTGCAAATGAAAAAGCCCTTCAGGCGACACTCAGGGACATAAAGCAAGAAGCAGGCCTCAGGCTCACATGCCTCAGCTGCATCCCCAGCCAAGGACTCTCCAGTCCCAAAAGTGTCTTTCAAAGACAAGCAGACAGTTGCTGTGCCTGCTGAGAAGCTGGTGCCTGCTAAGAGTCCACATAAAAAGAGCTCCAAGGCAAATTCACCCACAACCTCAACTCCCATCCACACCCGTGTAAAACTGGGAAAGAAGGGCACTGTAAGGTGTACACCTGGTAACTAGGGTATGGAGGATCAAAGGCAAGGACAGGCCAAGCGTACCGCTGTATCCAGCATGTCATCAGAGGGAGGGCCACCGGCTGCACCCGTTGCAGTTTTGGTGGAGTGTGCACCTGTTGTATCTGCCCCATCTCCCACTCCTACCAAGACAGGAAAGCCATTTCAAATGTCCAGGAAGTGGAAATGCCCCAGCCACATTCTCTCACCCACACTGTATATCACTGCAGCATGACTCCGCCTCCATGTTTAACCACACCACCTGGTCCAAGCAACCCTCTGGCTTCCAAAGCCACTGATACCTCTACCTCAGCTGGACCTCTCTCTCCCCGGTCCAGTCCTCCATCTAGCCCGACACTCAGCCACCTCCCAGTCCAACTGACAGCCAAGTCGGAGTGAAAGTCCCCCTGACATACCTGTCTCTCCTACAGCGGTGCCTGGGCTGCCCATTGTTATCCCCCTAACTGTGTTGCTGACCATGGCAGGGTACAGTCTCACCCATTCCCTGTGCAGGATCTCATGTACCTACTCTGCACCTTGGACTGGCCACTGGCCTTTCTGTTTGCCCATTCCCTGTGCAGGATCTCATGTACCTACTCTGCACCTTGGACTGGCCACTGGCCTTTCTGTTTGCCCATTCCTGTCCAGGATCTCATGTACCTACTCTGCACCTTGGACTGGCCACTGGCCTTTCTGTTTGCCCATTCCTGTCCAGGATCTCATGTACCTACTCTGCACTTTGTACTGGCCACTGGCCTTGCTGTTCACTGCTGTTTGCCCTTTCCCTGTGCAGCTTCTCATGTACCTACTCTGCACTTTGTACTGGCCACAAGTCTGGAACTTACACCCTCTGAGGCGGAAGCCGGAGGATAGCTGCTCGTATTTTTAAAACTATTGCTTTGATTGTTTGCCTATTTTTAAAACTGCACTTGATTCTGAAGCCAGGCTAGCACTTCACCTACAGCGGACCTAGCGCTGTCAGGTGTTACAGTCTCATCACGAACGCCAAACACTCGTGTCACGAGGCCACGCCCCCTGACAGGACACGCCCACAACCCCCGCCTATAAGACAGCGCCGACCAATAGCGCGTCTTACTGGAACTTACACCCTCTGAGGCGGAAGCCGGAGGATAGCTGCTCGTATTTTTAAAACTATTGCTTTGATTGTTTGCCTATTTTTAAAACTGCACTTGATTCTGAAGCCAGGCTAGCACTTCACCTACAGCGGACCTAGCGCTGTCAGGTGTTACAGTCTCATCACGAACGCCAAACACTCGTGACACGAGGCCACGCCCCCTGGCAGGACACGCCCACAACCCCCGCCTATAAGACAGCGCCGACCAATAGCGCGTCTTACTGGAACTTACACCCTCTGAGGCGGAAGCCGGAGGATAGCTGCTCGTATTTTTAAAACTATTGCTTTGATTGTTTGCCTATTTTTAAAACTGCACTTGATTCTGAAGCCAGGCTAGCACTTCACCTACAGCGGACCTAGCGCTGTCAGGTGTTACAGTCTCATCACGAACGCCAAGCACTCGTGACACAAGGCCACGCCCCCCGGCAGGACACGCCCACAACCCCCGCCTATAAGACAGCGCCGTCCAATAGCGCGTCTTACTGGAACTTACACCCTCTGAGGCGTAAGCCGGAGGATAGCTGCTTGTATTTTTAAAACTATTGCTTTGATTGTTTGCCTATTTTTAAAACTGCACTTGATTCTGAAGCCAGGCTAGCACTTCACCTACAGCGGATCTAGCGCTGTCAGGTGTTACAGTCTTATCACGAATGCCAAACACTCGTGACACGAGGCCACGCCCCCTGGCAGGACACGCCCACAACCCCTCTCCTCAAATGTGCCACCAGCGCAAGCGCAGCGGACGAGCGCAGCGGGAGCGCCTAGGGCAAGCCCGTCTGCGCCCGTCCGCGCCAAGACCGCGACAGGCGCAGGAGACTCTGCCCCCGGTCTCCCCACTATATGTTACCAAGCCAATTCGCTAAAAAAGTTACGCAGCGGTGCACCCTGTACCTGTAAAGTCGACATCAACACCATCAAGGGGCCTTTTAGCTGCAGGCACTGCAGATGGACCTCCTCCCCGGTCAAGACCTCAGCCCCCCAGGTTAACCTCAGGGAAGAAAACCCACCCTTTATCGGAGGGCTGATCAACGCAAGATCCATGACCTGCCACAGCCAAGACATAACAGACCTCATTCAGGAATCAAACATCGACTGTCTTCTTATAACAGAGACCTGGCTTACGAACAACAGTAACCCCAATCTAGCCACCGCTCTCCCACAAGGATATTCCATATACAGGCAAGACAGACCAAAGGGGCGAGGAGGAGGTGTAGCCCTTCTACTACGAAACTCCTTCAAATGCCACACCTTCACCTTTGACTCACTAAAAGGCGCCGAATCCCTTGGATTCTCCATCAAACTCAATGAGTCCACCTCATTTTCAGGAGGACTTATCTATCGTCCACCAGGCACCGCCACCAAATTTTTAGATTCCCTCAGTGACACCCTCGGACAACTCCTAATCAGATACCCGCATGCCACCCTGCTGGGTGATTTCAACCTGCACCTCGATTCCACAGAGGATGCGCAGACACTTAACTTCCACCAAACATTGGAGATTTTCAACCTCCGGTGTAAAGAAAAAGAGAGGGGCTCTTAATAACCCAGAGGGAAATGGAGCGCCAATGTACTGTAAAGTAAAACAAAAGAGTTTTCCCACTGGGGAGTATTATAACCTGCTCCTAGATCAGGACTCAAACTCACAAACATTAATCACACCATTCATTTTGTGGAACTGAAAAACACTTACCAAGAAGGAACATATACAAACAAGTTATAAAAAAGGGTACAATTTATTAAAAATATTTTTGGTTACAAAAGATATCAATAAATCATCAATTAAAAACATATATTGCACAAAGATACACGAAAATATAAAAACACAGTTGGGGCCACTTAACGTGGACGTGGAGAAATTAATCTAGGGAGACACTAATATCTGTCTTTGTCATTTCATTTCGGACTTCTAGTTTGTCAACAATGGAAGGAGTATTATTCCTTTGAACCAGGATTGTTGTTGGCAACGCCGAATATGAGTTAAGATTTAGCGTCGACGCGTTTCGGAAGCTTCAACTTGATAAAGGCTTCCTTCCTCAGGACAATTTATATTTCTATTCTCCACAACGTGAAAGAGTTAAACCGGATTGGTTATGTTGCTAGTGGAAAACTACCAAGAGTGTAGCTCCTTGTGGCCTGTGAAGTCATCAAGCTTTTATCCTCCTGTCTTAAATTTATTTTCAGATGCTTGTATTTCACAACTTGTCTGTTCGGAGAATAATCCAAAACAGAATTGGCACAAACCTTTTTATCTGGACCAATCGACGTGCTTGATTTGATGTTTCCCTTCTGTTTTTAGTCCTTTTGTACTAAAAAACGGGCCTCGTCTCCGTGAAGGGGGTTCTGTTTTGCAGCCGGGTAATTTTACACACGTGGCTGTTCTTTGCACACGGCTGGTTTCCCCGGGACTGCTTTCTGTGGCGTCTGAACGATCACCGCTTGTATTGTGAGTACTCTCACAATACAAGCGGTGATCGTTCAGACGCCACAGAAAGCAGTCCCGGGGAAACCAGCCGTGTGCAAAGAACAGCCACGTGTGTAAAATTACCCGGCTGCAAAACAGAACCCCCTTCACGGAGACGAGGCCCGTTTTTTAGTACAAAAGGACTAAAAACAGAAGGGAAACATCAAATCAAGCACGTCGATTGGTCCAGATAAAAAGGTTTGTGCCAATTCTGTTTTGGATTATTCTCCGAACAGACAAGTTGTGAAATACAAGCATCTGAAAATAAATAAAAGACAGGAGGATAAAAGCTTGATGACTTCACAGGCCACAAGGAGCTACACTCTTGGTAGTTTTCCACTAGCAACATAACCAATCCGGTTTAACTCTTTCACGTTGTGGAGAATAGAAATATAAATTGTCCTGAGGAAGGAAGCCTTTATCAAGTTGAAGCTTCCGAAACGCGTCGACGCTAAATCTTAACTCATATTCGGCGTTGCCAACAACAATCCTGGTTCAAAGGAATAATACTCCTTCCATTGTTGACAAACTAGAAGTCCGAAATGAAATGACAAAGACAGATATTAGTGTCTCCCTAGATTAATTTCTCCACGTCCACGTTAGGTGGCCCCAACTGTGTTTTTATATTTTCGTGTATCTTTGTGCAATATATGTTTTTAATTGATGATTTATTGATATCTTTTGTAACCAAAAATATTTTTAATAAATTGTACCCTTTTTTATAACTTGTTTGTATATGTTCCTTCTTGGTAAGTGTTTTTCAGTTCCACAAAATGAATGGTGTGATTAATGTTTGTGAGTTTGAGTCCTGATCTAGGAGCAGGTTATAATACTCCCCAGTGGGAAAACTCTTTTGATTTTCAACCTCCAACAAAAGGTTAAGGAACCCACCCACCGAGCGGGACACACCCTACATGGGATTCGTACTAGGCCTGGGCGGAGTTCGCGGAGTGGGGCTTCGCGGAGCTACGCGAAGTGGGCGAGAAACTACGCCCACCTCCGCACTCCGCGTAGCCCCACTCCGCAAAACCACTGGCCGGCAGCCCCGCAACCCGCCTCCCTCCCGCCCTCCCTAAATACTTTAAAATAAAAGAACGCAATAATTTTAAAAGCACTTACCTTGCCGCCGCTGGCCGCCGCGTTCCCCGGGGCTCGTTCTCTTCCGTCTTCCGTATTTTGCAGTAATGCGCATGCGCGGGCGGCCGCGCATGCGCATTTTCTCGTGAAAATGCGCATGCGCGGCCGTCCGCGCATGCGCATTACTGCAAAATACGGAAGGCGGAAGAGAACGAGCCCCGGGGAACGCGGCGGCCAGCGGCGGCAAGGTAAGTGCTTTTAAAATTATTGCGTTCTTTTATTTTAAAGTATTTAGGGAGGGCGGGAGGGAGGCGGGTGGCGGCCAGCTACGCTCCGTCTGCGGAGCGTGCGTAGTGCCGCCTGGCTCCGCCAGCTCCGCAAAATGCGGAGTAGGCGGAACTACGCACACTCCGCAGACGGAGCGTAGCTGGCCGCCCACGGTTAATTCGTACCAATCTCCCCTCTCTAGAAACCCACACCCCAGTCTCACAAATCTGGACTGACCACAATCTGATCCCATTCCTCATCAGAACCCCCCAGCATATAAACGCAATTAAACCTTGCTTTTCTCCAGAGAACCAGGTCAACTGGAAAAAGGTAGAAGAAGCCTTCAAACTCAATCCCACCTTTGAGACCCAAATCCCCAACATGTCGGGAGATGTGGAACAAGACTCCCAATCCTTCCACAACTGGATATCCCACGAAATTAAAATCCGTGCCCCACCCAAACGCACCAGGAGAAATGGTACAAAAACTAAAACTAAAACGAACGCCCCTTGGTTTACACCAGAAGTAGCCAAGGCTCACCTGCTTTGCAAAAAAGGAGAACGCAAATGGCGAAAAACATATGATAGCATGGACAGAAACTCCTACGTCCAACTAAGGAAAAGCTATCACTCGACTATAACAAGCATTTGCAATGCAATAGGTCTCGCATTAGGAAAGTTTGAGTTATTGGTATTGTAAATGACAAATTTTTTATTTAGGTTTTGCTTTTGAAAATAGTGAAAGTAATAACTTTGTCATTTACAATGCCAATAGTTTTAGCTTTCACAAATGTTACACCTATAGCATTTGTAATGCAATATGTGTTGTATTTACGTGACTTAGATGTATTGATATTACAAATAACAATGGCTTTTAATTTTTTTAAATAATTAATACTTAAATAAAAGTTATTGTAATTTATAATGGCAATAGATTAAACTTTTGTAAATAACTTTTGTGAAGATTATGTTCATTGTATTTTATTGTGGCGAAAATCCAAGAACAGAAGTGAAATATTAACATCTTTTTGTGACATTTGTAATAAAGCTTGAAACATTGAGAGAATATATTTGAACCAGGTGTTGAATGGTTGCACAGATTAATGCTGTGGTGGCGCTGAGTGGTGTTGTGGTGGCGAACGAGTGATGCTGTGGCGTTCAGTGATGCTGTGGTAGCGCATAGTGATGCTGTGGTGCCCCTGAGTGGTGCTGAGTGAGGCTCTATGCTATGTTGTGTTTTGCTATCCTATGTTTTGATTTGTTATGCTATGCTGTGTTTTGTTATGCTATGTTTTGTTATGCTATGCTATGTTTTGCTATGCTATGCTTTGTTATGCTATGCTATGCTGTGTTATGCTATGCTATGCTTTGTTATGTTTTGTTATGATATGCTATGTTTTGTTGTGTTTTATTATGCTATGCTATGTTTTGTTATGCTATGCTATGCTGTGTTTGGTATGCTATGCTATTATATGTTTTGTTTCGCTATGCTATGTTTTGTTGTGTTTTGTTAAGCTATGCTATATTTTGTTGAGCTATGCTATGTTTTGTTGTGTTTTGCTATGTTTTGTTATGCTATGTGCTGTTGTGTTTTGTTTTGCTATCCTATGCTTTGATTTGTTATGCTAGGTTTAGGTTTGCTATCCTATTCTTTGTTTTTTTATGCTATGCTATGTTTGGTTGTGTTTTGTTATGCTATGCTATGTTTTGTTGTGTTTTGCTATGCTATGCTTTGTTATGCTATGCTATGTTTTGTTATGCTATGCTATGTTTTGTTATGCTATGCTATGTTTTGTTAAGCTATGCTATGCTATGTTTTGGTGTGTTTTATTATGCTTTGTTTTGCTATGCTATGTTTTGTTATGCTATGTTTTGTTATGCTATGCTAAGCTTTGTTTCGTTTTGTTATGCTATGTTGTGTTGTGTTTTGCTATGCTATGTTTTGTTATGTGTGCTATGTTTTGTTATGTTATGCTATGTTTTGTTGTGTTTTGCTATGTTTTGTCATGCTATGTTTCGTTACGTTATGCTTTGTTTCGTTATGCTATGCTGTTTTGTTATGCTATGTTTTGTTTTGTTATGCTATGTTTTGTTATACTATGCTGTTTTGTTTTGCTATGCTTTGTTATGTTATGTTATGCTATGCTTTGTTATGTTATGCTATGCTTTGTTATGTTATGCTTTGTTATGTTATGCTATGCTTTGTTATGTTATGCTTTGTTATGTTATGCTATGCTTTGTTATGTTATGCTATGTTTTGTTCTGCTATGTTTTGTTGTGTTTTGTTATGCTATGCTATGTTTTGTTATACTATGCTGTTTTGTTTTGCTATGCTTTGGTATGTTATGCTATGCTATGCTATGTTTTGCTATCCTGTGAGGGTGAGTGAGGGCGAGTGAGGGCGAGTGAGGGCGAGTGAGGGCGAGTGAGGGTGAGTGAGGGTGAGTGAGGGTGAGTGAGGGTGTGTGAGGGTGTGTAAGGGTGTGTAAGGGTGTGTGAGGGTGAGAGTGTGTGAGGGTGAGGGGGGTGAGTGGGGGTGAGTGAGGGTGTGTAAGGGTGAGTGAGGGTGAGGGTGAGTGAGGGTGAGTGAGGGTGAGTGAGGGTGAGTGAGGGTGAGGGGGTGTGAGGGTGAGGGGGGGTGAGGGTGAGGGGGGTGAGGGTGGGTGAGGGTGAGTGAGGGTGAGTGAGGGTGAGGGGGTGTGAGGGTGAGGGGGTGTGAGGGTGAGGGGGGTGAGGGTGGGTGAGGGTGAGGGAGGGTGAGGGGGTGTGAGGGTGAGGGTGTGTGAGGGTGTGTGAGGGTGAGAGGCTGTGAGGGGGTGTGAGGGTATGTGAGGGTGAGGGTATGTGGGTGTGTGAGTGTGAGGGGGTGTGAGAGGGTGAGAGGGTGTGTGAGGGGGTGTGAGGGTGAGAGGGTGTGTGAGAGTGTGAGTGAGGGTGAGGGTGGGTGAGGTTGAGAGATCCACAAAGTAAACATAACACTGTTGGGTTAAGTGGACAAACAAACACCCTTAACATAATTTGAGCCTCAGCATCGACTGTAATTATTAGCAAATCCCTATCTAGTAATTAAAAATAAATAATTAAACCGCAATCTCAGAGGGGCGGTGGGGAGAGAAAGAAAAAAGAAACACGGTTGGGATGGGTAAGTGTAGCATCTGAAACAAATGATGCAGAGAATCGTGCCGGAGCCACAAATTAAACATAACACGGGAGAGGGAAGTGCTAAAACGGATGCCCTTAACATGTTTGGAGCCTCGGCATCGGCGGCAATTATTAGCATATCTCTATCTATTAAGCAAAAATAAATAAATAAACTGCGATGTCTGAGGTGGTAGGCAGCATTCCATTGCGGTGTGAGGTTGATGGGTGCAACGTTTACACAACTATCACACAGGGTGCATGCTGCGTTTCTTCAAAGTGCAACCATATCTTTTTCAAATACAATTAAATAAAATACACAAACATGAAGAGCAGCAGACACCGGCGTTGTACGAAGTAGTTGCTGTCACACCGCAGGTCCTCAGCCCTCACTCTCTGCAGCTATCACACCTTGTTATTTTTAATAACACAACATGCCTATCTGCTCATTATTCTGCCGCAGCCCTCTCTCTCGCTTAAATTAAAGAAGCTTTAGGCGCACGGTATTTCACGAGGGACCACAGTTCCTTCTCCAAATGCTAATTAATTATAAACAAATGATGCAGAGAATCGTGCCGGAGCCACAAATTAAACATAACACGGGTGAGGGAAGTGCTAAAACGGATGCCCTTAACATGTTTGGAGCCTCGGCATCGGCGGCAATTATTAGCATATCTCTATCTATTAAGTAACAAGCTCGTTCGTACTGGGGTTGCGGTTGTTACACAGTTCTCGTGAGACTCGATCCACCTCCCTTATTTAGAATGACCCCCCCATGTACATGGAGTGCGCCCGCCTTCAATAAACGGACCTTGGCAGGGCCTTGAATCCCAACCTGGGGATCTCAAAACGTCAGCCTCGCACCCCACCCCCCTCCCACTCCGCTCCCACCCCAGTGCTTCTCCTTCCCTCCCTTTACCGCTGACTAAAGAAACGAGGGGGCTGGTTGAAATTCTGCACTTGAAACGACACGTGAGCGCTCGCGCCGATTCCGCCACAGGCACCAGCATCCTTCCACCCGCTCCGCACCAGGGCCGCCTCACGCTGCACCCACCGCTTGGTGCAGGCTCCCCTATTCCCACGTGCACCCAATTTATATAACCCCACACGTAAGATGCAGCGGGGCCATAGAGTGCCAACCACACGAGCTCCTATGTCAGTATCAAAGTTGGTGCCTGTTGTGTGCACGCTGCCAGTTGTAGGTGGCACAGCGCCTGTGCCCACCCCGCTAGTTTCACGTCTGTACTGACACACAAATAAGCAGATGTGCTGCACTGTAATGGCCTTTAATTTAAGAGCGGTACAGATGGCATTAACTCGGGCTCCCTGGCATTAGGAACGAGCCGGCGTTGCCCAGTGAGGTGTGTTCACTGCCCAGTGAACACACCTCACTGGGCAGTTCAGGTGGCATCACCTCCATGTTATGTAAAGTGCCGAATAAAGGGGCAGGGTGGCACCAGCTCTCTCCGCGTCCTGCTCCCAGCGCACTTATCGCACTACTGAGGGGGTTGAAAGGTTCCTTTTAAACCATTTCACAAGCACTGCAATACATATATTGTTGCCCCTAAGGTGCATGCGGTTGTATGCAGTTTACTCGACATTCTCGAATGCAGTATTTTAAAAACCATGCTCAAAAACATGTGTCCTACTTAAGGCGAATACCCGATTCTGCCCCAAACTTGCAGTTATCTACTCAACAGAGAACCATTGTTTACATTAGATCATTTAAGCACACCGCTCAATGCATGCATGGGATACACATCATTTTAACACACAGCACTATACATGCATGGGTTTATACATCATTTGTGCACACAACACTATTCATGCATGGGTTTTTTAGTGTACCACATCCTGCGTAAGCTAAGAAAATGTAATTGTGAATACAGGCACCGAGGATTTGATGAATATTAAATACAGGTCAGCTATCAGCTATAAACTACTTGCACGTTGAGCGTGCACCTCATGAGAACGGAAGTGCAGCATGTATACCGTAAACGAGGGGGTGCACGGACGGTCTTACATGGAAAGGCCCACACTTCATTTTAATCCGGACACGATATTATGCTATTGGCTGATTAGCGCTGGTTCCTGAACTGCATTCCTCATCAGACGGCTACGTTCAACAATGCTCTCTCTCTTTTAGGCCCCCCCCCCTCCGTTACACCCGCACAAAAGATCCACAGAAAATCTAATCTCAGAAATTGCTTACTGCCTCCGAATCTTCAAATCCATGCATGTACAAATTGTCGTAGACGGACGTTTAACAGCCCAAAACACGGCGCAATGCAAAACCAGTTTAAGGCCACAGCTCCGCTGCCAAATGTCTCCACCCCCTCGAAAAAACTCTTCTGGAAGCCTCCTTCCAATTCAACGCACAGCAACAAGCACGCGCGCGTATATTACGAACGCAGGCGGGCTCTGCTTTGATAGGCAGGAAAGTTCTTTTGAACCTGCGATGTTCCGGGAGATGCCCCGCCTCTGAGCCAGGCTCGCGGTGATGTAGCTTGTCCGGAGCGGGCACCTTGGAGGCAGAGGGGTGTGGGTAGTGGAGAGCCCAGAAGAAAGCAGGGATCCCGGGAGTGCTGGCGTTCTCGGGAGACAGCAGGAGGAGAGAAATCCGGTGATGTGACGGAATGAAGGAGCCAACGACAAAAGAGCCCAGTAAGTGGTGGGGAGTGTGTGTGTGCCTGCGTGTGCCTGCATGTGTGTGTGGGCGCGTGTGGGCGTGTGTGTATGCAGTGTGTGTGTGTGTGTGTGTGTGCGCGTGTGATTGTGAGAGGCTGCCCTGTGAATGTGGAATGTGGAGCAAAAGATGTGCACGGCTGGGGGGGCGGGGCATGCGCGGTCACGATGTGTAATCGGCGCTCGTGGCCAGATCTAGGTCGCTTGACAAGGAACTTGGCAGCAATAGGTCTAGCGAGACCTAAAAAACGCCAAAAAAGACTTCTACACCAGAACCATTAATGACGCCAAACAAAAGCAAAAAACTCTGTTTGCAATAGTGAAATCCTTCACCCATCCTACAGCCTTACAGTCTGAAATACCCCCCTCTCAAGATCTCTGCGACAAAATAGCAGATTTCTTTGAAGAGAAAATCAACCTTATTCAGAAGGACTTCCCTCCATACCAACGTTCCCAGTCCCCCGCCAGACAGGAACCTGAAGACAATATCTCGGCTCACCTAAAGACCTTCTCACAGGTCACCCTAGCCCAATCCAAGGAAGTCATCTTAGCATGCAAATCAGGCGCCCCCTCCGATTCCTGTCCTCCTAGTATCCTACATCAACTGATTGACACTGTCAATCCCATCATCAATGAAATAGTAAACACTTCCCTCAGTACTGGCATTGTCCCTAGTGCATGGAAACATGGCACTGTTAAACCTCTGACGAAAAAACCAAACAAACCCCCTTCGGACCTGACCAACCTCCGCCCTATCTCCCTCCTCCCAGTCTTGGGTAAAATCACAGAACAAATAGTCTACAGGGAACTCAAAACCCACCTGGAAACAAACAATATCCTCCACCCCCAACAATCAGGATTCCGTCCTCAGCACTCAACAGAAACAGCCTTGATTGAGTTGACTGACTCCATAAAAATTCTCCAAGACCAAAGGAAAAACGCCGTACTGATTTTGTTGGACCTCACGGCAGCGTTCGACACAATCTCCCACCTAATACTCCTAGACAGACTTAGGGACATTGGCATCTCTGACCTGGCATTGGATTGGATAATATCCTTCCTTTCCGAAAGATCACAATCCGTTAAACTAGGACCTTTCAGCTCTGCAGAGAAAAAGATTCGATCAGGAGTCCCACAGGGCTCTATTTTAAGCCCTCTGCTCTTTAACGTCTACCTCATACCCCTTATCTCTCTGATCGAATCCTACGGTATCACTGTTACATCCTATGCCGACGATACCCAACTCATAGTCCCGCTTGAAGAGAACTCCACGACTGCCGAACAAAACTTAACAAACTGCCTGAAAGATGTCTTCCTGTGGATGGAAACCAACCACCTCAAGTGTAACACAGGGAAGACAGAAATCCTCCCCATAGGGAAAAACGTCAACTTCTGTCCCCATCTCTGGTGGCCAGAGGACTCCACAGCCACCCCACAGACCGTCGCTACTGCAAGAAACCTTGGAGTCACCTTCGACACTGGCCTGTCCTTTGACCAGCATGTCAGGACAGTTGCAAGAAGCTGCTTCGGAATCATTAAATCCCTCCAAAAAATGTTTGATTTCCTACCAATTGAAGCCAGAAAGACGGTTACCGTGGCACTAATCCTATCGCGCATAGATTACTGCAACGGCCTCCTGGCAGGTGTGAAAAAAACCACACTCAAAAAACTTCAGATTGTCCAGCATTCGGCTGCTAGGCTGGTGCTTAAACTCCCCAGAAGATCTTCAGCCTCCTCCGCCCTGAGAACCCTCCACTGGTTGCCCTTGCACAAAAGGATCCTATTCAAGATCCTAACCGTGGCTTTCCGGGCATTCAACCATATTGGTCCCAAGTACCTAGTCAAACGCTATCCCCACTACAACCCACACAGGACCCTGAGATCCTCCAACAACAACCTTCTAACACTAGTTAAGTTCAACCTAAAAACCAAAGGGGGTAAAACCCTTACCCACCTATCCTCCAAAGCATGGAACGCCATGCCCCAGCATCTGAGATCCCTGACAAAGGAATGCCAATTCAGGAAACAACTGAAAACATGGATCTTCAGCCTATCGGACGAGTATGTGCGGGACACCATCTAATCCTGCCTAAATCTCTCCCTTCCGCACACCTTCCAGTTAGCGCCAGGATGCTTCTTCCGAAGCGACAGTCGCGCTTTAGAAATACCGTTTCCAATTCCAATTCCAATTGCTAGTCCCTTCTGTTTTCCAATTGCCTGTGCAGCTTCTCGTGCATCTACTCTGCACCCTGGACTGGCCACTACCATTGATGTTCACTGCTGTTTTCCCATTCCCTGTGCAGCTTCTCATGTACATACTCTGCACTTTGTACTGGCCACTGGCCTTGCTGTTCCGTGCTGTTTGCCCATTCACTGTGCAGCTTCTCATGTACCTACTCTACACCTTGTACTGGCCACTACCATTGATGTACTGCTGTTTGCCCATTCCCTGTGGGGCCTCTCAAGTACCTACTCTGCACTTTCCACTGGCCACTACCATTGATGTTCACTGCTGTTTGCCCATTCCCTGTGCATGACCTCATGTACCTACTCTGCAACTTGGACTGGCCACAGGCCTTGATGTTTGCTCATTACCTGTGCAGGATCTCAAGTACCTACTCTGCACCTTGGACTTGCCACTGGCCTTGTTGTTTGCCCACTGTCTGTGAAGTTTCTTATTTACCTACTCTGCACCTTGGACTGGCCACTGGCCTTGCTATTTGCCCATTCCCTGTGCAGCTTCTCATGTACCTGCTCTGCACGTTGTACGGCCACTGGCCTTGCTGTTCCCTGTTGTTTGCCCATTCCCTGTACAGGATCATATTTGCCGACTCTGCACCATGGACTGACCTTGCTGTTTTCCCGTTGCATGTGCAGCTTTTCATGTACCTACTCTGCACCTTGTACTGGCCACTAGCCTTCCTGTTTGCCCATTCCCTGTGCATCTTCTCACGTACCTACTCTTCACTTTCTACTGGCCACTGGCCTTGCTGTTCACTGCTGTTTTCCTATTGCCTGTGCAGCTTCTCATTGTACCTACTCTGCACCTTGGACTGGCCGCTGGCATTGCTCTTTGCCCATTGCCTGTGCAGCTTCTCATGTACTTTACTTACTCTGCACCTTGGACTGGCCACTGGCCTTGCTGTTCACTGCTGTTTGCCCATTCCCTGTGTAGGATCTCATGTACCTACTCTGCACCTTGGACTGGCCGCTCACCTTACTGTTGTATACTTTTGGTGCCATCTCTGTGTAATATGTGAATAAAGACAGTTGCTCCTGTTGTCTGCTTTGTCAGTGTCCTTGCTGAAGTAGGGGTTTTCTGTGTGGGTATGGTTTTTTTTTAGTTCAAAATGATTTAATTAAATTTTGGCATAGGAAAAACACAGAGGTACATACAGAAAACTGATAAGTTAATTCATTAAATTACATGGAAGCGAATAAGAACAATCAGAAATAAGCAGTCACAAATAAATTACATTGCATAGTATCATCGTCAATCAAAGGATAACTAAAAAACAGGAGGGAAGGAAGGAAGGGGAGGGAGGAAGGGAAAGGGGAAATATACATTTCATAGCATAATAAATTAGATAAATAGAGTTACCAATAAAGAACTTAAAAACAGTACGATAATCAACGAATAAAATAGTAACAGGAGTCATAACTGCATATATGAATCTATAGGAGACCAAAAGGATTGAAAATGCAAAGAATTATGATAAACACCTTGTAAAGATAATTGAGCACCTCTTCTTGTAAAGATAATCCAAGACCACCAAGCATGAACTGCAAGGGAAGTAGCATCCTTCCAACAAAAAGTAATTGATTTTAACGCAGCCGAAACCAAAAAATTAAATAATTTTGCTTCAGCATCTTCAAGAGGATTACTCAAAACAACTGATTTACATATTAACAAATTATAAGAAAGCAAATCAGAAATAGGCAAAATTTTCAATATCATATTCCATACTTCAGACCAAAATGTCATAATATTAGGACAATCAAATAACATGTGACGTAAAGAACCAGGATGTAAATTACAATGCCAACAAAGGTTTGATGGTAATAATTTAGCTTTAAATAAACGTACTGGAGTCCATAAAGAATTAAACAAAATATAAGCATTGGTTTGATAAAGTGAAACTGGCAACCATCCAGAAATACTATTAGTCCAAATTAATGACCATGAATCAGTTGACAGGGAAATGGAAAGTTCAGTATTCCAAAAAGTGGAAATAATATCAACGTTGGAGCCGAATGAAAAGGTACGTTTCTTATAAAATACAGAAACAGCTTTAGAAGATACTGAAACAGTATTGATATAAAATAAAAAATCAGCTGAGGATATAGACGGGATACCAGTTGGGAAGGAGTCTAAAATGGAATTACACAGAAATTGATATTTTAACAAATCGGACATTGGTGGATTGAATTTTAGTTGGAGTTGAAAAAATGGAATAAATGCATCATCTAAGAAAACATCTTTAAGATAGAAAATGCCTTTATCAATCCATGAAGACCAAAAAGAGACATTTCTATTTAATTTTATTAAAGTGCTATGCCATAAGGACAAATGCACCGTAGAAAGTAAAGGAGATCCAAAATTAGGGGGTCATTATAATGGCGGATTCCCCGCATACTCCGGGCCGGCGGAAGCCACCGCCGGCCCGGAGTATGCGGGGAATCCGCCGAGGAGGCCTGAAAGACCCACCGCCAAATTAGAATGGCTGGTGGGTCTCACAATTTGTCCTCCACTTTTCCGCCGCGGTCGGAAGGCGACCACGGCGGAAAAGCACTAACATGGCTGGCGGTGTCTATCAGACACCGCCAGCCATATTAGGATGTAGGGAAAGTAATGCTTTTCCGCGGCGGCTTTTCCGCCGTGGAAAAGCATACAGACATTCACTTTGGGGGCCCGTTGTGGGCCCCCTGGGTGAAAGTTGCGTGGGGGGTGCACATGGGGGGTACCTATGGTACCCCCCTGCCTTTCCGTGCACGAAGCGGCAGGCACCGCGCGGTGCCTGCCGCTTTGTGCATGCAAATGCACTGCTTTCATTTTTTACATTGCGGCGGGTGCTGCTTCAAGCAGCACCCGCCGCAATGTAAAACATACAGGATGTGACCGCCAGGGTGGCGGTCACATCCTAATTGCCATGGAGGGACCGTCGCTGCCCATGCGGACGGTTCCTCCTACTCAGGGGTGGCGGACGGAAGCAAGTCCGTCCGCCATCCTAATCGACCCCATAGAGTCCAAATCAGTAAAAATTAATCGAGATGATTTGATTATGGATGAGAAATGTATAATCTTAGAGGTAGGAGACATAGTTAGCAAGGAGGGCAAAGGAAAAGGTTTTGCAAGGGAAGTTTCAATATGAAACCAAATAGGAGGACTGATATTAGGTGAAATATTAAACCATAACGAGCTCTGTTTTAAGATGAATGCCTTATGATATAAAAAGAAATCAGGCAGGGCAAAACCAACTTGGCATTTAGGAATCTTCAGTTTTTTATAAGCAATACGAGGAGGTTTATTATTCCAAAGAAATTTAGATAATAGTTTATCAATATCTTTATAAAATTTGAGTGGGAATTGAGTTGGGATCATTGCAAGAGAATAAAATATTTTCCAGGCAATATTCATTTTAATAGTTTCCATTCTCCCCCACCAGGAAAGATGAAGGGAAGGCCATTTGGAAGTTTTTTGTTTAATATAATCAAGAATGAAATCACAATTTAATTTCAAGGTAGCATGCAGGGAGGATGAAAATAATATACCAAGATATTTCAACTTGCTCTTTTGCCAAACAATATCCGGTGAAGGTAACATATCAGAAGTACATAGCATATTTAAAGGAAAAAAATCACTTTTACTAACATTTAATTTATATCCTGATACAGCTGAATATTTAGAAATAATATCAGGCAAAAATGGTACAGACGAAGCAGGATTACTAATAAATAATAACACATCATCAGCATATGCCAAAGTTTTAACAGTAACATCTTTAATAGTGATACCTTGAATATCTTCACATTTACGAATGAAATTAAGAAATGGCTCAATTCCCAATAAAAATAAAAGAGGGGATAGGGGACAACCCTGACGTGTACCTCTAAAAAGGGAAAATTGGTTAGAAATCTGACCATTAATAAACAATCGAGCAGTGGGAGCATAATATAAAGCGGAAATCATACGAATAAAGGAGGGCCCAAAATTAAAAGATAATAAACTTTTAAATAAAAACTGCCAATGGATTTTATCAAAGGCTTTTTCTGCATCTAATGCCATAACACCAGCAGGAACAAGGAGAGTGGAGCTTTGTTCAATTACATGTAATAACGTTCTAGTATTGTTAGCAGAGTATCTATTTTTCATAAAACCAGATTGGTCAGGGTGAATAACAGAATGAAGGACAGGAGCTAATCTAGAGGCAAGGATTTTAGCATATAATTTACAATCCTGAATAATCAAAGAAATGGGACGATAATTAGCAACAAGGGTAGGGTCTTTATCAGGTTTGGGAAGTACAACAATTAAGGCTTCTGAAAAAGAGCCCGAAATGGTACCTGAGGAAGAAAAGTGATAAAATATCTGGTACAAATAAGGTAATAGATGATGTTGAAATTCTTTATAAAATTCAGCAGGGATGCCATCAGGACCAGGAGATTTATTTTTTGGAAGTGATTTAATGGCAGCCAGGATTTCATCAATAGTAATAGGTGAGTCTAACCCAAGTCTATCCGAGGGAGAAATATGACGTAAATCAGAATAATTTAAAAAAACATCAATTATAGAGTCATCACAAAAATCTGGCTTATTATATAAGGTGGAGTAAAAATGTAAAAATTCTTGAACAATATCATTGTGGGAAAGTGCAATTTTACCTTGAGGACCTTAAATGGAGGTAATCTGCGTTTTATCCCTTTTAATACGTAAGTAATTAGCAAGGAGCTTACCAGACCTATTGGAATTAAAGCGGAATCTAGCATTAGACTTAGAAAGCTGGACCTCAGCCCTAGTACTAAGAATAGCATTAAATTCATAGCTAAGTTTTTGTAGTTTAAGTTTATATTGAGGATCACTAGAAGTAATAAATAAACGTTCAAAATGAGCTATTTGTTTCTCTAAAGATTTGATATTAGAATTAAATTTCTTATTCTCATGTGCCATAATAGAAATTGTAGAACCTCTGATATAAGTTTTAAATGCATCTCACTGATTAATAACAGAGGTAGAGTCTTCCGGATTGAATGTAAAATAATCCTGAATCGCCTGCAACAATTTGGGTTTGTGAGTATCATTAAGGACAATGTCAGTATTCATACGCCATCTAGATTGCTTAGCAAAAGAAGACGAAACATTTAAAACAAAAGAAATCATGGCATGGTCTGATATGTCAATAGTACCAAGGGCAGGATTATTTGCAAATTGAATGAGAGAGGGGGAAAGTAAAAAGTAATCAATTCTGGAATGGGAATTATGAGGATTGGAGAAAAAAGAAAAATCCTTACCAGCGGGATAGTGTAATCTCCAAATGTCAGCTAACTTGGTGGTATGAAGAAAAGTCTTAAGGGCATGAAAAATCTTGGATGGTCAAAATCAAGAGGTAAATAATCTATCTAGCAAGGGGTCTGCAAAAACATTAAGATCTCCCCCAAAAATCGAAGGGGAACTTTTCGCCAACTTTAAAACTTCAGTTGTAACAGTAGCCCAAAAAACAGGGTCATCTACTGTAGGGCCATAAACATTAAACAAAAAGAAAATAGAGTCTTAATTTTGATTTTAACTATAATATATCTGCCGTCAGAATCTGAAATCTTATTAAGAATTTGACAATGCAATCTTTTAGCAAAGAAAATAGCAACCCCATTCTTTTTACCTTTAGAAGCTGAGGATACAATAGAATCTACCCATTTTTTTGTTCATATATTGTAAAACTTTATCTTCAACATGTGTTTCTTGAACAAAACAAATATCAGCTTTACAACTACCTAAATAATCTAGAATTTTCGTACGTTTTATTGGGTGTCTTAAACCTTTTACATTTAGAGAAACAACTTTAATATTATGAATATTAGCCATTAAGATTTAAGAGGGAGGAAAGAAAGGAATCAGAACAAGACGAAGGAAGAAAGAGACAGGTTAAAAGAGTAACTCTATGCGGAAAAGAGGAAAGGGAGAAACAAAAAAGAGAGAGGAAGGAACAAACAAGAAACATGAATAAAGACAAGGAAACGCACACCCGTTCCTCAAGCATGGCCAGTTACCGTTGGAGCCCATGAATAAATTTATGCAGAGATGTGACACATGAAGTCAGACGATACCAATTCAAGAATTAGGATCTTGAGTATCCATGGATGGAGGAGCTTGTTGTTCAAGGAATAGTCGAAGATCTTCTGGGCTCTGAAAAGATTTGGAAACATTGTCTTTCCATACACGCATTGTAGAAGGATCAAAAAGTCCATATTTGAAACCAAGGCTCCTCAGCTGTGGACAAAGGGAAGAAAACTCTTTACGAATAGCCACAGTTTCTTTAGCAAAATCTTGGTGAATAAAGACAACGATGGAATTTCTCTCACAGCTTTTTGAATGAGAACCAAATGATGATGACGCAGCACCTTAAATATCATTTGCCACTGGCTTAGTATGTCGAGGATTCCGGTGTGACGGGACTCTATGGGCTTTGTCAATCTCAAACTTTTCTGAGAATTTAATATTCAAAAGGCCAGGTAGAAGAGTTTCTAGATAGAGCCGACAATTTGTCCCTTCAACATCTTCAGGCAAATTAAAAATGCGAAGATTATATTGCCTATTGCGATTTTCCATGTCCAGCAGTTGAGTATGCATTGGAACAATTTTGGCCTTTAAGGTGTAAAAGCGTCCAGCTTGTTTTTGTTATCTTGAATTTTAATGACATTATCAGAAACCTTCATTGAAATGGAAGCCATATCTTTTCGAACATTTTTGACTTCTGAGGCAATAGTGTCAGTATTCAGACGTAATGCTTTAATTTCCTCCAAAATTAGCGCAAGAGAAGGTTCTGAGGATTCTACCACCTTAGATTTGGTTGGAGGAGAAACCTGCTGTTTCCTTTTATTAGTAGTTGAATGTTTGGAATCCATTTTTAGGTGAAAAAATAGTCACTAATACGTAGGACTAATAAAATGAAGAAAAACAACCTCAAAATGTGATAGAAATGTCGTAAATATGGAGAAAAACATCAAAAAACTCTGCAAAACAACAGGTGCAGCAGCTAAATTGGGCTGTAGGCGTGGCTAGGCCCAAGCCAGGCTCTGTTATATATATTACTCCGCCCCCAGTCACTCAAAGCTGGCAATACCTGGAGGTGAAGCTGGGAGCAGGAACCATGGAGCCAGCAAAAGCACTTCCGCCGAAGAAATTCGCCAGAAAAAGACTCCACAGGTAAGGAGTAGTATAAGGAGGCAAGCGCCGGTATTTTCGCCGACTTTGTGACACAGAATCGTCGTTAAAATGAAATTATGGGCTGTGGTGTTCACGGAGCTCCGGTGGCGGCGGCCATCTTGGTTGACGTGCTTGCGCGTCTCTCGTGGGTATGGTTTAATGTGACACATGCTCTGCATGCTACTTCAAAATTGCCACTGGCTTGTTCCACTTCTTCAGGGTTTTGCAGAGGTGACAGGCACTTCAGGTCTTCTTGACTCTGAGGCTCGGGGGTGCAATGATGGTGGTTTGTGGTGAACTACTGCTGTCATAATCATTATTTGGTCAGGTTAGCTAATGTGTACACATGTCATGTTTGGAGGCACTACCAGCACAAAGTGGGATTCTATCCACAGGATTGCAGGCAGGTTGGGTAGGGCCATCATCTTTCTTGATGCGTGAACAGCAGTGTTGGTGTATGGATATCTTGTGATGGCCAGTCATCCTAGTCACATGGGCATATTTCAATGTGTGCACTTGGGTGGTCAAGAAGTGTGCAGTGTGAAAGGGGTGACTTTGTCAGTACTGTTGAAGTGTGTGTGCCACTGCAATGGCAACTGCACACATGTGTCACCCAGGAGTTGAGTGCCTGTTAGTCTGATTAGTCAGCCCTGTGCTTGTGATTGTGTGCACGTGTGGGAGTTGTAGGTTGTGCACTGTGCAGAGTGGTGGAGTGTCCTTGCACTCCTGGGGACACCTACTTGTTGTTGGTGGTAATTGAAATCAGCCTCGGGAGGGGTCCCCAGGGCCCATGAAATATATTTCAGCTGTGAAAGAGCACCACCCATACCATGCTCTGAGGTATCAGTCTATACCACAAACTCCTTGGAGAAGTCAGGAGCCTTGAGCACGGGTGCTGTGCACATGGCCTCCATCAGGGTATCAAAAGAGGCCTGGTATGCCTCAGTCCAGATCACTTTGTGTGGCTGCTTCCTTGAATTCAGCTGAGTCATGGGGCCAACAATTGTGCCATGCCCCTTGACAAGTCTATGCTAGTACCCAGTGAGACCTAAGAAGGCTCTCACCTCTGTCTGGGTGTGCCCAAGCCAGAATGGTGGCAATCTTGGGTTGTAGGGGTGCCACTTGGTTGCTTCCTACCTGCTGCCCCAAGAACACCACAGACCCCTGCCTTATCTGGCACTTACAGTCCTTGATAGTGTGGCCTGCCTTTTGCAGGGATTTCAACACTTCCCTTAGGTGTTGAAAATGGTCCTCCTAACTGGAGCTGAAAACTGAAATGTCGTCCAGGTAGCTGGCACTAAAATAGTCCAGCCCAGCCAGGATCTGCTTAAATGACCTCTAAAAGGTAGCAGAGGTGTTCTCCAATCCAAAAAGGCATGACCCAGAACTGGTAATGCCCTTCTGGGGTTCAGAACGCTGGCCTCTCTTGTGCACCCTTAGTCAAGGCAATCTGCCAGTGCCAATGTGTTAGATTAAACGTACTGAGGAACTTGGCAGCTCCCAGATGATTGATGAGTTTATCAGCTCAGGGGATGGGGTGTGCATCAGTCTTAGTGACAGCGTTGAGCCCACGGTAGTCCACACAGAACACCAGTTTTGGGGTGACACTGGGTGCAAATGTTTTGGGAACTAAGACCACTGGGCTGGACTAAGGACTGCTGGAGGGCTCAATCACCCCTAAAGCTAATATCTTGAACACCACCTCCTTGATGCTGGCCTTTACTCTGTTTGTAAAACTGTAAATCATGCACTTCACAGGTGGACTGTCCCCAGTATCAATATCATGAGTGCACCAATGGGTGACACCTGGGGTGAGTTAGAACAGAGTAGCGAACTGCCCCAGCAACGGGAGACAGTAACTCTCCTGCTCCAGGATCAGTGTAGGGGTGAGGAACACACCCATACTGCTCCATGCAGACTGGAGGTGAGGGAGATGTTCATTCTCTTCTGCCAACCCCACCATCAGTCGCCAAGAACATGGCTAACCCAGACCCTTCAAAGTGTGGTTTGAGGCAGTTCACATGCAGGACTCTAAAAGGGGTTCCTTAAAGTATGCAAGTCCACCAGATAGATGACAGCACTCTTGCACTCCCTCACCTAATATGGGCTAGACCACTAATCTTGTGGAGCACAGACTCTACTGGCTCCATCACCCACACCTTCTGACCAGGTTGAAACTCAACCAGAGTGGTAAGCTGGTTGTATCAGTTTTTCATGTCCTCCTGGCTTGCGTCCAGGTTCGCTTGAGCAAGTTCCCTGAAGCGGGCTGTCTAGGTTCGGCAGGCAAGCATATAGCTAAATACATCCTGGGTAGGCTTACTGGGAAACACCTCCCAGCCTTCCTTGACCTAACTGAGAGGTCTTCACAGGTCGCCCATACAGCAGTTCATAGGGGCTAAAGCCATTCCCTTTCTTCAGTACCTCCTGTAAGAAAAGAGAAGGCATGGCAAGAGGATGTCCCACTTAAGCCTCATGGGTTGTGACAGACTCCCATTCATGTCTTTTAGGGTATAATTTAATCTCTCAACCAACCCATTACTCTGTGGTTCCTAAGGAGTGGTAGTTCACCTCACACTCCAACAACATGAATTTGGTAGCACAGTCAGATACCACTTCTTTGGTGAAACCCACATGGGTAAAGGTGCCCATCAGTGCCCGGGCCACAACGGGCACTGACACTGTCCAGAGAGGGATAGCGTCCCCACAATGTTGATGCCCACCCACTCGAAAAGGGGCTCTCACAACAGGGAATGGTTAGAGGCGACCCTTACACTCTTGTCACTTGCCTGGCAAGTCTAACAAGACCTACAAAAAGCATCTGATTGCCTTAGCATATGGGGCAAGAGAAAGTGGATTACAAGCATGTCAAATGTCTTGCCCTGCCCCAAATGTTCTGCCAAAGGTACATCATGAGCCAAACCCAGCAGTAAGGTTCTGAAGCGCAGGGGTACCACCCGCACACGGGCTGCCCCAGACTCAGCAACCTTAGACTCGCTATAATGGAGACCATTCTCCCAGTAAATTAAATGTGATTCTGACTCTTTGCCAGTTGCCTGGTCCTCGGCCTGCAGCCTAAGACCCATGAGAGTAGGTCATGCCTTCTGCTCCACGCAGAACTCTTCTCTGGTGGGACCCCCTTATTGCTGCCCAAGGGTTAGCTCAGGCAGTCTCTCATTTCAGCCAAATTATTCCCTGTAGGTTCTGGGGCATCATCCTCAGCTTGAGCCTCCTCCCAGAGTGTGGGAATTTCAGGAGTGGGTTTCCTATCCCCCTGCCCTTCCTCTTTTTGGCAGACACCTGGGCCGCTCTTTTAGGCTCCAGGTGCTTCTGAATAACCTGGGCCACCAGAAACCGTTTGGTCAGGCACGTCCACTCAGGCACTCTCAAAATCTCCAAGTGAGACCTGTATCCCACCTCCTTCCAGGCAGGGTGTTCTAGGCCATTTCTCAGCAGACAATCCACAGACATGGATGGGCTCACAGCTACTCACAAGGAACCTGAAATCCCCCACTCAAAGGGAACCTGAGCAACTTTACAAAAGCAGGTAGATACTGCGGAGGGTTTTGCAGTAGCAGGTGAGTGGCGCTCGGGCAGGTAGCGGTGCAAGGTAAAGGGGAACGAAGAACAAATGTTTCCCGGTGCAGCCAGGGTAGGGGGAAACCCAAAACCCCTGTGTGAGTTATGAGCTAAGAGACCATAGCATGACAAAACATACGACAATTCCTGGGCAAACGTAAATAGTATACAGTTTGATACAAAAGTAAATGTATGTGGTAGTCGACACCGATGGTTCCATGAAGGTTATTTTATGCAACAAAAGTTTCGTGGAAAAAAAACAGCGCCAGCCGACACATGTTTCGTCAACAGGTCACTACCTGTGAATCTTCAGGGCTGGAAATGATACAATATAACAAAATCATAATGTGGAAAAACATAAGGAAAAACTTGTGCGTGACAATCATCTGTTAAATAGTGGGGTAACTTAGCTCAACACCCAAGCAACAGTGGAAACCCTTGGGAACCTAAAAGGACAAAAGGAAAAATGGGAGAAAATAGCAGCAGACAAATCTTCGCAGCACAGACACCATTGACACAAGAGTAAGGTAGAGAAAACGTCCATACAAATGTCTCTTTGATATGGATACAAGCTAGTGCGTTTAGCACTAGAACTGTCAACACAAACAGTGGAAGACGTGACCGTAGAACAGAGCGTGCGAGAGAAACATAGCATGATGCATGTGTGGGCATGCGAGTGACATATGGTGATAAACATAGGTCGCTGCAGCATGCCCACATATCTGTGGTTATTGACTGTTATCCTAAAAAAGGGGTTTAGAAAGCTAACATGCTAACGCCACTACATAACATTATGACGGAACATATTATATTTGACATTCGAATTTACATCTAGTGATAAACATCAGGAAAACAACACTAGTAGCAGAATAGAAAAACAATGTGTGTATTTAGGTGAGCAGGTAGCTGCAGAAAGCCTACAGTATTATTGCTATTGACTGTTAGCCTAAAAGGGTTTAAGAAAGCCCACATGATGGCGCCACTACATAGCATAAAACAGATCCTGTTGTACTTGACATTCGAATTAGGACAGCTTTTTTGTGTGGATACTAGATAATATTCACGGAGCGAAAAGAGAATAAAAGAGTGGCCGAAATAGGGGGGTGAAGACGGCATGCACTGGTGTGAACGGCATGCACTGGTGGAGATCGGGAGGAGGTGTGACGGGAACAGCATATTACCTGAAAATGCGCAAATGGCACTTCTGAAGTCTAGCGAAAAGGGAAAAAAGCAAAAAAGCGGGGCCCGCAATGACACACCCGCCCATGTCATTTCTGTTTATTTTGACCTTGCACCAGTGGACCAGGTCGGTATTATCACCGGTCTCTCGGTGAGTCTCCGCAACCACCCCCTTACTTTTACACATTATGTTTGCAAGTTCTGGCCTCCTTTTTGTGCGGTTCCTTTGTACTCATTGTAGGCATGCTGCAGCGACCAATGTTTATAACAATATGTCACTCGCATGCCCAAGCATGCATTGTGTCATGATTCTCCTGCACACTCTGTTCTATGGTCATGTCTTCCACTCTTCATGTTGACAGATCTAATTCTAAACACACTAGCTTTTACCATATTAAAGAGACATTTGTATGGACGTTTTCTCTTCCCTACTCTTGTGTCAATGGTGTCTGTGCTGCGAAGATTTGTCTGCTGCTATTTTCTCCCATTTTTCCTTTTGTCCTTTTAGGTTCCCATGAGTTTCCACTGTTGTTTGGGAGTTGAGCTAAGTCACCCCACTATTTCACAGATGATTGTCACGCACATGGTTTTACATATGTTTTTCCACATTATGATATGTTTTTCCACATTATGATTTTGTTATATTGTATCATTTCCAGCCCTGAAGAGTGTCGGCTGGCGCTGATTTTCTTTCACGACACTGTTCTTGCATAAAATAACCTTCATGGAACCATCGGTGTCGACTACCAAATGAATTTACTTTTGTATCAAACTGTATACTATTTACGTGTGCCCAGGAATTGTCTTATGTTTTGTTATGCTATGGGCTCTTAGCTCATAACTCACACAGGGGTTTTGGGTTTCCCCCTAACCTGGCTTCACCGTGAAGCATTTGTTCTTCGTTCCCCTTTACCTTGTACCGTTACCTGCCCGAGCGCCACTCGCCTTCTACTGCAAAACCCTCTGCAGCATCTACTCTCTTGTGACACGCAGGACCGGCTGCCGCTGCAGAATAGTACTCCCGTACATTCAGTCCCATTCCTGCTATGGATAGGGACAAAGTCGCATTGGAGTTATTCGAGAATCTAGAAGAAGGAACCCCCACACTGGGCACATCTACAGGTGGAAACCCCCAAAGAAGAGAAGGTTTCAAAGAGAAATTCATTAAACTTGAAAGGTTGAGAAAAACTGAGAACTGCAGGTGGTGGGACAGTACCACCCTCAAACAGTACCTCAGGTTAAATAGAGTACCAAGGGGACTGCGCTCACAAATTTTCTTCACATTCGACAACCTTGACGATGATTTGTTAGGCAAATGGGAAGAGGCACTTACAATTAACTGAAACACCCTTATCCATATCTTGATTGAAAACGCTGAACGAAAAGAAATCAAACTTCAATTAGACATCTCACAACTAGAGCTTGAAATAAGGGGTTTGGATCTCAAACAGGCAACCTAGAAAAACTATACAATCAAAATGAAATCAAAGACAGAAAGAGCAGACAATTAAAAAGAGATGAGGCTGATTACAAAGAAGGGTGCGTCTTTACATTCGCTAGGAAGTACGACCAACTGGTTAAAAACACAATAAACAATAATAAACCAGAGACAGTTGACACATGTTCTATTTCCTCCAGCTCCTCATTACTCAACACCCTCCCAAGTGATAGGGAATCCGAATCACAGAGAGGAGCCACGGCCTCTATTTTTTTACGCGAGGTCCAAACTATAAGACGCAAGAACAGAACACAGCAGAGACAGGGTACACAAGACAGAAGACCCGCAGAGGGAAAAGATCAGGAAAAAGATGAGTACAAGAAAAAACTAAGATCAAGGGGACACGAGGAAGTAACGGTCAACCAGAAGGAAGTGCAGTATGTTAATCTCTCTTTTAAACCTTTGACTGAGGACATGGTTTCTCTACGCAGCAAAGGCCTCAATTTCAATCCTCTTGAAATAGGTGACCTTTGCAGAAACAAGACCTTTTCAAATTTATCAGGGGTCTTAAACTTAGGAAACCCTTTGCGGGCATCCCCAGGGATCACAGTAACACCAGGCATCCTGATAATACCACCCTCTCGACTCTCCAAAGCATGCAAAACATTAAAGACACCCACCTTCTTCTGACACTTAGTGACATGGTCGACCATCTTTACACACTTGAACAGCTCCTACAGGAACTTGACATTGAAACATACACAACCATTTCCAGTGGTCTAAAAATTAAATCCAAATGGACTCCCACACTGCCAGGGCTAAACTGTGAATACTTTCCACAACTTGGTCATAGAGGACATTGATGGACATGAAAAGAGACTTGACAAACATAAACACAGAGGTAGGAACAATCTCACAAGAAATGAATGCATGGCCCTCAGAACCTTGACCTCTGATCAAGATATAATCATAAAAGAAGCTGGCAAAGGCAGCAACGTTGTCATAATGGATAAAACAGGCTCACAACTTAATGACTCTACCTGCTATGTACCCCTTGGAAGCAACCCTACTGGGACTCTCACCAGTCTCATCAACGAACACCTCAGGGACTGGCGCAGTTCAGGCCTACTTGATGACGAGGAGGTAGGTATGTGAGAGTAGATAGACCTTTTTCACCATGGCTATACACACTCCCAAAAATACACAAGCAATCAACCTTTTCGCCTGGTAGACCTATAGTTTCGGGCATAGGGGGCCAGACGGAAAGACTGGCAGAGTATGTGGACCTTTTCCTGAACCCTCTGGTAAAAAATCTCCCGTCTTTTATCCAGGACACAAAGCATATTCTTGAGATCCTCAGAGACGTCCACTGGCAACGGGGCATGATCAAGGCGACCCTTGATGTGGTGTCTCTTTATACCTCGATCAAACCTGATACAGGCTTACAGGCTGTGTCTAAATATTAGGGGTGTTTCAAAAGACAGTGGTCCCTAGTAGTTCAGGGATTAGGCAGAATTGATGGACATACACTCAATAGTCAGTATGACCTTTGTCCAGCAGGACAGGTTTTTATTTTAAGAGATATGGAAAACATAAAAGGATTTTTTACAAGGTGGGTACAGCCAGTAACCCACAGGGGACAAGACAAAACAGGGGGGTAAATTTGACGCAACAAAGGCGGTCTGTGCTAGTATCTCAGTGAACAGACAATGGTAAAGTACAAAGCATCATTGTGAACAATTTTCTATTTGTAGGGTACATATGATGCTACTATGTCGACGGCGTTTCGATGCCTACACACAGATACATGGCATCATCTTCAGGACAAAGAATTAATTTGTTTGTCTTGAAAGCATAACAGTTTTTTGGGGCCAATATTGTGGTCCACAAAGTAGTCTGTTAAGCAGTACCCATGCTTTTGGAATCAAAGCAAGTAAGGAAAATGAAGGGTTTAGGAGCACAATAGTATCCAAACCAGGGCAAGGGAGCCTCTAAATACGAGACCGGACCAATCGTGTCTCATTCCTGGTTTGGCTGCTCCTTGTCTATGCAGGATACAAAATGGGGATTCCCGCCATTTTGTATCCTGCATAGACAAGGAGCAGCCAAACCAGGAATGAGACACGATTGGTCCGGTCTCGTATTTAGAGGCTCCCTTGCCCTGGTTTGGATACTATTGTGCTCCTAAACCCTTCATTTTCCTTACTTGCTTTGATTACAAAAGCATAGGTACTGCTTAACAGACTACTTTGTGGACCACAATATTGGCCCCAAAAAACTGTTATGCTTTCAAGACAAACAAATTAATTATTTGTCCTGAAGATGATGCCATGTATCTGTGTGTAGGCATCGAAACGCCGTCGACATAGTAGCATCATATGTACCCTACAAATAGAAAATTGTTCACAATGATGCTTTGTACTTTACCATTGTATGTTCACTGAGATACTAGCACAGACCGCCTTTGTTGCGTCAAGTTTACCCCCTGTTTTGTCTTGTCCCCTGTGGGTTACTGGCTGTACCCACCTTGTAAAAAATCCTTTTATGTTTTCCATATCTCTTAAAATAAAAACCTGTCCTGCTGGACAAAGGTCATACTGACTATTGAGTGTATGTCCATCAATTCTGCCTAATCCCTGAACTACTAGGGACCACTGTCTTTTGAAATACGTAACTGCCCAAGGTCCCTAGTGATATTCCTTTGGGTCTCCCTTGTTCTTTGAAAATAAATATTAGGGGTGGGCGGACATTTCCGTTCCGCCCACGGAATGTGCAGAGATTTTGCCCCTTCCGCCTTCCGCAAAGAAGGAGGAAAAACGGGGCAAATTTCCGCACACTTAGGGGCGGAACGAAAGTTGGCTGCCCGCGGCCCGCCCGCACGCCGCCCGCCCGCCGCCCGCCCGCCGCCTGCCTCCCGCCCGCAATATTAAACAGATTAAAGCCTAAAATAAGATTTAAATCACTTACCTTATCGCAGGGTCATTTCTTCCTGGTCTATCGCGCTTTCTTCTTGAAACTGCGCATGGCTTCAATCTGTTTAATATTGCGGGTGGGAGGAGGGCGGGAGGCGGGCGGCGGGTGTCACGTAACGTAAAGGAGAGAAACAGAAATTGGTTCAATTTCCGTGCCTCTCCACGAAAGTCCCTTCCGCGACTTCCGCCCACCCCTACTAAATATCTGGAAATGGGACCCGTCTCTCTATGGCAACACACAAGCATGTTGATAACCATGATGGACATCATTCTCCAGAATAACTGTTTCATGTACGATCAGAAATTGTATAAGCAAACTAAAGGTGTGGCCATGGGCTCAAGGTTCTCACCTTTGTTTGCTAATCTCTACATGGGCTAATTAGAGGAAATTTGGATCTGGGTTGAGAAGGGTGCACACTGGGCTCATTCTATCGTATACCGGGGTTGATATATTGACGAATGTCTTCTCCTCTGGTCCGGCACACAAGAAGGGCTAGAAGGCTTATGCAACCACCTTAACTCTAATGACATGGACATGAGGTTCACATGTAGCCACAGCACATCCCTTATCACTTTCCTTGACTTGGAACTCTATATCAAAGACAATACTCTCCACAGTAGATTGTTTCGAAAAGAGACTGCTTGCAATGCAATTCTTCATGCAGAAAGCTCACATCCGGCACATCAGATAGACTCCATCGCTTATGGTGCACTTGTGAGAGCATGCAGAAACTGCAGTGAAGAAACTGAATTTCTCAACTGCATATCAGACATGAAGGACAGATTCGCCAAACGGGGTTACAAACCCAGCACCATCAAGAAAGCAATAATCAGAATAAAGAGAAACAATGGAGACAGCACACTCTGACCTAAGACCCACAAAGAACAGGGAAAACCACAAACGAGGCTGGTAATAGACTACAATGACCCCAGCGGAGTGATCAGAAAGAGCCTCACGCAGCATTGGAACATCTTACTAGCAGACAAAACACTGAGTGAGAACATCACCACCAAACCTCTCATCACAAATAGATGGGGTAGGGCTTTGAGAAACAGATTGAGTCCTACTGTACCATACTCAGCAAATACTTCCTCCTGGTTGACACCAGACACCAAAGGTTTTCATAAATGTGAGAGCTGTGGAGTGTGCTAATGGGCACAGAATGGAATCAAGCAATTTGAAAGTTACCACAAACGTAACTATGAGATCAACGTAAACATCAAATGCAACACTAAGTTTGCAGTGTACGTGCTTTAATGTACATGCCGGAAATATGTTTGTCAGCTCTATCAGGGCTTTAAAAGAATGCATCGGTGAACACACCAGAGCCATTCACCAACAAGATGCCCGATATCCTATGACTTTACATGTGGCATCATGTCCTTCACAGGGGATCCATAAGAGGTTCTACTTTGGAATTGACAGTGCCCAAAAAAACATAAGGGGAGCAATCACGAACTCAGTCTTAGACGCCTGGTGGCGACATGGATTATTCGCCTGCACACTGTGAGACATGGCCCGAAAAACCAACCATGAACTACAATACTTCTTGGGCACTTAAGACTCTTCCATTGGTTTGGTCACTGTGTTACTCCATTTCAATGACACTCTTAGTGTACCGTGAGCCCTGCCTTTCTGGGCATACCCCTTTAGCAAGCCTTGTAGGAGGGTTAGTTCCCCACCAATACACGTCATTTGTGTACTTTATATCAATGTAGATATAATGTAGTTAGTGGGACCGATTCGCCACCTGCCCTGTATACCTCGTTTCAATCTGTTATGCTGCATGTACAATTTCGCCATATTACCTATCCTGCGTAATTCTGCAAAACTTGTATATATTTTCTCTTTTTCTCCCCATTTCATTTTCGCCTTTGTACCTTTGTTGTTATGTTATACATGTATGCTTCCACGTGACAGTCAGTAATGTATGACGCCGATAACATTGCTGAGTAGTTCTACCCTTGTTAGGCACTAGTAATTACCCACTTACCACTCATGCGCTTACACAATATTGTTTAAATGTGTTCCTCCACTCACCCAGTTATGTTGCTGTTCTATTTTAGTATTTCTTTGATTATAGTATCACTCGGTATCAGGACCCACGATGCCACACCACGTACTCATGTTTGTTTAATAGAGTGCGCACAACTGACCATTTCAGTACTGTACCTTGCAGTCATTATTATGTACGCACAGTTGCACTTCATTTGTCATCAACTAGTAGACTGTAAAGTTGATGTACAATATAGGGCGCTTCCGTGTTGTTGCATTACTATAGCTATATCTTCCTTAGCACTTCAGAACATCACTTCCTGTACGCCACGCTACACCCTCAGGTTAGCACTTCAGCCTTTTCTTCACCAATCGCAAAAAAAGCACTTCCTGTAGTCACTCGGCTACCCATTCTCCATCGGTGAGACGAGCACAGGCTGGACCCTGCATTCTCAGGTATGTCATTACACCCCACCCACGCAGTCTTAGCTGGACCTCGCCCCGTTATTTCACATTATTGACCTTGATTCATGCTTCTATGCAGGCCCTGCCATTCACAAGGACACACCCACCTGTGTCATTTCTATTTATTTTGACTGTACACCCGTGGACCGGGTTGAAATTATCACCGGTCTCTCAGTGAGTCTCCGCAACCACCCCCTTACTTTTACACATTATGTTTGCTCGTTCTGGCCTACAAAGCCCACTATTATCCTATAGTTGGAATGGAAGGAAAGCGAGTCTTACTGCAAAAGACAAAACCATTTCGGTCATCAGTAGTTAATCAAGTGAAACGAAGGCCCTCAACAAGATAATGCAGGTTATTTTTTTCTAAACAAAGGAAGAACACAGCAAATGTTATACAGGGTGTTGGTGCTTTGTTCAGCCAGATTCCGTAGATTTCATGGACACCCATAGAAGGGAGGAGGAGGTGCTTGTTTCCTTCAGTTATCATTTGTGTTATTCATCAAACATCCATGAAAATAAAAAAGTGTAATCTGATCTGTGGTATGGTATGAGCGGACCTTGCAGGCAAGCGACTACAGAGAGTAGCACTTTTTAAAGCACTCAAGTTTTGGCTGTGGATTGTATTCTTTCACTTGAAATACCTTTTTCTTACACTTTTTTTAACTGCGCCACATTCCCTTGACTTCCCAGTCTGCTGTGGGACTATCCCGATGGAGCAGAGGAAGACAATCCTGTTTTGTGCTGCAAGCACTAATTAGCAGGCTAGTTGTTTAGGGAGCCTGACTATAAAAACAGATGATGGCATGGACATGCAGCGGACCTTACAGGCAAGTGACTACAGAGAGTAATACTTTCTGAAGAACTTACGTTTTTGCTGTTATTTTTATTCTCTCATTTGAAATACCTTTTTATTACAATTGTTTTACCTGCGATGTAATCCCTTTATTTATTGTTCTGGCGTGGGATTATCCTGATTGAGCAGAGGAAGCCAATCCGCCCTCACTTCTGGTCTTGCACCATAAGCGTAAATTAGCAGGCTAGTTGTTGTTTTATTTTTAGCTAAGAGATTTGTAGAGCGCACAGATTCCCGGAAGGGTCTCCCGGTGCTAAAGCAGACAAAAAGCAGGGATGCAGAAGACGATGAGGATCAAACTACAACTTGCCAGATAACGTTAGCTCAGTCACGGCAATTGAAGAGCAAACTCTTCAGGTTCTTACAGAGGTAAGTAACAAGTGGCAGTTCCTGAGAGCTACAGGAAGAGAGTTCCAGAGTTTCGGGCCTAAATACGGGAAGAGCGATCCTTAATGCGGGCCTGTCGAAAGCTGGGTGGGGTAAATAGTGAGAGGTTGGTTGATCTCAGTGATCAGGTGGGCACATAAGGTGACACCTGACCTTGGATGTATAAAGTGACAAGTCTGTGTCTGGCTTGAAACATGTAGCATAAGGCCTTGAATTTAATGCGCTTGTTGACCTTAAACCAGTGAAGTTTGTGGAGCAGGGGAGAGACAGAAATGTGTCTAGGCAGCAGAAAGAGAAGGCGGGTGGCTGCGATCTGAATGATCTGCAGGCGGGGAATCAGGGATTTATCGGCGCCCAAATATAGTATATCCCATTGTCCAATCTGGATGTTATCAGGGCCTTCAGCACTGTTCTCTGGGCATTCAAAGGAATCAGCCACATCATTTTCTTGAGCCAATTAGGAGTGGAAAAGCAGGAGGCTGTGAGCTTGGAGACCTGCGGCTTAAGGGAAAAAATCTTATCAATAGTGAAGCTGAGATTCTTAATCTTATTCAACTGGTGTGTACAAAGGTCCCAGTGAGACAGGCCAGTGGTTAACTCCGAGTTGTTCGGGATTACTTCCCAGAATCAAGATTTCTGTTTAACTACAGTTTAGCTTTAGGACATTTCTGTTCATCCAAAAGGAAACATTAGTCAAACCTTGCCTGAGACGGGAGGGATCTTGGTTATGAGCATCAGAAAGTGAGAAAATAATCTGAGACTCATCAGCATAAGGGAAAATGATGAGACCAGACTTCTCAATCACATCCATCAGCGGGCGAAGGTAAATGTTAAAAAAACAGGGGGCTCAAAATGGATCCTTGCAGAACCCCGAGGTCAGTGTTAGGGTCTTGGATGTGTTGTTCGCTGGTGAGACCTGAAACATTCGATCTTACAGAAAAGAAGACATCCACTTCAGGGCCAGGTCAACATTGCCTAGCACCTTCAACCTGTTCAGAAGGATGGAGTGTGAGACCTTGTCGATAGCCGCACTTAAATACAACAGGATAAGGGCGGCAGTCCAACCAGAGTCGAGTTCTTGCCTAAGGAGTTCTGTGACTCCTAGTAGGGCGAATTTGGTACTATGGCCTTCCCTAAACCCTAAACCCAGACTGAGATGGGTGAAGCGAATTACAAGTAGTAGCGAAAGAAGAGAGTTGAGTGTTGACATGCTTTTCCAGAATTTTAGAAAAAACAGAGAGGAGGAAGATTGGCCTAAAGTTTAGAGCAGCAGAGAGGGTTAAGGTCATCCTTATTCAGCAGAGGGAGCACCAAGGCATGTTTCCAGTTCAGCGGCACATCACCCGTGCTCAAGGAAGTATTGAGGAGATCAAGAATTACTCTCAGGCAACATCATCAATCAGTCTAAGTTTTGATGGTGAAGGGGGTCAAGCGGAGAGGCAGACTTGATGGCAGCCAGTAAAGTTTGCAATGGTGCTAGGTTCAAGGGAGACCAAACCCTGACTTCTAGGGGTTTTTCTGACTTAGCTTTGGACTTACAGTCAAAGGGATGTAATTCCAATTGAATTTGGGTGGCAATGATTGGTAAACACGCTGGGATGGGAGCATCTGCTTCTAATTGTCAATGAATTAGCTCTACTTTGTTTAGAAAAGAGGAGACTTGCTTTTTAGGGAGCCTATTTAAACAGATGCCGGCATGGACGTGCTGTATAAATAAGGGGGTTTACCCAAACATAGTCACTGGGACCTGGGTTCTAAAGGTACTAGGAGGAAGGGGTCCCAGTGTGAACGTGGAACAATATATACAAATCACAAAATTATTCTCCAAAACACTGAATTGATCCGCACTGTTTAATTCACAATGGGATAAGCTATATTGAATATACAAAACAAATTAACAAACACTGTTGGCGGTTGTACAGTGCCCCGGGAAAGGCGAGGGGAGGGAGGTGGTGATAAAGTGAGGATGTGATGATGAAAGGTATTGGTGACAGTAAAATCAGTCAATTAGTGAAACTATATTGACAATTTGATACAAAGCAAAATAACCATAAATTCGGCGTTTAAATCAAAACAGCATACTTCACAAGATACAGTCAATGTTATAATGGTGGCGTGAAGTTGACATGAGGAAGGTGGTTGTCGACGTTTCGACCCTCTAACCGACTCAGGGATTAGTCGTGCCCTTGCTGTGGGGTCTTCTTCAGGACCAGAAAGGAAGGGGAAGGCAACCTAATTAAGGTGTGTAAATGGAAATATTGTTAAAGGGGGTATTATCCTTCCCTATGTGGGACCAATAAAGTTACACAATGGTTGGTGGGAAAAAAATCGTTGTCCAAACATATTAATTAATTAATTAATTAATTAATTACTCCATAAGCGTGGACATAAGGTGTCACAATAGAACATGATTAGTGTGGCACATTAATACAATTACAAAATTGAAAAATTAATGGAAAAATCAATATACATCCAGGTGATACTAGAATTAATGACCAGAGCGTTATGATCAGAGAACTGGTACGGGGGGAGGTGGGAGTCACCTTCAAGATCCAGACATAAAGTAGTAAATTGTTGGGGTATGGAGTAGTAAGTTGTTAGGGATAGGCCATGTCATCCCACAGAGTTCTAATGCGTGTCTGTGACGAGACACGTGATTATGAATTAGGTAGGCCGTCTACGATGTGAAAATAACATCGGCAATTGGTGAAACAGGCTTACCTGCTATGTAAATTTTCAAAGACTTTGGTAAACACGAATGTACGGGGGCCGGTCGGAAAATGCGCCTGAAAATAAACAGGCGGACTAATTACTGTGGGTTATTGCAATTGAAAAAACACAGGACATTTTGCAGCGTTGACATACTTAGATGCTCTCAAAGGCTTACCGTCGGTAATGCAGTATCAGAGCGTATCTGTCACTGAATCGCGGGTACTGGGACTCCGTAATTCTGTTAGGAAAAAATGCGGGAAACTATCATAACTGCATGGACGTGCAGCAGGCCTTGCAGGCAAGTGAATACAGAGAGAAATGATTTTTTAAGGACTTAAGTTTTGCTGTTGTTTTTATTTTTTCATTTGAAATACCTTTAACTTACACTTGTTTTATCTGTGCTGCATTTCCTTGACTTCCTGGTCTGCCACAGGACTATCCCAGTTGAGCAGAGGAAGTCAATTCCCCCTCATGTCCGGTCTGGTGCCGTAAGCGCCAATTAGCAGGCTAGTTGTTAAGGGAGCCTGACTATGTAAACAGATGCCAGTACGGGCGTGCAGCGAATGCGTGCAGTGGGTGCACCGCTGGCGCCCTAAAGGCGCACCAAAGTCAAGCCTGTCTGCGCCAGTCTGCGGCCCACCGTTGCCAGACACCAGGACCCCTGCTCAGATTCCATCAGATGTAAGTCATGCAAAATACATATTCTCCCACAGCTCTTTAGAAAATTCATGAGCAGTGCCATATTTCAATGTTGTATGCATAGTTTTGCCCAAGCTCTAATGGGATCTGCGCTTGCATAAACTGCAAATTCAACTGTATTGTTGACAGTCATAAAGATTCTAAGGGGAGTGAGGAGTTCATAAACAATGCATGTTGCCCCACAATAGTTTCGGACTCAAGCAGCGTTAGCGTGAATACTTTTGCTCTGCCCTTTCTAAATACATGCTCATTTAAGAGTTTCTTATGTAACGTTAGGTCCTTACTTTAACATTAGAGTGATTGGATTGCTGGGATCTTTTTGCTTCTCTTCTACTAGAAATAGCCTTTATAATAGAAACCTTGTCAAGCCCTACCTCATTACCTGCCATAACGTTGGTTCTCCCCAAGAACTATCGACTGTTGAAGGTCATTAGAATAGGAAAAGTCAGGGGAGGCATTGCTATTGTCTTTCAAGACACAATCAAGGTCTCAATAATAGACTCCTTGAGTGTGGACTGGATAGAACTTTGTATTTTTACACTGAAATTCAATTCTAAAGACTGCTGGAAAGGTGCTCTACTCGATCGGCCTCATGGCTAAAAAAAAGATATCCTGACTGACTACTTAGCGACTTATGTGTTGTCCTCACAACAATTTCTCCTGCCTGGGGATTTTAATTATAATGGTGAAGATCTTTTATATATGGAAGTAGCACACATTTAATCAGATTTAAAGACATAATGAATGCCTCAAAAGACTGAAGGCCCTACTCACTTGGCGGGTCACACTCTGGACTTAATCTTCACCACTTCTAATGCATTGCCCATTACCTTGTTTTGACACCGGAGGGGGAGCACGAATACAACCCCCAGTGTTCCCTGCGGCTGGGGGCCGCCAACAATGTTGAGAGTGTGCCAAGAGGCACTTAAAGGCACGCCAGGGCTCCCGCACCGCGGGACACCTGTTGCCTTGTTTTGACACCGGAGGGGGGGGGGGGGCAGGACTAAAACCCCCAATGTTCCCTGCAGCTGGGGGCCTCCAACAACATTGAGAGCGTTCCAGGAGGCGCTTAAAGGCACACCAGTGCTCTTGCAGCGAGGAGCGCCTTGGCCAAGGGCGGGCCCGTTATTGTCAGAAAGAGGCAGGACCACCCCCTTTGGCTGTGGGCACGGGAACACACTGAGAGATGTATCATCTACATTGTCTCTGACTTTGTCTTTGGCTTCCCAGTTGTAATTCAACTAGCACCTTTTGTACCTGGTCCCAGACTAAGGGCTGTCTTGAGCTGATTGACATTCGTCCCAAGCATTATACATATGCTTCCAACCTGTATTTGAGATCCTACAGGGTTGACTCCTAATTAAGCTGTCAATGCCTTAATCAACAGAATTCACTTCACTCTGATGTAGTTGGGTACTGTTGGTGCCAACCTTTTATTTTTACTGTGTAAAATCTGTTATTCAAGTTTGGTGGAAAGGGTTGTGGAAAGGGTTGTGGGGGGTGTGAATATAACATCGCTCTAGCCCTATTCAACCCAGGCCCCATGGGAAAAGGGAAATCTAGGGATTTTGAAAGTGAGGATGGAGGGGTTATTAAAACCAAGCAAGTTCGTAAGTAGGCAGGAGGCAATTGTGTTCTTGACTGCATAGGTGAGCTCCTCGTCGAGTGCAAGGTAATTTTGGCGCCACCTGAAGACCTACTTTTGACCTCTTGCTCTTCTAGTACATCAAATTCTTCTAGTAGCTTAAAGTCCAGCCAGCCGAAATGAATTCCAACGTTGTTTAGGAAACCCAAAACACGAAGTGCAAAAAATTGCTCAACTAGTCATGCAAAAGTGTCCCAAATGCCAACTGCCAACACTGAAGCGGAGGAGGCAAGCTTCCCTGTCCACCCCGTTAAGGATACAGATGACTTAGTTAATATAAGTCTGACTACTGACCTTACTTTTTCTAACACAGTCCTCCCACTCCACCATTTGCCCCACTCATCAGTGGCAGAGGGGACAGGCAAGTCTTCCAACTTTGTTGGTAGGGGGGAGGAAATGGAAGTTGGCACAGAGCCCCCTGGGCCCATAGCATCACATACGAGTGAGCATACAAGTGAGCACCTCTCCATCAACCAGGTCTTGACAGGTCGGGATACCATGAAGTACATATTAGACTTGAGGTCGGAGGTAGATTCTCTAAAAAGAGCTGTACAAGACCTAGCGGAGCAAATTAAATCCCTAATAAGTAAAGGTGCCTCTGATGCACATTTATCCAAACATCCATTTACAAAACCCCGACCCTAACCAACAACTATAACAGTCCAAACACCCCACCCTCCTTGGCTGTGTATTCCACTTGTAGAAATCCCTCTGACCTCATTCCAAGGAATTCCTCATCTTACGCCAACACTGTTTGTCGTCCACCACCAGACCTGGTACCAGCCAGTGGCCCAGCTCTCCTTCCCCCCCATTGACGTATGCTTTCATTGACATCTAAATCGTAGGCAACTTAAACCTCGAGGGCCCACCACGAGCATCTATATGACCAACATTCAAAGGGTGTCATCACACATGAGGTATGAAAAGTAGGACTCTTTAATTAATAAATGCATACATTGGATTTGTCATGTGAGAGGGTGCCGCTCAGTAATTCGAGAGGATATCCTAGGGGCAACTAGGATTACTGGAGCCAACTCCCAGATGGATTGCATAGAGCCGCATCTAGCTGATGTGAAGCTGGCCCATAATTTAATAGCACTGGAGGCCAGGACAAATCCACCAACCCACACTGGGGTTCATTTGAAATACAGCCCACTTATGAGACCATTGTTGTTAGCCACCCATCACCCGGTATCTCAGCAGGGCCTTGGTTCTAATCTTGATACAAATGATTGACTCGAACACCAAACTGCCTCTATAGGCCGATCAATGTATCCATCTAAACAAATGCTCCCTTACTTAAGACTAACCATCATTAGGCTGTAACACTATAATCAGTGTTGATCCCTTGCCCAATAGCCATTGAGCAACTTACGATCACCACTAATGGTTATCACAAGGGGGGACTCGAGATAGGGGAGCTTGCTGGTGACTTAGGAGAAGGAGAACGTCCCTTCCCTTTAGAAGATCAAGCCAACTTGAAAAAGCTCACTCTACTATCCAGGAATGTGGCTGGGGTGAGGTTGAAAGTCACTCTTGTACATTGGATACAATATGTAGAAAGATATATTTAGATCCTCCAAGAAACGTGGTCTCCAAAACCCACCTTCATTCCTGGGTATATTACTTTTCCCCGATCTGCAATTAAAAGCAAGTTTGACCGCCCTGCTGGGGGTTCATTGATTCTAATAAAAATTTAGCTCCACTTCTCTGTTCAAGAGCTTGAGACCAACAGTCCAGACATATTAGCGGTCCAGATTAGGGGTTATGATGGGCTAGGGGTGAACCTTTTTATCATCTATGCCAGAGGGAGCAAAGCAGAAGTTATATCATCCACTCTCCTGGAACTAGAGAGCCTCCTTGATGCTAGGGACACTCTGTTGTCTCTAACAGTCGCTGGTGACTTCAATGTCACCTTTGAAACTCTAGGGCAGGAGGACTTGTGTGAAAGCGGGAGGAGGAGGAGCTATGGCTCATTCCCCCTTTAGATCTTTCCCCCATTAAAACGTGGTCCCAAACGGCATTACAACTCAATGCATTAACCCTGGAATTTGAATTGAGGGCCTCAAATGGTCGTACCAATTCAGACAAGTCAGAAATAAATAAATATAATTAAACTACAAACATGTCGTATAGACTATTTCCTGCTAGACTTGAGATTGTGGCCCAAAGTAATTGACATGGTTGTAGGGACAACCCGTGACAATGACCATAATCCTCTTGAGATCACTTTGATCTCACTATGGGCCACAGGCTCAGATCCTCCAAACACCTTTCTCATAACCAGGGATATTTGCCCCACCAACGACAACAGGAGTCTTAAAGGGGCACTTGTCGCCATGGACACTGAAAAGCTAGATCTAATCAACACCGATTTGGAGGTAAGTACCAGTCAGATGCCTAGTCCCTAGAACCACAGGGGTATTTGTCTAAGATTGCGGACTGTCACACAATTTTTTTTAACCAGTTGGCCTCCTACTTTAAAATACCACGACGTACACAGGGTGGGACCAAAAGCCCAAAGCCACAGTTTGCCTGGTTCAATCATGAATGCAGAAACCTTAGATCCAAACTCGCTACTGCAATTCGAACAAATAAAGTGGCTGTAGTGAGGGAAGCTAGGAGAGCCTACAAGAAAGCGCTAACCAAAGCCAAAAAGGAATTGGAAATAGAGCGCTGGTTGCTGATCAGTGATGCTTGCCTCAAAAACAATACACAACATTTTTGGCTTCTAGTAACAAGGGGGGATGGAGAAAGACCACAGCCACTCAACAATAAAATTGCCATTGAGGCTTGGCACCATCACTTTTTCTCACTATATAAGGGAGAGCTCAATCACGCCAATGAAGCCCATGGAGATGATTATAATAGTCCCAGGATTGATGTTTTTTTTACCTTAGTAGAAATAAGATCTAGTATCAATTCAATTGTTAGTAATGTAGACAACTGGTCAATATACTTTATAGCCTTTGCCAATGGAAATGCAGCTGGCTCCCCAATTCCAACTACCTCGAGAGGAGCTGAGGTAATACCGCTATACAAGAAGGGCGACCGTTAATTGCCCTCGAACTACAGACCCATTAGCCTGCTCAACAGTGCTCAAAAGGTCTTTGCCAGTGCTGTCCTAACGAAAATTCAAACTTGGATAGGTGACAATAATATTCTGTCCCCCTTCCAAGCAAGGTTTAGACAGAAAGTTAGCACTGTCGATCATGTGTTTCTCTTCCTATTACTAGCATGGAAGACTGTGACAATCTGTCAAGGCTGCTTATATGTAGCTTTTATTGACTTAAGATCTGCATTCAACCTCATTCCCAGACACAAACTCTGGTGTGTCTTGAAGTAAATGGGCCTCCCTTGTGAGATATTAGCATTGGTAGTCCGCTTCCGCAAGAACAACTATGCTAGGGTTCGCTGGGGTTGTTAGGGTAAACTGACCGACCCTATAGAGTGGACAGGGGGATCCACTAACGGTGGATACTGGGCCCCACAAGAGAGTAAGCACCTTTGATTATCTGGGTGTAACCCTCTCGGATGACATTTCTTGGAAACACCATGTCAAGAGGCGGAACCTTCAAAATAGGTGCATCACAGCGGCTCTGATTAAAGAGCACAAGACCTCAAGAAGCCAGCCAATAGCTGCCCCTCTCCGTATTTACGATCATATAGCAGTGGGAGCAGCTCTATATGGGGCAGAACTTTGGGGATTTGAAAAATTAGAGGAGCTACTTGCGACCAAAAATACATTTTTAAGATCACTTTGCTCACTTACCCAGAGTAACCCCCTGCACCCATTGAGATTGCACATGGGCAGAACCTTGGATGTACAAAAAGCACAGTTATGCCCCTTACTCTTTTTGCTATGCTTGAAAACTACCCCCGAGCTACTCCCTTATGCTGCTGCTCTGGATTAGGTTTATACATTTGACCACCTTGAGAAAATTGCCTGGCTGACCAACGTGAAGTCTTTGATGATCTCTTTAGGGCTGGAAGGTCTTTGGGACACTAAAAATCCAGGATCCATACCCAGCAAAGCATTGATCAAGAAACATTACTGAGGCTGGGTGGCAGAGTCTGCCATTTCTCATCCATCCTTGGGTCGTCTGAGTTTAAAGTTGAAGGAGTTTTTGAGTAATATTTGGAGGTTATTACAAATCCACAGGATAGGGAGCTTTACGTGCAGTTTAGATTTGGCTCCCTCCCTGTTTATTCTTTTACTGCCTCCTGGTGCCAGTCTTCTCCTGTATCGCAGCTCTGTCCAGGCTGTGCCCTTGCAGCAGAGTCTATCAGCCATATCTTTTTTGCATGCCCTAAGTATTTTTGTTTGAGATCTAGGGTGACAGCCCCCGTTTGCAGAAGGTTTGGAACCCGCTGCCACAGAATGACTATGCCCATCCTAAAATCTGACTCAAGCATACTGATTGTATGTGCAGTTGCCTAATTCCTGGGCTAAATGTGGATCAGCAGGAGGCATGCAATGAACACGCAGTTGATGTAATTCCTTTTCACTCATTCTTTTTTAAATGGATTTATATATGTAGTTATTTTTAGTTTAGAAGAGAACCTATTTTTGAACTGTATCCACATGGCAGATCATACTGATTAGCATCTACTACATAGACGTATGCTGACATAGGGGCGCATAATGATGGCGGGAGGACTGCCACCGCCGGGCCCGCGGTGGCGATCCTCCTGCCATCACAATGAGATTTACCCACCGCCAAATTAGGATGGCAGTTGGTATCTCAGCAGACACAAAGTCCATCCACCGCTTTTCTGCCTGTGGCAATCGCATCGATTGCCTGGCAGGTGGTAATGGGCCACTAATATTGTGGCAGTGCCAAGCAGGCACAGTCCGCCATATTAGGATGTGCCCTGGTAGAGGCCTATCCATGGCGGCATTGGGCTGGCGGGGATTGGGTTTGGGTGCCCGTTGCTGGCCCCCTCTGTGTGGGGGGAGGGTGTAGGTGCACTGGGGGGTACCCATGGTACCTCCCTACATTTCCTGCCATGTTGTGCATGGAAATGCACATCGTGGCATTTTATCATTGCAAACGGTGCTGCGGCCAGCAGCACCGTCCGCAATGTTAAAAGGCCAGGATGCACCCGCCATTCTGGGGGTAGCACACCAATTGGGCTGGTGGGACCGCCGCACATCTGGCGGGCGGTCCCATCACCGATATGATGGCGGGTGGACTGACTAATGACTATGAGCCCCATAGTTCTTAACTATCCTCCTAACTTTCTTTTAACTGTCTTATTATCATTTACTATTTTTATTCAAGTCGGCTATTGATTCATTGGATTTTTTGCCACTTGCATGTTTACATTGCCTTTTTGCACTATATTGATAATCACAATGGGGTTACCCAGTTACGTGCAGAACCTGGGGATAGGTATGTTATATGAGCAGCGGTTTTGGCACAACAAAAAACATCAATACATTTCCTATATTTGTCCTCACAGAGGTAGGACTGCAATTACTGATTCAGTGAATCACAACACTTTTTAAATAAACAAAGCACACAACTAAATTGAATAATGTTAATTAATATATTGAAAAAATCATTGTTTTTCAAAGAATAGATATTACAGAACATGACATACATCCAATATACACAACCAACAAAAATAATTTTTACAATGGTGACACAAATGGAAAGTGACCGAAGTGGTATTTACATGTATCAACAATACAAACTATACATAACAAATGCAACACATAGACCAAAAATGTGTTGTGTTTAACAATGAAAAAGCACTATCAAGACCTATAATTATTTTTCAATTTCACAAGGGTCTAGTTGGGCAACAACGCTTCTTCTAGACTGTCTACGTTTCAACCCCTATAAATGTATGTATATGCAAAACATCACCGTGGGGTATTCATCAGGACAATAGAACACTTGTGTATTGCCTTCTAAGAAAAAGCAGCTAGCCTTGTTGTCAATGTTCATCAACCTGTGCATTCACGCCGATCATAATCCGACCATTAAAACAATGGGGTTGACCCAATGAATCACAGGACCTGGGTAACAATTTATATATAGAAACAAGGTGGTCCTTGATACAACTCAAAACGCAATTAATGTAAATCTTATTATTAGAATAAGCAGATTCAACTAAACAGATGAAATCTGTACCTGAGGAGATGTGTAATTTGCAAACAGCAGTATTAATTGCAACAAACCCAACACAAACAGATCAAAGGCCAGACGTTCCTGATCTCACTTTTATATAACAAGTTTATTTACATAATCCTAAAATAATTGATCAAAGGAAAAACTGCAAGATGCAGTGGACAGAAGGAGGAAAAAAGGGGGTGCTCAAGTGAAATGAAAGGAAGTTTTGGTGACCTTACGTTACGTTGCGTGCAACTTAGGACACGCCTCCTTGTTTTTGTAAATCCCGGTTTACCCGGTATCCAGAACCACCTTGTTTCGATCATAATCTGAAGCCCACAGAGGCAGAAAATACTTCATAAAATAAGGAGTGGTCTTCACCCTTCAAAAACTGTTACAAACACAAGAATCAATTAACAAGGCTTGCAATCCTTTTCGTTCTACTAATACGCTAAATTATCGTAGGGCAAAGGCACATGTGCTCACTTTATGTCTACGGTTTCAGTGTACTCCGAGCAGGAAACGTCGGAGAAGTCAAAGGTACGAGTTTACTCCTGACCACTGATTTTGTACGCGTAAAGAGGCCGCAGGCCCAGCTAGCTTGAACGATTGTGTGCGCACCATCCATGGTATAAGATGCCTTGTCATTTTTCTCCAAGCGTGTGACGTCAGAGATATAAAGTGAGCACGGGAGCCCTTGGCCCTACGATAATTTATATGCATAGGACTATCACTCAAGATGGACCTTAGTATTTTTTAGACATTAGCACTTTTTTGTTTTTATTCCAGGCCTTTGTCATTTATGATCTTCAGTCTTTCACATCATGCAGCTACTGACCATTTTATATATACATATAAATATATCGGCCCCTTTGGAGCTGCTGCACTGCTGTTTATAAACATTAGCTATTTGGTCTCTATAAATTGCTGTTATTTAACTTTGCATGTTTAATACTGTTTTTCATGTACTGCATGCATATAGCACTTTTATGGTTGCAATGGCCGGAATAAAGAGTTATTGATGATGATGGCATCGACCCATGGGCCCCACCCAAGATCTGAGGAAAAGAGAGTTTCACATCAATGGCAGCCATAACTCCTGGTATTTTTGCTGAAAGATTTTACTTCCTGCAACCACAAAGGACAAAGATTGAAATCACACCTTAGCAGACTATCATAAGGCTTTAAACTATGTCTTTGATATGATTGCTCCTCTTAAAATGCATTCTAACAGTAAACATAGGAGTTGTGCATTTTGGTACACCCCAGAGCTGAGACATGAAGAGTCATTATGTTAAAAGCATGAGAGACGTTGGCAGTTGACTAACAATCCCTGCGATAGAGAGGAATATAAAAAAGAGCTTAGTAAATACCATCGGAACATAAAAACTGCTCGCAAAATCTATATTACTAATCAAATTAGCCACCCAGGAAACTCTTCCAAAAAGCTTTTCAAAGTCCTAAATGATTTTATCACTACCCATGCTTGTTTGCAGTCGATTCACCTTCAGAGTAAATGTGTAATTTTTTGGCTGATTACTTTGAGGCTAAAATCATGACAATTCATCAAAACTTTGCCTCGCCATCTAATCAGCCTATAACTAAGCTGAATATTAAATCTCCTCCTGCGAAAGAGGGACACAGTTTGGGAAAGTTGAATATTCTCGCCCTCGAACAAATACAATGTATGGCTAAGCCTGGATCACCTTCTGATTTGGGTGCGTCTTGCCATGTAGATCTTGCAGGCTATTAGATCCTTGTTTAATGCATCAATAGAGAGAGGGAAATTGCCTTTGGCCTGGAAATCTGCACAGATCATGCCTTTTCAAATAAATGCCAATTTAGATCCCTCAATCCTAATCAATTACTGGCTAATTTCCTTACTTTCATTTCTTGGTAATATTTTCGAATGCTTCATCAACAAACAGCTGACAGGCTATTTGTAGTAAAATAATATCTTTGGCTCTTCTCAATCTGGTTTCAGGACTGAGCACAGCACGGAGACAGCCTTGGTTGTTGTGACAAATTCAATAAAATGTCCTATTATTGCGAACATTCCCTCTATACTGAGAGAGCGCAATTTGAATAAAACGTATATCCGAGCCATATTTACAAGCATATCGTATAAACGTAGGAATGAAATGTATATCGTAACATGAAGTTGACACTTGTAGCATAAAGTTATCCGATATAACCAGTAATATAGGAAATGTAACTGTATTTACTCTTGAACATGCGTTAGATTTAGAAGGCCCGTGTACGTAGTGGGCTAATGTAGAAATGTGTAGAAATGCTTACGAATTGAAGAACGTGCAAAGTAGAATTCATGTACATGTGTAACTTTAAATGGAGAAACGGCGAGAAATGTAACATGGAGAAATGTGCAGAGAGCATACATAACGATGTAACGAACGAGGATATAACTTTATATTCTAGGTAATTCATATTCTATGTAGAATGTATTCACTTAAGCAAACGATTTACTAAATGCGATTATATATAAATGTGTGTTAAAGGTTATACTGTGTAGAAAGCTTCTTGTAAGAATGTTAGAAGGGTTTAGGTCATTTGTGATTTTAACCTAGCTGACCAAGGGTTCGCAGGAGTGTAGTCCGCTGTTTGTAATTTAGTGGGCTCACAGGAGTCGTGAATAGCCTTGATGTGAACGTGCGAGCCAAGGAGTCTAGTTCTTGCTAGATTTAAGGTGACAATGCCGGACGAAGTTTATGGCCTAAACGTGATAAGAAGCGCTTGGAATTTGAGTCTTGTTTTGAAATGACCATTCACAGGACCACGAAAGGTTATGCATATAGTTGTAAAGAGTAAAGTTCCGCTGAGGTGATAGACTTTTGCTCCGAAAGGACAACTGATATGTCAATGAAGTCACCAGCAAGAAGACGAAGATGGCGCCTAAGGAGAAGGGTCAACTTAACGGACGACGGAAAGAGATGAAGCCATGGAAAAGAGCAAAGAATGAGATCATGGGGAAAGTCCGTGGTGGGCGTCGAAGGGGCGTTCCACCCACACTGTGATTGTGTATTTTAGGGACAGCACCCCGGGGAGAAGATAGCGAAAAGGCGAGAGCGAAGGCGAAGGCGAAGAGCTCAGAGTAGATGACTTGAGCAGATGCGCTGAGAGAGATCAGAGCGCAAGAGAGCAGTAGGCCGAGGACCCTTAGAGAGCGGATGGGTAGGCAGAGAGGGTACTGCTTCTCGATCGAAGTTACCTTTAGAGGCTAAGAGAGTTTGTACTTCTTTGGAAGTCAAACTGCTGACACCTTTTTAGGTTAGGAACTTGCGAAGTAGGGATGTCACTTAGTATAGAGTAGGGACAGATTAACTTGATTATTTTTTTCTCTTTCTTTAGATGACGCAACGGAACCACATCATATCTATGCTTTTTAATTTGTTGATTCTCGAGCTGACTTTAATTGTATTCGTTTGTAGACTGAGGTTCTTTAGGGAATATTTGTTCCTTTTAGTTCCTGTATATTTGATGAACCTTATCCTGAGAGGATTGTATATGCAACTTTTCTTAATTTTATATTAAATCTTTTAAACTTTATCAGTTGTAAGTGGTTCTTCAGAGTTGCGTCAGTTCATGGGGTTTATCTAACCTATGCGGGGTTTGTCTTTTACTCAATGACAGAAAACAAGCGATCCAAAATTGACGAATGAGATAAGTTATTAAATTGATCATAAAAAGATATTAAAATCTCATTCCCCGCAGTTGGTAGCAGAGAAAGATGGTTTTCTTCTTGAGGAAGACAACCTAGGTCAGGTCTAGATTACCCCAAGGTCCCTAGTCATCGACGACCAGAAGAAGAATCCCTGCTGAAGAAGGTGCTGACGGTGCGTCGAGAGAAAAGCAGCAGAATCGGTCGAGAGTGAGTATAAGGGTCATGCGTTGTAAGATTGCGGTATTTTATGTTGTACCTGTGTTGTAATGTCAAGCGGAGTTGAATGCCTGTAGTGTGATTGAGGGAAGGTTGTGAGCGCGCGCAACCGGATAAAATCTTAAGTTCAAGGAGAGCTTAAGTGGTTCGGGTGTATCGAACACCCAGAGTAATTTGTCTACCATTGAAAGGGGGTCATGAGGTACCATTGATCGCCCGACAGACCGATGATAGGGGGAGCGTAAGAGTGAGTGTATGAGTAACGGACGCTGGTCGTACGTTTACTGTGTGTAAGTAACCTATCAGTTGAGGCAAGCGTCTGACCGTAAGAGGGAAGACGTTTCGCCAGTTGAGGTGACAATTACAGTTAGACTGTGGCCGTACAGTCAGAGAAAAGTGATCGGTTGGACGGAAGTAGTCATTTTTCGGTGCATGAATGAAACGCATGCAAGATCGTGAGACGAGTTGAGAACGGAGGGGAACTGCTGCAGAGGGAACGAGTGACGTCAGCGTAGAGCCGCGCTGAGATTGGTCGGTTAGCGTAGAACCGCGCTGGGATAGGCCGATTAGCAAGAGCCACGTAGGGATTGGTTGGTTTGTCATCGGGACGTAAATAAGGAAGAGAATAGAGGAAATTTGTAGATTATCAAAAATGAGGTGTTTTAAACCTTTAAGGGCGATCTTTAAGAGAGATAGAGGAAACTTGTATGCCGGAGAAGAAGCTCCACCAGAAGGCACACCAGCTTATCATATGGCAGTGAATGTAGGCTTACACTTGATATTATGGATCTCCGAGTGGAATAAGCTAACAGAAGGGAATAAGGAACTGACGTTTCCGAGATACGGAACGTTTAAGCTAGAAGTATTGAACCAACTGAAAGCAGTAATGCTTGCAACAAGACCTCTACCGAGGCCAACACAGTTCGAAGCCCTTAGTGCATGGTTTAGAGCAGCACACGAAAAGAGCGTAAAGAGACGCCAGGAAAGAGTAAGGCGATCGGTAAAAGCAGTGCAGGATGCTAAATGGGACGATGAAGCCAAAAAGTGGAGGGTGCAAAAGATAGAAGCAGACAAGCTGTACCCGATGCTAGAAGTTACAGGGGAAAAGAAACCTCTAGAAGAAGATGAGGATAGCGAGACAGAAGAGGATCTAATAGAGAGACTATTAACAGATAGACCACCTCCGTACAGCGGAGAAGCCGAAAGTCCTATATTACAACAAGAGGACGGAGCTAGATGGGGGGAATATAAATCGCTTACAGTAACAGAGTGGGATGCCAAGAAGGGTGAGGAAGTACCTCAATCTAGTTCCGAACAGAGGGTAGTAGGAAGATTTGTGGTCCAGAAGATGCCAGAAACGCAGTATGCAAGGTCGTATCAAATGCCAGATGCTCTACAAGTACCTGTTACCATAGGGCCTATAGTGTCAATCTACAACCCAGAGGGGGTCCAGCAGGAGGAACAGGCACGATGGGACAGAGAAAGGGCAGAGACAGGGGGAAGGAATAACACGACCATTTCCCAAAGGCAGTTGCTAGGACCAATGAGTCGGAGTAGCCCATTAGATTCTGCAACGGGTCCATGGGTAGAACAGGGGGGTCAAAGAGGACAGATGGATTTAAGGGGACCGAAACCGAAATCCTATAAGGAACTAAGGGAATATTTGAGAGAATGGGATACTGCCGAAGAAACTGAGAATAAGAAATTAGAAACAGGAGCAGAATGGAGTGATCAGGATAACAGGATCCTCTCTCATTGTGGAGCTGGCGAAAGCAGCCCCGAGTGGTAGAGAGGGAGTCAAGGAAGCAGAGGAGATACTTGCCCTACTACCAGTGGCAATAGGCAAAGGTGCGACGACAGAAGTGCAGGGTGTGGGGAAGTGCCTCGCGTCACCTTTAGTGAGGGAGAACGAAGGACGCAGGAGTATCGAAATACTTTCAGATGCACTCACCATACCCCGGACTCAAATGCGCAACATTGGAATCACAGGAACATGGAGAGTCGTGAAACGTCTCGACATGTGTCCGGTGATCAAGAACGAAGTCACGAGAATATAGGGAGTCGCGAAACGTCTCGGCATGCATCCGGTGATCACGAACGAGATCGCGGGAGCATGGAGGGCCATGAAGGATCTTATCGGTTGTTGAGCGACACCAGACAGCAAGCGAGTTACAATGGTTTAGAACAGCACGGTGGATCCTATATCGTATCTGGAGACACCGAGCAGAAAAGACGGAATGTAGTGATGGGGAATGGAGCAATGTTCCACCACACCCCAAGGGAAGATGGAAAGGCTTGGGATCTAGAGAGGTGGGAACAAAGAGATGGAAGAAAAACTCCTCATAACTCACCTGTGCTTAGGCGTAGGGCGCATAGTGGAGGTGAGAGGAATGTAAGAGAACAACCTAGGACTGACGTACTAAGAGCTGAAATCAAAGCAAGACGGATTGACGTAATGAGTTTAAAATCAGACTTGGATGAGATAATTGACGGCACGGTGGCAATAGAAAGATTAGAGCTGTACGAACCAGATGAAATACTGTTTTTATCTAAGGATGTGACTCGGAAAGCAAGGGCAGCTCATGAAAAATTATCTGAATTGGCAGATAAGTATATGATAGACATGTCACGGACTAAAGCCTTACAGGCCAACCATAGGCTGAATTGCACAGATCGAGATCTAGATGAGCGGAGGACGATTGGGCTAAGAGTACACATAAGGGAACTGATCATGTGTATCAGGATATGGAAAGATCTGGATAGATGGGAGGAAAAATGGTCCAAGAGGGGATCTGTTAGAAGGAGTGCACTTGTGAAGTCCCAGGATGGAGACCTAATGCGAATGGAAGCTTTCCCTTTGCGAGAAATCGCGAACGGAAACTACGTTCATGTACCTTGGAGTAGGGGGGATTTAGCGGCATTCACTAATTCTTTCCCCAAGTTAAGAGAAAACCCCGTAGAGTGGTACAAGCAGGTAGAGAGGTTCGTGAAGATCTCTAAGGTGCTGTGGATCGATTTGAACACTCTGTTTGATATTGTAGTACCCGGAGATTTGTGGACGGCATGCAAACTTAGTATTGAATGGCCCACTTGTGAACCTCCGAGAGATGCCCAGACAAATGGCCCATCCGATAGAGTCATGGAAAAGTACGAAAGGGTAATCGCATGGTTAAAAGAGAAAGTGCCAGTGCAAGACATAGACTGGGTTAAGATAGATCGAACAACTCAGGAACCTAAAGAGACAGTTCACGAATTCTACGAGAGATTGCTGAAAGCATTCAAACAGTATAGCGGGTTGGATGTCATGGATCCTAAAGACATAGGACAGTTTGTGTCGAAGTTTGTTCTGGGATTGAGACCAGACATAAGCCTAATGATACAACAGCATTTGATTTGTTGGCAGAACAAACCGTTAGATGAGATTCTGAGATATGCAAGGTACTGTAGCGACGAAATAGACTCAAAAGCAAAGAAACTTAAAGAAAAGCTGATGTTGGTGCAGATGCAATCGGCTGGAAAGGGTGGACAGCGGCAACAGGGAACAGGAGCACCAGTAAAGAAACAGAATAATCAGAGCAGAGATGAGGAAGAAAGACCGAGACCGAGAATGGATATCGCGACACTGAAAAAGACAACGAGGTGTCATCAGTGTAATGAGGTGGGACATTGGAGACGCGAGTGTCCATATAATGTCGAGACGGGGGAATTAGAACAGGAGGAGGATGAGGTTCAACCTAGCATGGTAAAGGGAACAACAGTCCAGAAGGGAAAGTTTATCAAAGGGGGGAATCAGACTCCTCGAGCCCCGTTTCCTCAACCGCCTCGCATTACAAATGGAGGAAAAACCTATAGACAAATGCCATTGTTCGTAGGAGGAGAAGAATGCTACTACGTTGATCCTCTTACAGGGCAACAAGTGAATAGGGAAGAAGACTGTACTCTAGGTGCAGCCCTGGAAGTAGATCAGAGAGGACCCTACGTAGAGGCTGAAGTAGCTGGATGTCCTACGACCTTTTTGGTGGACACGGGGGCCACTCGATCCACGTTGAGATCAGCGGTAGTCCCAGGTTTGCCAATGTCGGGAGAAACGATTCAGGTGGTAGGAGTCGCAAACAGGAGGATGACGAATCCTCTGACAGAACCAGTATCAGTGAAGATAGGGAATTACAGTGACGAACATCAGTTTGTAATCTGTGATTCTAGCCCTGTGTGTCTGTTAGGAAGAGATCTGTTGTGTAAATTGAATTGCACAATACATTGCACACCTGAAGGAGTAGAAGTGCAGACCAACGATGAGGATGCCGATTTTAAGGTTGTAAACTCACAGGAATGCGTGGAACTATATCCTACCTTGACAGTGGAGGAGCTTCCACAGGACTTGAGGGAGGAAGTGTCAGCTGAAGTGTGGGATTTTACTGGAGAAGAAATAGGATTGATCAAAGGGGTAGAACCAGTAAAGATCATGGTAAGACCCAATGCCGAGTATCCGAGAATACCACAGTATAAGTTGACACCGGAGACGATTGCAGGAATAAAGCCTGGGATCGAGTCCATGATTAAGCAGAGAATACTGAAGGAGATCGTGGGAAGTCCATGTAACTCCCCGATTATGGGTTTACAGAAGCCTAGTGGAAAATACAGAATAGTGCAGGATCTTCGAAAGATTAATAATATTGTTGTCTCATGTTGTCCAGTGGTACCGAATCCATCAGTGATATTATTTCAGATACCGTTCCAAGCTGAATGGTTCACCGTGATAGATTTGTGCCAGGCTTTCTTTTCGATTCCTTTAGATGAAGAGAGCCAGTATCTTTTCGCTTTTAAGCTGGAAGATCGCGTTTTAACATGGTGTTGTATCCCTCAGGGGTATACAGAAAGCCCATCGATTTTTAACCAGCTACTGAAGAAGAATCTTGAAAGTCTAGTTCTGCCCAAGAACTCGGTTCTAGTCCAGTACATAGACGACCTCCTAGTTGCGTCAGAAACTGAGGAAGCTTGCAGAGTAGACACCATTACCTTACTAAATCACTTGGCCGAGAACGGACACAAGGTGTCTCCAAGTAAATTGCAGTATTGTAAGACTGAAGTGCAATACTTGGGCCACAGGATTGAAAAGGGAAAGCGGAAGGTGTCTCCAGACAGAATAGAGGCGATCATGAAAATGAACGCGCCTACAACACAAAGAGAAGTCCGGATGTTTCTAGGCATGGTCGGTTATTGTCGGCAGTGGATAGCCAACTTCTCACTGAAGGCAAAGCCGTTATTACAACTGACGCACAAAGGAGTAAGTGATCCGGTACCATGGGACAAAGATTGTTTGATGGCATTTTTGCAGCTGAGGGAGGACTTATGTCGTGCCCCGGCTTTAGGAATGCCTGATTACACAAAACCATTTTTGCTTTACTGCTGCGAAAGAGAGGGTTGCGCTTTAGCAGTTTTGGCCCAGATACACGGAGATGCGCGTAGGCCAGTGGCGTATTTTTCGGCTACATTAGATCCAGTAGCCGCAGCATTGCCCGGATGTCTCAAATCCGTTGCTGCAACGGGTGTCAGCATTGAACGTTGTGAAAGTGTGGTAATGGGACATCAGTTAGTGGTGTACGTACCGCACTCTGTAGAATTGTTAATGACCAGGACTAAGACTCAGCATCTGACGAATAGCAGGCTCACACGCTACGAGCAAGTCATACTGGCTGCTGAGAATGTGACCCTAATGAGATGCTCCGTCTTGAATCCTGCAACTTTGATGCCACTTCCAAATGAGATTGATGATGAAATTTGTACAGATCATGACTGCCTAGATGTGACTGAACTATGCACCAAACCGAGACCAGATATTGTGGATGAGCCATTGACTGACCCCGATGAAATATTCTTCGTTGATGGTTCATGCGTAAGAGACGATATTGGTCAGCTGAGAGCAGCCTATGCAGTTTGTACTATTACCAGAGTTGTGGAAGCCGCCTGCCTGGAAGGAGTACATTCCGCTCAGGTAGCTGAAATTATTGCTTTGACCCGTGCCTGTTTAGCAGGTAACAAAATTCGAGTCACCATATACACCGATAGCCAGTATGGTTTCGGGGTAGTTCACGATTACGGGCAGTTATGGTCTCAAAGAGGTTCCATGACCTCCTCGGGTTCTCCCATTAGGAATGGAGAATTCGTGAGATTATTGTTAGAGGCATTGCAAGGTCCGCCAGCCATAGCCGTTGTCAAATGTGCCGCGCACACGAAGAATGTAGATTTTGTGTCGCAAGGCAACCGTTATGCTGACGAGGTAGCGCGTTATTGCCCAGAACAAGGTTATTCTCACACCAATGTAGAAGTGGGGGGAATACAGGAAAGAACTGAATTGACAATGTTGTTAGACACTGTAGACACGTGGGATGAGCTAAAGAGTGTTCAGGAAAATGCACCAGAGGATGAGAAAAAGGGCTGGGAGACAGCTGGATGTACTAGAAGTGAGATGAATTTTTGGATCTCTGCAGATGGGAGAGCAGTTTTACCAAACGAGCTTGTTAATCCAATGGCAAGGAAATTGCATGGATCAGCACACATAGGTAGAGATGCTATGGTGAGAGTATTCAGACAAACGTGGTTTAACCCGAAGTTTAGAGTAGCGGCAGAAGCAGTATGTCAGCGATGTGCGATCTGTCAGCAGCTAAACGTAGGAAAGAGAACACCAGTCACATTGAGTCACATTGGGAGGTCTGGGGGGCCTTTCAATAGAATGCAGCTGGACTTTATTGAAATGCCCAAGTGCAATCGACTCAGATACGTTCTAGTGATTGTCTGTATATTTTCTAGATGGGTTGAAGCTTACCCGACACGTAGGTGCGATACACTCACAGTAGCGAAATTGTTACTTAGAGAGTTAATACCGAGGTTTGGGGTGCCATCCTCTTTGGAATCGGACAGAGGAACTCATTTTAACAGCGAAATAGTGAAGATGTTGTGCTCAGCTTTGGGTATCGATCAGAAACTCCATTGCAGTTATCGACCGGAAGCTTCAGGGATTGTAGAGCAAATCAACAGCACGATAAAGTCCAGACTCGCCAAAGTCTGTTCATCAACATCCCTGAGTTGGCAAGACGCACTTCCATTGGTTCTTATGAGCATACGTAGCACACCAGATAGAAAAACAGGTCTCTCTCCACATGAAGTGCTAATGGGGAGAGCTATGAGACTGCCATCGGTTCCGACTGCAGCGCTAGTGAACATCACAGACGATTTAATCTTGGACTACTGCAAGGGACTATCTGATGCCATTAATTCTGTGTCCCTCCAGGTCCAGGCTGCAGAGGTTCCATCAGCACAAGACTTGTGCCATGACCTGTGTCCGGGGGACTGGGTCCTGGTGAAGAAGCACGTTAGAAAGAACTGTCTAGACGTGCGTTGGCGAGGACCGTTTCAAGTCATACTTGTTACGAACACTGCAGTAAAGTGTGGAGGCCTGCCAAACTGGATACATGCCTCACACACCCGAAGAGTGCCAACACCTCTGGAAGAAACAGCTCCTCTCTCGAATGAGAATCCAGCGGAAAGCGGAGAAGCCACAGAGGGGGAAAGCCAAGCTGTTGAGGTGATCGAAGAGGCTGAGCCTGTGTCGGAACAGGTCGACGACGGTCAGGACACCAGTGGGACCGAAGTCGCCTCAGGAGAAGAAAGTAATTGGGAGTCCGAATCAGATACCGAACAAGCTGAGAGTGACCAAGAGATAAGTCCAAGAACAAGGAGTAGGAGGACAAGGAGTGACGAAGCTAGTTGGCCGGAGAGAAGGAGAAGGCCAAGCTTAAAAGCAGATCAAGAAAGAACCCTTGTCCCGATCGCTGAAGAGTCGGACCAGGAAGAAGAAACTACAGACTCAGGCACTGAGAGTCCAAGGAGATCGAGAAGGGTACGTGTGCCCTGCAGAAGGTACGCCACCCCAGAGTGGACTTATCTAGCAGATGTCTTGGGGACAGAAATCTGGGAGAGTGAAAGAGGTGAAGGTAATCGATCTCGATCCATTTGTGGCAGTGGAGATATGGATGTTGACGCCTGGACTCGAGACTGAGGGGTTACTGACTTTCACACTGGACAAGAATCCAGAGCACACTTTGTGTATCAAATTGAATTTCAAACTTCAAACGGTCAAATGGTTAAAGCGATGGGATAGATCATACACGCATAAATATTTCAAAAAACGAATTTTATTGTTCAACAGTGTTCTTTCTTCAGAATCACTGTGTGTATCACTTTAGCCTACACGTGTTTCATCACAGCATGTGGCTGTGAATCTTCAGGGCTGATCTGAATGATCAAGGCGCGTTATCGGGAGACCAGTGATAATTCCGTCCCGGTCCTAATCGGGATGTTTACGTATAGTGGGAGAACGGAATTGAGGGTACTCGGTTGCCGTTTCGTCAAACAGTAAGGATCGTGTGTACCAGTTAACACAGCGTCGGTGCTATTCGAGCTGTTTAGCCCGTGGGTTGAGCCGAATGCAGCTCCTGTTTCCGAGATGCGGGACCTTCACACTTCCCATACCCCCATACCTAAGTCGGATCAAAGATCTAGTGCTAAATCGATTACAGTTTCCGACTTTTGGTCATCAAATTCCAGAAGAAGAAGAAAAAGTTGTTCGTTTTGAACTATTGGAACTTGTTGTTAAAGCTGCAGATACGAGAATAATTGTAGATGCATAAAGACTTTTGTATATAAACTATAAAGAAGAAGATAACCTAGAGCCGAGTGGAAAGAAGAATAAATTTAGGGATTACATTTAGAGGACGGAGAAGGGTTAGGGTTGTCTGTTGCTAAAGAGAAAAAGACATTGTTGCGAAAAGAGACTTTTGTTGGTAAATAGCACTTTCAAAGACTGAAAAGAAAAACTTTCCTCGCAAAGAAAGGAGTTACGCTGTTTGATAACATGGAGAACGGCAACCCAAACCGAAAGGCAAAATGCATAGTAGGTACACTAATAGCAGTAGTAATTTTTCTCATAATTACTGTAGTGACCATATCATACATGGTAGGACATGAAAGTGATAAAGAAACAGAAGATGTAAAGCGTGTAACGACTTTGAAACCTGCTCTTGTTGGGAAGAAGGAGGAGAGCAATGTCATCCGTGAAAAGGCGTTACTGGCGAATGAAGCTCGTAGGTTACACGTAGACGAGTCACAGGGAAACTTTAGGTCAAACGCATATGCCAAATTGTTGTACGAGTATATCGATGCCATGGAGGCCAAAGAATGTTACGTTTGTATGCAATTGCCGGCTTCCGTAGACGAAGGCATCCGATATCATCATCTCCCACTGACTTATGGGATAACATGTAGTTTACTGCTTAGTATATTTTATGGTAGAGAAGGGTTTGAGTACTACTTTTCAAATTATGATTCGGTACTGCCTGAAGTTCCGAATTATAAACAAATGAATAAGTGGGACTATTATAAAAAGGAGGATAGACTAGCTAAATTCTTTCTTCCTTGGGATACATTAGATACATCATACGCACGCAGAAATAATCTGACTTGCAAAGTGTCAGAAGTAGAGAAAAAGTTCATAGGACAAGTAGACGACAGATACAGAAGGCAGAAGATTCTGAAAATGTCAGGACAGTGGAAAACAGATTGGACTGAAGAAGAAAAAGCACACAAGAAGAAAGGTAGCAATGGTCCAATAGCTTTGGATAGAACGCAGAAAGGGAAGTTATGTTTAACTCGAAGCAAGACGTATTATGAAAGTGTATTTGTAGGTGAAGTGAATTGCGAACATGCTTTTAGGTTAGAGTACTACACGAAAGATTTTATGAAAGGGATGCAAGCGATTCCAAATGTATATTTTGTATGTGGAAGAAATGCCTATGTAAAACTACCTGACAATTGGTATGGTTCGTGTTACTTGGCAATTGTCTTCCCCAAAATATATCATGCAAAGGATTTAGCGATCATAGAAGGAAAGGCTTCGACAAGAACGAAAAGGGAAGTAGGTGATGCAGAAGTAGTTGGAGACATATTTGGAGCGATGTTTCCTATGTTAGGTTTGATACTTAACGATGTTAAGATCAGGAGACTAGCTACAGTTGTAGATAGATTATCTGCAAGTACTGCAAGGTCATTAATGTTAGTAAAAGGAGAGATGCAGTCTATTAGAGCAATGGTTCTTCAGAACCGACTTGCTTTAGATGTACTGCTAGCAAAAGAAGGCGGAGTTTGCAAGGCTTTGAAGGTCCAAGAATGTTGTACTTACATTCCTGACAATTCAAAACCACTTGAGAAAGTCATACAGAACATTACACAGATACATAAAGAAATCGAAGATTTATCAAAAACAAATGTTTGGGAAAAAGTAGGTCATGGAGTAGGAAAGGTTGGAAGTTGGTTTGCCAACCTTGGTAAAAGCATTGTGTGGTATATATTAAAACTTGTATTAATAGTATTAATTTGCATAATCACAATATTAGGGTTTGTAAAATTGTATAAATGGTATAGGTCGAACCGGTTACAAAGATCCATGAGAGAGCAAGAAAGGAGATTAGCTGCTTTACAAGATCAACAGTACAAAAGCTTAAGAGCTCTCGAAACGATAAAAAGAGGGAATATTGCCACTAGTTCTATGTAAGGGTGCTATTCAAATTGCTTTTAGTGATGACTCCCAGAAGTCATCAAAGGGGGGAACTGAGAGAGCGCAATTTGAATAAAACGTATATCCGAGCCATATTTACAAGCATATCGTATAAACGTAGGAATGAAATGTATATCGTAACATGAAGTTGACACTTGTAGCATAAAGTTATCCGATATAACCAGTAATATAGGAAATGTAACTGTATTTACTCTTGAACATGCGTTAGATTTAGAAGGCCCGTGTACGTAGTGGGCTAATGTAGAAATGTGTAGAAATGCTTACGAATTGAAGAACGTGCAAAGTAGAATTCATGTACATGTGTAACTTTAAATGGAGAAACGGCGAGAAATGTAACATGGAGAAATGTGCAGAGAGCATACATAACGATGTAACGAACGAGGATATAACTTTATATTCTAGGTAATTCATATTCTATGTAGAATGTATTCACTTAAGCAAACGATGTACTAAATGCGATTATATATAAATGTGTGTTAAAGGTTATACTGTGTAGAAAGCTTCTTGTAAGAATGTTAGAAGGGTTTAGGTCATTTGTGATTTTAACCTAGCTGACCAAGGGTTCGCAGGAGTGTAGTCCGCTGTTTGTAATTTAGTGGGCTCACAGGAGTCGTGAATAGCCTTGATGTGAACGTGCAAGCCAAGGAGTCTAGTTCTTGCTAGATTTAAGGTGACAATGCCGGACGAAGTTTATGGCCTAAACGTGATAAGAAGCGCTTGGAATTTGAGTCTTGTTTTGAAATGACCATTCACAGGACCACGAAAGGTTATGCATATAGTTGTAAAGAGTAAAGTTCCGCTGAGGTGATAGACTTTTGCTCCGAAAGGACAACTGATATGTCAATGAAGTCACCAGCAAGAAGACGAAGATGGCGCCTAAGGAGAAGGGTCAACTTAACGGACGACGGAAAGAGATGAAGCCATGGAAAAGAGCAAAGAATGAGATCATGGGGAAAGTCCGTGGTGGGCGTCGAAGGGGCGTTCCACCCACACTGTGATTGTGTATTTTAGAGACAGCACCCCGGGGAGAAGATAGCGAAAAGGCGAGAGCGAAGGCGAAGGCGAAGAGCTCAGAGTAGATGACTTGAGCAGATGCGCTGAGAGAGATCAGAGCGCAAGAGAGCAGTAGGCCGAGGACCCTTAGAGAGCGGATGGGTAGGCAGAGAGGGTACTGCTTCTCGATCGAAGTTACCTTTACAGGCTAAGAGAGTTTGTACTTCTTTGGAAGTCAAACTGCTGACACCTTTTTAGGTTAGGAACTTGCGAAGTAGGGATGTCACTTAGTATAGAGTAGGGACAGATTAACTTGATTATTTTTTTCTCTTTCTTTAGATGACGCAACGGAACCACATCATATCTATGCTTTTTAATTTGTTGATTCTCGAGCTGACTTTAATTGTATTCGTTTGTAGACTGAGGTTCTTTAGGGAATATTTGTTCCTTTTAGTTCCTGTATATTTGATGAACCTTATCCTGAGAGGATTGTATATGCAACTTTTCTTAATTTTATATTAAATCTTTTAAACTTTATCAGTTGTAAGTGGTTCTTCAGAGTTGCGTCAGTTCATGGGGTTTATCTAACCTATGCGGGGTTTGTCTTTTACTCAATGACAGAAAACAAGCTATCCAAAATTGACGAATGAGATAAGTTATTAAATTGATCATAAAAAGATATTAAAATCTCATTCCCTGCAATACCTGTGCTCTTAGACCTGTATGCAGCCTTTGACACTGTGTTACACTATAAGCAGTTGCTTAGGCTAAATGATATAGGGATATATGGGACTGCTCTAAAATGGTTCCAGGACATTTTGGTGAATAGATCTCAAGTCATCTCTTTGGGTGACTGTAAGTTATCACTATGATGTTTGAAAAAGGTATACTCCAGTGATCTTGCCTGAGACCCACCTTGTTCAATATATACGTGGCCCTCTAGCCAAATTTATTAGATCTTTTGACATTGAAATCCTGCCCTATGTTGACGACACTCAGCTGGTTAACTCTTTTGATAACAGTATGAATAAAGTGAAGAAACTTTCCTCAAATAGGATGAAATCAGTGGCACAGTGGATGTCCAAGAACTACCTTCAGCTTAATGCTGAAAAGACAGAGATTATGCTCTTTGGAAAAGCACAACAAATATAGAATCCCAATTGGTGGCCACCTGAATTAGGTAGTGCTCCTACTCCCTGTCAGATCGTAAAAAACCTTGGCATTACATTGGATCAAGCTCTAACAATGAAAGAGTTGGTCCTGTCAATAACAGGCACCTGCTTTCATATTTTGCGACTTCTAAGGAAAGCCCTTCTTTTCTTCTGCTTGCAGCTAGGAAAACCTTGGTGCAGATTCTTGTTGTCAGCAGGCTTGATTATGGTAATCCTCTTTTGGCTTTTGCCAATCAGATCTACTCTCTAAGCTAAAGGTTGTGCAGAACACTGCTGCAAGGCTTATTTGTAATCTTCCTTCCAGATCAGCATCAACTCCACTCTTAGGAGCATTACACTGGCTACAAATCAGAAAGAGAAATACATTTAAGATTGGCTGCCTTACCCATAGAGCTCTAGTGGGGCAAGGACCAAGAACCCTACACCAAAAGCTAAAACGTTATCTCCCTGTCAGGGATCTGAGATCTAGAAATAAAGAGCTACACACTATTTCCAGCATTCAACGTTTAAGGTGTGGAGGCAGATCTTTCTCTTACTTGGCCCCTACCTATTTAAATCATGTACCTTTTTATATTTGCACATGCTCTGAATAGACCAAATTTAAGAAATTATTAAAAAGTTTCATATTTTAACTCTACCATTTTGGCCCTGCTGTGTACTCCTGTAGTGCCACGATTTCCAGTTGGGATGATTTGTGCATGATATCCAATTAAAATGACATAACATTCACTGTAGTTGGAACAGGTTCTGTACTCATTAGCGCGACAAAAACCCTTTTGACGTATACGAGCTTACATGCTTAGTTTCATTCCAACAGAGGGGGTTCAGTGCCCCTCCGAGCTCCAACTGGCCTATGTGTACAAGTCACCGCAGCGAAATCTACTTTTTGTCACTGCCCTAATGCACTTTCTTTGTCTTATAACATTCTAAAGTTATAGTTATAACATTCATTTACAATTTACCAACCACCTTCAAATTATTATGAGTTTTTCTGAAATAGGTTCTTTACAGATCCATAACTGTCTGAATTGATGGTCCCCAGTTGTGCCTTTGAAAGTGGAGGTGCTTCAAAGAAGGGTCTTTGAAGTGTACAGATATTCTTTCTTTCCATTTCTGGCTTCACTCTCGCCCCAGGGGTGTAATAAACCTTTTGTGTGGGGACAGGGCACTCCCTATTCTAGTTTCAGCTCCTCCCTTCCATCCTTCTCAGAATGAGCCATCAGGATGCTGATGGGCACTCAGACACACTTAACTTCCCTTTGTGTGTGGCTATCTAGAGGGACTGCACAAAGTCAAGCTGTCACCCACCCCAGGCATGTATTAGAGATAGTCAGCAGGCACACAGAGATTTAAGAGCAGAGAAATGTCTAGCCCAAACTGCCGAGGAAGGACCTGGCTTGGCAGTTCAGGCTGGACTGTTCCCATGACGCACAGGGTCAAGACTGATTCCATCCTGGGAAATCCGCTCAGAAGAGAGAAGTGCCCCTTGCCCTCGTACACTACAGAGAGACTGGCCAAAGTTATCGGTGGAAGATCTGATTTGTACTTTAGAACAAACGACCCCTGTAGCAGAATCAGATGCCCTCCTAGCAGACTCAAACTTTCAGAACTGGCTCAATGGCGCCCTGGATACAGTCCGACCTCTCAAAATGGTAACAAAAAAAAGAAGTACTTTTAAATCTCCATGGTATACCACAGAACTTAGAGACCTCAGAAAAGCCTGCAAAAAGTCTGAACGCATCTGGAGGAGAGACTGGGCAGCTAACAGCAAAGCCTCCTACCAGTCTGCCTTGAGACTCTATAAAACTGCACGGCAGAAAACTAAGGCATCCTTCTTTGAGGAAAGAATTAAACTTTCGGCTAACTCCTCTAAGGAAACGTTTAAGATTGTCAAGAAGCTTCTTAAAGTCCCGGCCCCGGCAATTGAACAAGAGGATACCGAAGCAAGGTGCGACCAGCTAGCGGAGTTCTTTGATGATAAAATACAAAGAATTCTTGATAGTCTACCACAAACTGTCACAACCTTAGGCGCTGATACTCCCCCGCCCCTGACAACTGGTCCCCGGTTAGAGGTGTTTAGATGCATTACTAGGGATGACTTTTGTAAGACACTATCTATCGTGAATAGTGGTTCTCCTTCTGACCCAGCGCCTATGCACATCCTTAAACAAATCGCAAGCACTATTGCTCCCCTTGCTACAGAGTTGTTAAACTCCTCATTCACCAACGGGGTAGTGCCCCCTAGCTGGAAGCAGGCCAGAATTAAAACTCTTCTAAAGAAACCGGGGCTAGACACCACCGATCTAGCCAACTTTCGCCCGATCTCTTTATTACCTGGTCTGGGCAAAATCGCAGAAAAGCTAGTGAATCAACAGCTCTCAGGATTCTTGGAGAGCAATGGCCTGCTGAGCGACTCCCAAACGGGTTTTCGCCAGGGACAGGGCACTGACACAGCCCTTATAGTGGTGGCTGAGGAGGCAAGGTGCATCTTAGATTCAGGGGGATCAGCGGCACAGATCCTCCTGGATCTAAGCGCTGCATTTGATACGGTGGACCATGAAATATTGGTCCACCGTCTTGCCAGACTGGGCATTGCAGGGCCAGCCCTTAGATGGTTGGAATCCTTTTTGAATAATCGATCCTTTTTGATTTGGGAAAATGGTGTCATGTCTAAGTCTACTCCCCTCCAGTGTAGGGTCCCCCAGAATTCGTCCCTGAGCCCCACTCTGTTTAATGTTTACATGGCCCCGCTGGAGGAGGTAGTAGCCCCTTTTGGGATTAAATCCATCACCTACGCAGATGACACACAACTAGTCGTCTCGCTGACACAGCAAGTAGGATGTTCAGACAGTCTCTCGGGTTGCCTAACCGCAATCTTCTCCTGGATGACGGGATCAAAGCTCAAATTGAACGGAGCTAAAACCGAGATCATGGTCTTGGGCCATCAATTTACATCCTTGCCCACAGAGTATTGGCCGCCCTGCATGGGTGAGCTGCCCCAGCCCAAAGAGAAAATTAAAAGCCTGGGGGTTTGGTTCGAACCCCAACTAACCTTTAGGACACATGCCCAGAAAGTCGCAGGGGGATGCTTTGGCCTGCTTCGGGCAGTACGGAAAGTTCTCCCCCTCCTGCCTTTTCAGTCCAGGAAGCTATTAATCCAGGGTCTAATTTTATCCAGACTGGATTATAGCAATGCTTGTTTCCTGGCAGCACCAAAAGCCACGATTAATATCCTGCAGCGGGTACAGAACGCAGCAGCCAGGTTGCTCATGGGGGCTCCAAGAAGATCATCGGCTAAACCATTGCTGAGAGCCCTCCACTGGCTTCCAGTCCATGAACGAATCGCTTTTAAATCAGCTTGTATCACTCATAAGACACTGCAAGGCAAAGGCCCTCGGGCCATGAGAAACCTGATTCGTCCCTATAGACCGGCTCGGGCGCTCCGATCGGATGGGGACAATCTTGCCATAGTCTCGAGAGTGAGGAAAGCCCGCACAGGAGGCCGCCTCTTTTCTATAAATGCGGCAAAAAACTGGAACGCTCTCCCTAGGAATATCCGGAATGAATCTTCTTATCTTAAATTCAGAAAATCACTTAATACTTTTCTTTTCCCCAAAACCTTTTAAATTCCCAGATCCTCAGAGTTTTTTTCTGTTATCAGTCAGGTAGCGCTGGGACGCTCTAGGGCAGCCATGCGCTTTACAAATCAAATTTCATTTAATTTCATTTCATATGGCCAGGTCTAAACTGGGGTGGCATGGTGAGCAAAAGAATGATGGATTTAACCCAGATCTCTTGACTGGGGGTGAATGTTTTGATTTGTTCTGCATTCCGTCCATCAATTGTTTTTCTTTTACTTTCCGGTCATTGCCCACGGAATATGCCATATCTCATGTTACTCAAACTACGAACAACTTAAAAAATAAAATTGAGATGGTTTGTTTACACATTTACACTAAAATATAGTACTGGTCTTGCCGAGTTGCAATAGAACTTACTGCATTTGGCACTGGGCGCAGCATGGGAGGCATTAGAGGGTGACCTCTGAAGACCTTCCCGTTAGGCCACTGAGAGCCCTCTAGCTAGGCCACGAACATACAAGCGGAACTCAATGCGCACAATTGTTCAATGTCCCCAAAAACAGGAAGAGAGGTGATCCAGCGTCACCATAGAAATTCTGTCTCACATGCGTCACCATTCACTACCTAATACTCACCAAACTAATCAATAACCAGGCCCATGCACAAAGACAGAAAATCATGAAGCTGAATCATGTGGCCTAATTCACTACACTATTAAACTCATTTGTACATATTTACAACTGCAGTATAACATTTTTATTCATGAATTATCAAAGAAACATTTAATTAGACCACTGAGGCCAATAGATTTAAACTAATGGTAACAACTCAAAAATCAAGACCAGCTTGACGTTTTAAGTCTTTTATTTTAAATTCTTAAATTTCATAAACTTTATTAGCTCATTCATTAATATCAAGCATTTATTTATTAATTGGTTTTATGCATTTAATCATTGGCTCAAAAGGTCCGACACTTCAACATTGCATAAAATATTGAATTAAAGAAACATCAACCCTATTCCGTAGGTTAGCTTTCTGACCTGAAAAGGAAAACAATATTATATCAAACAAGCATGCCTTACGTGTCCATAGGAAAACGGACAGCACTTCGCCCTCAGGAAACAGTCAGCCCCGCTCCCCTCAAAAGGCCTAATTTTTATACCTTTCTTACTCGCTAATCTAACTAAATGATATGTTTTAATAAATTGCAGCACCCTGATTGGTTGCTGACTGTCAGACCACCAAAACCACCTCTTTCCAGAGAGACAACGTCATTATATCATTGTTCATTGACATGAGGCGACACCGGCTTCCGAGGATTCGTTACAAATTTAAAAGTTGTTTCACTGATTTCCTCCAGAGCTCGGCAAAATCATCTCTGTCACTCCCTTGGCCTTGTAGAAATACCATCCAGAGCACACAGCGCACAAGTCTCTTTTTGTTTAAGCCACAGTTCATTCAAAAAGAATAGCTTTCATGGAAGAGTTCCAAAACGACTGTGCTTGGCTCTGCTCACGTACAGGCTAACCAATATTCTCCAGTACTAGGCCTCAGGCCTTTCTCTCAGGCTAGTATTTAAACAAACACAAAAGAATGATTAATTCAAGTAAATTACCCACCCGACCATTGCTAATAATTAACCCTTTAATAAATGACATCTTAGCAGAAGCAAACAAATAAAGCAGCACATTAAATATCTACCATTCTTCATATAGTCCAGCTGAAGTCTTTATGTTTCTGAAAGAGTAAAAAGATGATAAAATAATACACAGACAGACAATCACGACATAGGACAAACATATAAGCACATATAATGAAAGCACATGCCATAAAATGATCAGCCGCATATTAATAGTGACAAGGACAATAGGACGAACATGACAAACAAAACAATATTAATCATGTGTTACATGACAAACTCGCAAATGCAACAAGAGCACATGTCATAAATCCTGCGTGTTCAAGTGGGTGCAATCTTATACTAAGTTGAATTAGTTGAACAAACCATGCAACATTTCATTAATAGATTAATTCATGTTACAGGGAATACATTTCACGAGTTAGAATAAAATAATTTCTGAAGCTCACTCCATCAACTCCCTCATCTGGTGATTTAAAAATCACCAAACAACACCCAAAAATTTCAGGAAATTTTAAACCCAATTCAGAGACATCACATTATGAATTCTCTCGGTATTAGTTTCCCTAAACTCCTGTTTCTGCTGTCTGGTCATCTCTTTCAAACTGAGCCCTTCGCATTTCCTCTAACTCATATTCCTTCTCTTGTTCCTTTCTGAGTTTAAAAATCCTTCTCTTTTCTCTCTGATGCTTCTTCCTTTTATGAATCATACAGCTAATTTTTTGCAGCATTATCACTATAATGATGACAATTACTGGATAGAGCAATTTGCCAATGATGGAGCGTCCAACTTCAGAAAACCAATCTTTTATAGCCTCCATTCTTTTCCCAATTCGTTCTGTAAAACTTTCTTCTTCCATGGGTTCTATCTCTTCATGAAACTGTGAAATGTTTTTAACAAGCAACTCTATATCCCGACTTTTGTCAGGTATATAAGTACAGCAATGCTGGACATGTAAGACCCCACAGACTCCTCCCTCTTTTGCAAGCAGAATGTCTAAGGCAAGACGATTCTGCATAACCATGCTTCTGGTAGCAACAAGTTCTGTATTGACTAATTGAAAACCACTTGCAGTATCTGTTGACAACCTATCTACGATTGTAGAAACCTTTCTGATTTTGATTGAATTCATGGTAATTGCTACCATAGGAATAACAGCACCAAAGATGTCTCCCAGGACTTCTGTAAAACTTTCTCTTTTGTACCTATTCAGGTTCAGGTGTTCACCGAATTCAAAGGTACCCTTTTCATTTCTGTCAACATGGAAAATTTTGGGAAAAACTAAGCCAAGATAGCATGTCCCATCCCAATGGTCTGGGAGGCTAAAATATGCTTTATTGCCACAGATAAAATAAATTCCAGGAAAAATTGGATCCTTACCACCTTTAAATCCCCATCCCCCTATGATACGATAGGTATCCTCACATTGACTAGCACCCACAAAAAAGTTATCATAAAGAGTGTTATCTCTTCTAATGCAAAATTTACCACTAACTGGTTCATCTATATGAATAGCTGCATTTGTGTTAACACCATTTAATTTAGCATCCTCCATTTGCCAGTACTTGGACTTGGCATGTTTAAGCATTTCATTTCTCTTGTAAACAGCCCTTCTCTCCTCAACCATGTTCAGGAAAGTCTTTTCTTCTGCTCTCATTTTGCATGTTAAATTATTTCTATATGCGTACTCATAGTTGAGTTCATTAGTAACTAAAAAGAATTCCCTCATCTGTTTCGCAGGTTTTACTTTATTCAAGCTATTTACAACTTTGAGATTTGCAAAAACCTCATCAAAGTCTGAATAATAATACACCAGATGACCAGTTTGATAAAACAAGCTAGCAATTACACTGCAAGTAATGCCATAAGTGAGAGGTAACATATTGTAGGTAACCCCCTCTGAAACAGAAGCAGGCAGCTTTACACAGACATAACAATCTTTAACATTCATCACTTTAACATATTCGGACAGAAGCCTTGAAAATGAATTGCTTGAGAAATCTCCAACAGATCTATCTTGATGAATCTCTGGATCATGCTCAATAACTCTGCTAGACTTGCCAGCATGTTTCTCATGTTTAGGCTCTACCTTACTTGTCATGTTAGTCTTAAGTTTTTGCTTATTAACATCAAAAGGATAAACTATAGCTAATATTAATCAAACTAGAATTAATAAAATCACACAAATTGAAGTCATTTTGCAACATCTTCTTAGAATTGAACACCTAGAAGTATCTGATCTAGGCATTCTGAAAAACAATTCGAAAAACAAAAATTTTAAATAATGTGAATTCAACCAACTAACTAAAAATGTGAGTGAGTGAACTATAAACTATGAACTATATATCCCTAAACAGCTTTTCTTCGACCTTGTGTCACATAAATATGTGCTTTCCAACTAAACACAATTTCTTCGACCTAAAGTCACCTAACAAATTTTCTTCAGCCTTATGCCAGGAAACAAAACCCTTATCAAAATAATAAACAACTTCAATCTTTGTCACTGAGTTCTTCCAAATCTTCCTGACTACTGCTCTCCACCTCTACAATTGGTGGGATGATAATGTAAGTCCACTCTGGAGACTTATACTTCTGATTTGGCTTTACTACTCTTTTTGTCTTTCGAGTGATTACTTCTATTTTCTTGTTTTCGTTTTTCTTTTCAGAGTCACCTCCCTGACTAGATACTTCGTTGATTTGATCTTTTAATTTCTTCACCAGTTTGAATTTCAAATTATCTTCAGGCCAAATATCTCCTTTCCTCAAGATTTTTTTCTTTGGCACACTTTCGTTACATTCAGCTTTCCAAGCTCTTTTTCTGAATTTTCTTATTTCAGATTCTTCATCACTTTCATCAGTGTCTGTATCTGAGACTTCAAATCTGTACTTAGGAATTTCTTTACTCGGCAGCTTCACTCCATTTGGAACAAAATCTTTACTGGTACTTGGTAATTCTTCTTCTTCTTCAGGAATCACCTTCAGCTTCTCAGTTTCAGGCTTCTTGCTCCTGAACACAGAGTTACTCCTTTGCTTTTCAATACTTCCTTGAATTAGATTTTCGTCTTGCTCTGAATCTTCTGCTTCTGAATCTCCCTTTTCTTTCTGAGATTCTTTTTCTAGCAGATCTTCATCAACACCTCGATCTCCAGTTTCGATATTCAGATCTTCTTCATTCAAGTTCTAATTCTCATCTAGATTTTCTTGATGTTGATTTTCTTGTTGATCATCAGACTCGGGATCTTCTGGGTCTCCCTATGAATCTGAATCAGTTGTCATTTCACTATCTTCATCAGGATTTTCAGGAGGTGGTACACGAATTGTATGGCTCGCGTGCACCCACCTTTTCAACCCTTTGCATTTAACAGCATTTGTTGTGACCAAAATCACTTGTCTTGCCTTCTGCCACCTTGGTACTAAACAGTTTCTTCTCCGATGAACTTTAGTCCTTACCCAGTCTCCGGGTAACAAATCATGGGCTTGCACTTTCTCCTTTGAGATTGCATCTGTTCCCACCTGATGAAATACAGAATTTACTATATCAGAAAGATTTTGGCAATATTCAATGATTGCACTAGCATTAATACTCATTAATTTTCCAACTGGAACAAATGCTTGCGTCATTACTCTAGCCATTACAATGTCATGAGGGCTAAGGCCTGTCTTTTTCTCTGGAGTGCTTCTTAATGACATCAAAACAAGTGGAAGAGCATCCGTCCACTTCACTCCTGTAGCTAGACACATTTTTGAAATTCTATTCTTGATAGTTCCATTTATTTGTTCAACAACACCTGATGCTTCTGGTCTGTAAGCACAATGCAGCTTTTGTTGAATATTTAAAGCCTCACAAATCAGTTTCATCAATCTGAAGGACTGGGTTATTTAAGACCCAGCGGTGCCAGGGGACAACACCTGAAACCTTTGTGGGTAACCTGCTCTGGCGTACGAATGACAGAGACACGGGACACTTCCTTCGGCGTCAAAGATTCAAGGTTTATTTACTGCAGGGAAACACAGAAGTCACAGGAAGTACAACGAGTGTAGTTCGGGGAGACTGCTTCAAATTGGTTCTATGGATCGCTCCTTTTATACACGATTCTCCTATAGGTTAACATGGTACACAAAAGTTTACGACTTGGTTCCCACAATTATCCCTGAGAGGGGTCGCTTTGGTCACTTTGATACATTCAAGGTCCGGAACATAAGTGCGGAAACATTTGGCGATTCCCAACTGTACAAACCCATCTTCCCACCATTAGTACATTCCAATCAGCAGTAAAACAGATCGAAGAAGGAACAAGAACAGGTGTGGAGGAAGATGGAAACAGTAGGGAGATTGGAAAGGGTGTAAAAGGGGAGGTATCGGGAAACACGAGCCACAGGCATCAAAGGGACGTGCCTAATGAGATGCACGGCTGAGACAATAAACCGACACGGCAAGATGAGCCTCGAGCGGGGCCATCTACCTTACAGTATCATCCCCCTCGTCATAAAGACACTTTCAAAGGACATGTGTCTTCCGCAGATGTCTTGGGAATCCCAGGGTCGCGAAGCGGACAACGTCCGTTCGCTGGCTACTTGAGGGCAAGAAACAAAATGGATGCCGTATCTAAGATGGAACCCGTGGGTACAGATGAAAAACCCACGTAACAAACGAACGGTTTAAGTTAGCACAGCGAAACTGCGCACACTTACTAAACTCGTCATTTGCGGTTCGTAGATACCAGACTCGACCATATTCGTGCGAGTCGAAAACACCACTTACAATTGCCACGGAACCTCAGACGCTCCTTTTGCCCTCATGTAGGCAAGCACCAGTCGGAATCATACTCGATATTCATCAGACCATCTAGATGTTGCTGCAACATAGCTCTGTCCAACCGAGTCCCCTTGGGAACAGGTGGCTGTCTTATACACGTTGTAGCACAGAGGCCACATAAGGCAGGACCACACTGCACACAAAGGCAACACGTGAACAGAAACGCCACAACAACTCCGATGATCATCAGAATCTTCCCACCCCAAGTCGACATCAGGCCCAAAAACCACCCAAGTAGCGTCCAATCCCCTACATCCACGTGTATGGATTCAGAGATTTTATGCAACTTTGAGATGGCTTGATAGACAGTCGGAGCGTTATCCAGAATGAAAATACAGCAGCTCGAATGGATCACCTTACATACCCCACCTCGATCTGCTAAGATCACGTCTAAAACCATACGGTTTTGTAACGTCATAAGTCTATCCGCCTGAAGTTCTGTGGTGATGTTACCAAGGGCACTGGCAGTAATATTAGCTGTCGATTCTACCACTCGAGTCAACTGTCTCAGGTTCCTACTATTAACCATAGGCCCCCAAAACGGGAGGAAACCCTTGAAAAAGTCTCCTGCCTCTTGACCGGCAGTATCCTCTTCGCTAATTACGCCTCTCACAACTCTTGTCTTGTGATAGTCTGCGTCTACAGTGAACGTCGGAGGCAACAGATTTGCGATAAAACATGAGCCCACAAAGTCGGAGGGCAACCATGCATACGCACGATCATGGCAGACAAAGTACGTACCCTTGGCAGCCAGAAACACAGGGGACGAGACCATCGGCAGAATGTAATTCTCGGTGCAAGCACTCTCTCCAAGTCGGGCTTTCGATCTTCGGCCACGACCCATTAGACAAAAATTACCAATGTGGGGTACGACCCATATCGGAGGTGAGCTTTTAAGCTGTTTATCACTCGTGAGCGCACTGTACTCAACCTTACTCAGGACCCTATAGGCTTGTACCTCTTCCTCTGGGATGAGCGACGGCTCATAGATATCTCTATCTAAATCTTCTATCGCTATGGACAAAGGCTTATAATACGAGCCAAGGCCAAGGTAGGGAGAACGTGGCTCTGGACTGGGGTGAGAATCTAGTGCGCTTCGAAACATTGTTTGGAATGCTCGAGCTGAACCCTGGGAACTATACGGTAAGACCAAATATGGAATTCCCTTATCCGTGGTATGTGGCATTAATCCACACACCCAACAATTAGTAGTATTAACCACTAACCTGTGCTGATGAAGGAGCTGAATAAAGGAATTATTGCGGAATTCTGCACGTCTAGCCTGCTCGTGTTCAGGTAAGATATGAAAGGAATGAGGGGATGCAGTGGAGGTAAGTTTAGGGTCAGAAGTAGGAGTAGGTAGGGCAGAAGGTAAGAAGTAAGACATCGTGTAATACACCCCACCCGCCAATAGTGCAGAAACAATCAGAAGCAGTACGAACATTTGAAACATAAAACATTTGGTACGAGTAAGTTGTTGTAACTTGAACCTTTGCGCCTGAGCTTCTTCCAAGTCCATCAGCTTTGAAAACGCCATCCCCTATGACCGTCCGCAACGTCTCTTGACGCACTTCGTTCCGTGTAGCAGTAGTCAATCCCTAGGAGTTCCCAGGAACCGACGGTCTTTAACCTAGCGTCAAGACCTGCTAACCAGAAGGAAGTACACGCGCGGCCCTACGGCCTTTATTCACAATGTATATGCAAAAAAATGTCTCTCAGCTGTGGAAGCAAAAACACATATGGAACGAAACTCAATATATATACAAAATAATTACAATGATACGGGTGTTCGGACTGATCATGGAAAACGGGATAATGCAATTATCAAGGGGCAGAACGGGATTTTTTTATTTGTCCTTAGTGCTGGAACGCAAAAAGTATCGAGTTTTCCCAGGACGTGTATGTTCATCAAACAAAGGATCCGATGAGGGAACAGAGTCCTGTTGATCAGCCGAATGTTCTGGTCTCAAGTCTTTTGATGACAAATGTTCAACAATGTCTTTCTGCTGCACTGAGGATTCTCCGACAGGTTGTGCGTCGCTGAAAGGTACAAACGCCGGCAATCCTTCAGATTCAGATGAAGCAATGCCCCTCCTCACCCACGAGTCTGCCGGCAAAGGAATAGGAACTTTCTTCGTATGGGTGGCATGCACCCAATTTTTCCGGCCTTCTAAACGAACGGCAGTTCTCGTGGAAAGGAGGACCTGGTAGGGTCCAGTAAACCGGGGTTCCAAGTTCTTCTTGCGGGCAAAATTTCTGGTGACCACCCAGTCTTCGGGCTGGAGCTGGTGGCCTGGACCCTCCGTCTGCGTCGGCAATGCTTCGTAAACCTGTTGGTGAATTAACCTCAGTTTAGCAGTCAGATCATGAAGATAGTCAATCAACATTGGGTATTCAAGACTGGAGAACACACCCGGTCTAGGGACCCCCCACACATTCGCAGGACGACCGAACACTATTTCATAGGGGCTAAGCCCTACTCGGGAGTGTACGGTTGCCCTAGTTGATAACAAAGCTAAGGGTAAAGCATCAGGCCACGAAAGACCAGTCGTAGCCTGAATCTTCGCTAGCTTCAGTTTAAGGGTGCCATTATACCCTTCAACCAAACCAGCTGACTGGGGGTGATTGGCGCTATGGAATTTTTGATTAATTCCAAGGCCCTCACACACACTCTTCATCACACTCCCCACAAACTCACTTCCGTTATCCGACCATACAATCCGAGGCATTCCATACCGAGGAAAGTATTCCTTCAGTAGGATTTTCGCAGTAGACAAAGCAGTATTGTCTTTGAGGGGATAGGCTTCAATCCATCGGGAGAACGCGCAAACCACAACTAAAACGTATTTCAGGTTATTGCATCGCTCCATATGGATGAAGTCTAATTGGATCACCTCAAAGGGACATGAAGGGGGAGCAAAACTACCAGGAGGAGTTGGGGTTCCCTTACCAGGATTGTACAACATACATACCATACAATTCTTAACCAATCGTTCAGCACATTTCGTGATACCATCATTCTTCCACACATGGGACAGCAACTTACAAATACCTTTCACGCTAATATGTGCTAACCCATGCGCCATTGTCACAACAGCCAGCACATACGCATCTGGTAACATCCATCTCTTATGTTCCGACAAATCAACCCAACAACCATTCGCATCCAACTTTCCCGTACTTTCTTTCCACTTCGTCTTTTCAGTCTCGGTGGCCTCATTCTGAATTGCTTTCACACTCTCGATAGTGTCCTCACACATACTCGATTCTGTAGGCCACCTAACCTAACTCATCACATACATTCTAGTGCTAAGATTCCGTGCGGTCTCCTTAGCAATCTCATCCGCAAAGGCATTACCACGACCAACATCATCCGTCACCTTGCGATGCGCACTACATTTAACAATCGCTACCTGCTTAGGCAACGTAAGTGCATCCAAAAGATCATTCACGAGCTGTCCATGCTGAATCTTCGTACCATGCGATGTCATAAAACCTCTCTCTCTCCACAACCGTCCAAAGCTATGGGCGGCGCCAAAAGCGTATTGGCTGTCGGTAAACACATTCACACGCTTCCCTTTCGCTAACACACACGCTCTAGTTAGAGCGATCAGCTCTGCAGCCTGAGCAGAGTTCTGATTCAATCTCGCAGTTTCAACAACAGTAATTCAATGTTACAACAGCATATGCAGTAGTCACATCACCATTCGGCAATTTAAAACATGAACCATCCACATGCAACGTTCCGTCTGGATCTTCCAAAGGAGTGTTTTTAAGGTCCACTCGACCTTTTGTTTCCTCTTCAGTTCTCAGATAGCAGTCATGGGCTGCTATTTCATCTGACTCTGTGCTAATGGGTAACAAAGTTGCCGGGTTCAGGACATTACAACGTTTTATCTGAATGTGGCTTGCCAACAGCGTCAACTCGTACCCAGACAACCTCGCACTCGTCAAGTGCTGAGTTTTCGTACGATTCAAAAGAGTATCGACTGCATGCGGAACCATCACCGTAAGCATATTATCCATGACCAATCCTGCTGATTGTCGGATGGACACCGCAGCTGCCGCTGTTGCTCTCAAACAACTCGGCAATGCTCTAGCTACCGGGTCCAAGGTCGAGGAAAAATATGCACATGGACGTTGCTTACCACCAAAAGGTTGCGTTAAGACACTCAAAGCACAACCTTCCCTCTCGTGAACATATAGTGTAAACGGCTTGCTGTAGTCAGGGGTACCTAACACAGGAGCCGAACACAATGAGTCACGTAATTCAGAAAAACTTTTCTGACATTCTTCCGTCCATGGTAAAGGAGTTGAAACATCCTTGCACGTAAGAGCCACCAATGGTTTTGCTAGCAATGAAAAATTTGGAATCCATTGCCTGCAATACGACGTAATACCTAGAAAGGCACGCACATCTCGTTGGGTTGTTGGCACAGTCATTCGCGCAATTGCTGCAATTCTCTCTGGGGTCAACCGTCTTCCCTCCTTTGACAATAAGTGACCTAGATAGGTTACTTCTTGACAACAATATTGTAGTTTAGAAGGTGACACCTTGTGATGTAAGTCACAGAGATGTTGTAACAACAACACCGTAGCAATTTTGCAAATGTCCTGAGTATCTGCAGCCACCAACAAGTCATCGACATATTGGATTAAGGCCGCACCAGCCGGCAACGTAAACGCATCCAGTTGACCCTTCAAGGCTTGACTGTAAATCGATGGACTCTCACAGTAGCCCTGAGGAGCGCATTTAAACCGGAAGCTGCGTCCACCAAGAGAGAAACCGAAAAGGTCTCTGCTCTCTTCTGCAATTGGAATGCTGAAAAACGCATTCTTCAAATCGATCACCGAAAGCCAAGATGCAGAAGCTGGAATCAGAGTCAGTAGCGCCGTGATGTCAGGCACAACAGGAAACTGAGGAATCACAATTTTATTTACCTCCCGTAAATCGATAACAAAACGATAAACAGGTGGTTTTGAGGGATCAGTACGTTTGAGAATGGGCAGTACAGGGCTGTTGCACACGTTTCCCCGTGTTTCTTCAATAACGTCTTTCTCGATCAAATCATAAATGATCGCTAACAATGCTCGCTCACCATCAAGAGAGATTCGATACTGGGGAATACGTGGCAACCGTACATTAGATTTCAGCTGAACAACATAAGGGGAGATGTCGAGCAGGCCCACATCATTGGGACCTGTTGCCCACAAAGATGCAGGAAGAGAACTCAATTCCGGTGGAAGCTTATCGAGAGACAAGTACATAGGAAAGACAACCCTCTCTCCTAAAGTAAGCTTTGCACCCGCAGGAGAACAATACAGAGTTGCATACAAACGTTTTAGCAAATCCAGGCCCAAAAGATTTTCACCACAACCCGTAGTCAAAATCAACGGAGCTTCTAGCTCACGAGGCCCAATTGTAAGGGGCAAAGGGCGCGAGACTGGATTACTAACAGGGGCGCCAGAGAATCCAACGGAAACATTTGTTAAGCCAGACAAAGGTGCGCCAGGGAGTTTCGAATGCATTATGGAACTTTTCGCTGCACCAGTGTCCAACAGAAAAGGCTCAACGACGCCCGATGTAGCAACTGCGACGTAAGGCCCTCTCTGATCAACCGGAACTGATACCACTCCCTCTCCTTGTCCATGGCTGTCCTAGTAATTACTGTCGTCATTTTCCTGATCGACGTAATAATCGTCTACATTGTACTGCGCAGATCGTCCTTGCGACGATCCACGTTGATCGAAACAATTATTGGAATTTGATGAGTTATCTGAACGGTCATTTTGAACACCGCGACCTCTACCACGTGGTGCCTGCTGAGAACCACCACGACCTCCTCGAGATGAGTTACCACTGTCACGATCGTTTAAAACGGGACAGCTGAATTTTAAATGACCCTCCTGTCTACAATAGGCACACTGATTGTACCCTAACGAAGATCTTTGGGAAGAGGAGTCATTTCGAGGTTGTGACCTATTTGATTGCGACTGCGGTCTATTCTGCTGCGAAGCATTCAGATTTGAGCGCGGAGGATACGCCTGCTGTAACTACACTTTAGTTTTTAGTTCTTTCGTCTTTTTATCAGCGCGGTCGTTCTCCTCTTTCTCTCTGTTCTCATAATACTGAGCCGTAGCCAATATTTGAGCCGAGGTAGAAACGGCCCACGCACTCTCAGAATTCTTCAATTTATTGCTCAAATCTGGCAATAAGTTAGAGACAAATTTGTCCACGAACAACCGTTGACCACCCTCAGTGCTCATATCCTGACCACTGTGATCGATGAATGCCTCGTCAAATCTCGTGAAGAAATCAGAGACACTCTCGTCCTTTTTCTGTTTACAAGCTGACAATTTGTCCCAGTTCACCCTCATAGCTGGCATAAGAGTTTTCATTAAGGTAATTATTCTTTGAGGGAGAGCAGTAATGAGCTGTTCAGGCTTAGCCCCACCAACTTGTCGCGTATTGGCCGCAGTAAGAGTAGCCCAATCGCCACCTAATTCGTTTGCGTGATCTTCATGCCGAATCTTAGCCCATACCGGTTGCGGTACGATATTGCCGAACAGCATGTCGATATCGGCAAGATTCATTATCGTAGCGTCTACAAGCTGCGACAATTCTTTATAATACCCTGCAGGATTTTTGCGAGGGTCAGGCAAAGATTGCTTCACCTGTAAAACTTCTGATCGTTTCCATGGGAGATGTATCCATACTCTCTGAAAGAACGGCAAGATCGGAGGTTGAGCTGCAGGATTACCTGGCATCCACACTGGTGGAACTTCCCGCTTTGGAAACTGACCGGACGCATCTAACTGCCTCTCAACGTCCTCAACAAACAAAGCTTGAGGTATAGGAGCGGGACGGAAAGATAACAACCGTTCAACAGCACGTCGAACATTAGTATCCACTATCAGTCCATTCGAGAACTGAAGCTGTAGGTCAGACAAAGCGGTCAACACCTCGTCAGGTGCATCGGCCGATATCTGATCACGCAGAACTTTGCACATTTCTTCGAACACGTATCTTTGTGTCGGTACATTGAATTGGCAAAACGTATCAAGTACAACACGTGGAGGATTTCTAAGAGGGTGCGTCATCCAACCCATCGCCATATTGTATAGCGAAGCACGTTCCCTGTTACCGGGAAGCTGACTACGTCTCTGAGGACCATCTGAACCAGCGGACCCAAAAACGGGTCCGAGAGAATGGAAAAAACTAGCCGCAACAGGAGAAGTACGACTACGAGTAGACGGAGAAGTATAGCACAAGGGACTAACAAGAGAAGAGGTAGAAACAGAAGAAGCAGCAGGAGTAAGTAAAGCAGGAGCAGTAGCGGGAGCAGGAGTATGTGGAAGCGGAGGAGCAGTAGGAATAGCAATAGGCAAAGGAGCAGGAACAGTCGGAAGAACGGGTGCAGGTTGAGGAACAGGCTGAGGAACAGGTACAGGGGGGACCACAGGAGCTGCGGTACCCTGTACGTACGGAGGTGGTGACTTCATAAGATAAGACATTAGAGGATCCTCAACTGATTCGTCCTTCTTATCCGACTCCGTTGGCAAAGCAGGATAGCACTTATCTATGGACATACGCTGTAGCCTATCAAACACTTCCTTTTCCTTAACCTCCTTATCACGCTGAAACTGCTCTGCTTTCTTTACAATGGTAGCAACACCATCTCTTTGATTACGTTTAGTCTGTCTGATCTCTTTCTGTCGGGCTTCTTTACGCCACAACCGAAAGGCATCAAACATGGCCGGCCTTGACTTTCTCTCAAACTATTTAGTCTCAAGATTATCTAAGATTGTTGTCTCAAAACTACCATGAGGTGGCCAACTAAGGGCACCATCTTTCTTAGTGTAACAGATCCAGTAATCATTAAAAGTAATCGGGCCTAGCCCGTGTTTGCTGTACAGCTCATAAGTTGGAGTTCCAACCGGAGGTATCGGACACGAGTCCTCCAGTCGGGAATCCGTACCACAACGTCTGAAACAACTAAACAAAGTACTGCGACCAGGCATCTTGCACACTAGCCGAGTTTCACAAACGTCAAGGGTTACGGGATTTACCAAGTCCCTGCAAAGAGCAAAAACCCTCGGTTTTTGGCGACTGCAGACGTCAAATATCACAACAAAGTACCAAGAACTACAAATGCAATGGAATCATGCAACAACTAAGCAACCACAACCAAGAACTCTGGGAGCGACCCGCAAATACTTAACTCAAAGATCGATGGCGTCACCAGGAAGGCCCGTCAATCGTCTCGCTATACCAAGGTCTACGCCAGGCGCCAAAACAGGTCTACAGTCAGGGCAGCAGTCCGTCGCAGCCGTCAGGAGGCGGGAATCTTCGCGGGAAAAGTCTTCGGGCCACTTGTTTCGACAACAGGATCGATGAAGCAGAGTGCACCTTCCCTCGGAGATTTCACACGAAGTTCCTCACGATCGTCGGGCTTGGACCGGTACCACTGATGCAGCCCCACCGTGGGCGCCAACTGAAGGACTGGGTTATTTAAGACCCAGCGGTGCCAGGGGACAACACCTGAAACCTTCGTGGGTAACCTGCTCCGGCGTACGAATGACAGAGACACGGGACACTTCCTTCGGCGTCAAAGATTCAAGGTTTATTTACTGCAGGGAAACACAGAAGTCACAGGAAGTACAACGAGTGTAGTTCGGGGAGACTGCTTCAAATTGGTTCTATGGATCGCTCCTTTTATACATGATTCTCCCATGGGTTAACATGGTACACAAAAGTTTACGACTTGGTTCCCACAATTATCCCTGAGAGGGGTCGCTTTGGTCACTTTGATACATTCAAGGTCCGGAACATAAGTGCGGAAACATTTGGCGATTCCCAACTGTACAAACCCATCTTCCCACCATTAGTACATTCCAATCAGCAGTAAAACAGATCGAAGAAGGAACAAGAACAGGTGTGGAGGAAGATGGAAACAGTAGGGAGATTGGAAAGGGTGTAAAAGGGGAGGTATCGGGAAACACGAGCCACAGGCATCAAAGGGACGTGCCTAATGAGATGCACGGCTGAGACAATAAACCGACACGGCAAGATGAGCCTCGAGCGGGGCCATCTACCTTACAGTATCATCCCCCTCGTCATAAAGACACTTTCAAAGGACATGTGTCTTCCGCAGATATCTTGGGAATCCCAGGGTCGCGAAGCGGACAACGTCCGTTCGCTGGCTACTTGAGGGCAAGAAACAAAATGGATGCCGTATCTAAGATGGAACCCGTGGGTACAGATGAAAAACCCACGTAACAAACGAACGGTTTAAGTTAGCACAGCGAAACTGCGCACACTTACTAAACTCGTCATTTGCGGTTCGTAGATACCAGACTCGACCATATTCGTGCGAGTCGAAAACACCACTTACAATTGCCACGGAACCTCAAATCGGTTTTCAAAATGAGTTCCGCAATCACTTTCAATGGTCACTGGAAATCCGTACCTAGGTATGATCACTCTCAGAAGCAATTTTGCCACAGTGACTGAGTCATTGTGACGGGTTGGGAAAGCTTCTACCCATCTTGAAAACAGACAAACAAATACTAGTACATATTTTAGTCTGTTATGCATCGGCATCTCAATGAAATCCATTTGTAATCTGGTAAAAGGACCACCCTCCCGTCCTATGGTTCCCAAACTTACAACAGTTTTCCTGCTTGGATTCATCTGTTGGCAGGTCAAACATCTTTGGCAAAGTGACTCTGCAATGATTCTGAATTTTGTATTGAACCATGTTTCTCTGAATAATCTGATCATAGAATCTCTCCCTAAATGTTCTGGACCATGGTACATCCATGCCATGTCAGCAATAATGCAGTTTGGCATTACAGGTCTTCCATCTTTGTAAACCCAAATTCCATCTTCCTCTCTTTGTCTGCATTCATTTTTTAACCATGTGTTTTTCTCTTCTTCATCTGCCTCATCTTGTAAATCTTTCACCTCCTGCCATGTTTCAACTACAGAATTTAGCATGAGAGAATTCATCGTGTGACTTTTGTCTTTTTCCCGATTGATTGAACGATTGTACTTTACAATTTTGTCTGCATACGCATTTCCTTTAGTGATGTAATCATCACCTTTCTTGTGAGCTGCACATTTGACCACAGCAATTTGCTCTGGTAACTGAATGCCATCAATCAATCTCTTGATCAATTTTGCATTTCTGATTGGCATACCAGCAGAGGCTAAATAACCTCTTTGAGACCACAGCTGTCCATAGTCATGAACTACGCCATATCCATACTGACTATCAGTCACTATGGTTACCCTTTTACCATCTGCTTTTTCACAAGCTCGAATTAGACCAATTAACTCTGCAATTTGAGCAGAAAGAATTCCATCAAGAGGTGAACCTTCAACAACATCTGAAACTGTGCATACAGAATATGCTGCTCTTAGAATCCCTTCATCATTTCTCAAACAAGACCCATCCACAAAGTAGACTATGTCTGATTCAGGCAAAGGAACATCTTTTATGTCCTGTCGTGGTTTTGTGTAGTAATCTACAACATCCAGGCATTCATGATCAATGTCATTTTCATTATTTACCTCAGTAACGACTCCATCTGGTAACAATGTGGAAGGATTCAAATTAACACACCTTGCAATAGAAACATTATCTGATCCCAGAATTGTTTTCTCATATTTTGTCAATCTGCTACTTGTTAAATGTTGAGTCTTACTTCTAGTAAGTAGAATTTCAACTGAATGAGGTACATATACCTTTACAGGAAATCCCATAATTATACCCTCACTTTGTTCAAGACTTACACTTGTTGCAGCCACTGCTTTTAAGCAACCTGGCAAAGCTTTTGCAACAGGATCCAAAGCAGCTGAGAAATATGCAATTGGTTTTCTCAACTTTCCATGTCTCTGAATTAACACAGACAATGCACAACCCCCCTTTCGCTGCAGTACAGTTCAAATTCCTTTTCATAATCTGGCATACCCAGGGCTGGAGCTTCACATAAGCTCTTTTTTAATTGTTCAAAAGCTTCCAGTTCAATTTTTGACAAACTGATTGGATCTTTTATGTCTGCTTTTGCTAGTCTCTGAAGTGGTTTTGCAATTACTGAAAATCCACTAATCCATTGTCGACAGCAACCAACCATTCCCAGAAACATTCTTACCTGTCTTTGTGTTGTCGGTGGTTGAATTGCTCGAATCATTTTAATTCTTTCAACTGTCACTTTTCTTGTTCCCTTTGCAATTCTGTGACCAAGATATTTTACTTCTTGTTTACAAAACTGCAATTTTGCAGGTGACACTTTATGTCCCTCATCTGCTAAACGATTTAACAGGGTAATAGTATCAGTAACACAATTTTCTCGTGTTTTTGCTGCCACAAGCAAATCGTCAATGTACTGTACCTGTGTAGAATTACCAGGCAATATCAGATCTTCCAGAGATTTCTTTAACAACTGATTAAAGATAGATGGACTCTCAGTATACCCTTGTTGGATACAACACCATGCTAGTATCCTATTCTGGAACCTAAAAGCGAAAATTTGCTGGCTTTCTGGATGTAATGGAACTGTAAAGAAGGCATTGCACAGGTCAATGACCGTGTACCATTCTGCATCATGCGGAATCTGATAAAGAATTACCGCAGGGTTAGGAACAATTGGACAACATGGAACAACAATCTGGTTAATTTTTCTCAGGTCCTGAACAATTCTATATGTTCCGTTTGGCTTTTTAATACCCATAACTGGTGAATTACATGGGCTGCTCTCAATTTCTTTTAGCACACCTTGACTTATGAATTTTTCAATTACTGGAATGACACCCTCGATTGTTTCAGCTTTCATTTTGTATTGAGCAACATTTGGAAAATCTATTCCCTGCTTTACTGTAATTTTCACTGGATCTATATTTTTCATAAGACCCATATCATTTCCTGTTAGGTCCCAAATTGCTGGATTAACTGGCTTTTTGAGCTCCTTTGGCAAATCATTTTTATCAAACACAGGAAACAGTGATGTTTTCTCTTCGTCAACCATTAACATAGTCAATTTATAAAGACCATCTTCTTCTGCTGTTTGCATTTCAATGCCATCTGGTGAGCAATATATTCTGCAATTCATTTTGCACAATATATCACGACCCAACAGATTCACAGGACTGCTATCACAAACTAGAAATCTGTGTTTATCTTTGTAGTTCCCTATTTCCACCTTTACTGGTTCTGTTAAACTTGTTTTAATTTGCTGATTAGCTACACCTACAACTTGGAATGGACTCACCAGAGAGAGGAAGGTTTTCTATTTCTGCTGATCTAACAGTAGAACGGGTAGCACCTGTGTCCACAAGGAAAGTAACATCAACATCGTTTACTTTACCATTTACAAATGGACCAGACTGATCTACCTCAAGAGTGGGTCCAAGCACACACTCTTCTTCCTCTCTCAGGCACCGTCATGAGTAATCTTCTGATGAATCACTCTCTTCTTTATCTTTTAGCCAAAATTGAGAAGCATTTGACATGTTAACTTTTGACACATTATTAACCAAATTACCTCCACAGAAACCTGTTTCAGGAGAAAATCTCTGTGTGTTAGCACTATTAGGGAATGGTGCTTGTGGTACCTGACTCTGCTGAATTTGACTTTGCTGTATCTGGTTCTGCTGAAACTGGCTTTGCTGTATCTGGCTCTGCTGATTCACTACCTCTCGCTGTAGCTGTCGCTGCTGACTTAACTCGTTTAACTGTTGCTGTAGCTGTTGCTGCGGATTTAACTCACACTGCACCTGTGGATTCAATGAATTATTTTAAAAATTTGTGGGCGGGTTTTTACACTTGCACTTCCAGTGTCCAATTTTGCCGCAATTAAAACATGGGAGCTTTTGTTTCAGCTCTTCAACATTCATATTAAATTTTGGCTTATTATTATTATTATTAAAACTGTTCTTGAATTTCCCTTGATTTTGCTGCTGCATAGAAGCTAACTGCTGTTGTTGCTGCTCTGCTACCTTCACCTGTGCCCACATCGCCTTTTCTTTGAGATTTTTCTGTTTTGCATCTAGCTCGTCACTGCAATATTTTGCCTTTCTCAGGATGTCATCAACTGAAAGTGATTGCCAGCACACAATTCCATTTCCAATCATATCGCCAATTTCAGGTCTCAAGCCATATACAAATCTGTATATGAAGTGGCTCATGTCCTTTTCACTTAATTTTTCATAGCTACTGTACTGTTTGAAAACTAACAGTAACCTTTCATAAAATGAATGAGCTGATTCCTTTGGTTCCTGGTTTCTTCTGTCAATTTTAACCCAATCTACTTCCTTCGGGGGAATTTTTCCTTTCAGCCAATAAATTACTTTATTATAAATGTCCATAACATCTTTTGCTGGGGCACCTGTAACCGGGTCTCGGGGAGGTTCTTCCTTTGGCCAATCCACAGACATTTTGCATTCTGTCCAAAGATCTGATGGGACAACAATGTCAAAAAATCCATCCAGATCAATCCACAGAAATTTTGACATTTTTATAAATCTATCTACCTGTCAATACCACTCAACTGGCTTTTCTCTCAAACGTGGGAAATCATTGGTAAACAGAAGAATATCCTGTCTGGACCAAGGAACATGCACATATCCCCCTCCTACTATTTCCCTCATTGGAAATTCAGAAACCACATCATTTCCAAATCTTTATCCTGTTCTTTATTCTTTGACCATTTTATTCTCCATTTACCTAATTCGCCTAATTTTCTGAGAAAGCTTATTAATTCTTTTATATGGGCCATTCTTCCAGCAGCATTTAGATTGTCAATATCTCTTTCAGAAAAATCCACTCTGTAATGTTTCTGCAAATGTTTTTGTTTACTCAAATCAATTTCTAATTCAGCAGCCATTTCTTCCAGTTGTTCATACCTGTTTTTCGTTTTCCACTGAATACTTTTACAGATAAAAAGCAATTCATCATCCTGATAAAAATTCAAATTGTCAGTACCAATTGTGCCAATGATCAATTCTTCTAAATCAGCCTTTAATTTTGCAACATCAAGCTTTTTATGATCAGGAGCTTCAGGGGACAGTCCAATTTGAGATAAATCTATTCTATTTAAACTTTTCTCTGACAGACCTGAATCTGATTCTGCCACTGATGGTGTTTGCGAACCCGACAGATTTCCATTTAATGTTAAATTTGGCATCATAGATTTTTCTCTATGAATCTCTGAAAGTTCTGAATAAAATCTCTCAGCCACTTTTTGAATTTCTGCGTTTAATGGAACTGTCTAAGCTGAATGTCTATTGTCTCCATGATCGAAAACCGGTACAACAGGACCAATAGTTAATGGTACTGTCACTGCTTCCATGCTTTTTGTCAATTGTTGAATTAAATCTTCCTTCGCTTTATTATAACTGGAAATTTCTTGCATGTCAGCAGATATTCTTTCTTGATTTCTCACAAAATTATTTTCCTGTTGGGGAAATCTATTTTCTCTAGGTGTACTACAATTATTTACTGACCCTACTCTTTCAGGTAATTTTAAAAATCTAGGAGAGCCTTCCTCAGCTTCCCTAGGAGGTGCACTTGGAGAAGTTCCTGTAGAAACTCTCGGGGTAGATTGGGAACCTGCTTGATAAGGTGGCGGTTTGCGTTTAGTAGCACAAATGTCTTCTAAAACTGCCTCATCTAATTCCTCATCAATTCTCCTTCCAGCTTTCTTTTGTTCTAGATCTTCAGTAATCATTATTCTCACTGGATACAGACCATCATACATGTCTGCCTTTCTCCAGCGTCTCACTTTGTCTTCATGTGTTTCTCTATTTAAAATATATTTTGAATTTCTAGGTGCCAGGCATTTGCTTTCACGCTCAAGTTCCATCATCTCAACCTCCCATTCAACCAATGCCTCAAATTGTGTAGGTCTAGGCTTCGGCACAAGATCCATCATTTTTCCTCTCAAATTTCGTAAAACTTTCATATTAAATGACCCATCTTCCGGCCAGGCTAATACACCATCGTTTCTAGTGTAGTGCATCCAATTATCAAACCAAATTGCAGTATGATAGCCATATTCGCCTTCCATATAGGCTGCGGGTGTTTTGTACTTATGAAGTAATTTACCACCACGCGTTTCAATTTTCTTGTCAGGTTTAAAATAATTTTTCACTTTCTGAAACCATGAAGGCTTCTTTATCTCACTATGTTTTAAGTCAAAATCGTTTGTTCCGTAAGCTTCGTAATGTTTTCCTGGTGTTCCGCTATTCAAGCCAATCCGTGCGCGAAAGACACCAACAAGCCAATCAGGTTATGCCGCGTCACCACCTTGCTCCACCAAGAGAAATACAGTGTTCGGAACTGACCAATCTGGTACCAGCTCGTCACTGTCACGTGAGCCAATCAGTGCGCTTTCTGTGACGTATGCTAGCCAATCACAGCGCGAACTGAAAGGACGTATGCTGCCGCTGCAGCTTCTCTGCTTGTTACTCCGTAAACTCACCCCTCCTTCACAAAACTTTTTTCACGGCGCCATTTTAAGCAAAATTTTCCAATGAATTTTTAATTAGTAACTACAAATAAACAAACCACTTGTCTGTTTCACTAACAAAGTGATAGTTTTACAAACATTCAGAATTCACTCTTCGCATAAAATAGACGACGCTATTTCTATACGATCATTTATTCGCGCATACATACGAAAACCCTAATCATTCACACACAAGATCTTGGCAGGACTTGAACCAACCACAGAAAACGTCAAACGTTAATAAGAATAGACGACGCTATCTCACCCTTCTCTCAAGCTTGGATAAATCCTATTACTCTTTTCACAAAAAGTTTTAAAACAGGCTCACCAGGTCCCTATGCTTAATGCTACAATTTCATAGGCAATCCTCGCTATACATTTAACCAGTCAATCTAATGTCCCTAAACTTGTGTTGTACGTCCACAACACGTGATATATTCTATAATACAATTTAGAAACAGAACAAATGCACTGTGTAACTCTTCTAGTCACACTACCCTTTGCCGGCAAATAACCAGGAATTTTTCACACTGCTGGAAAAATCCTTTCGACTACATTCAACAAATAAACAAACCTAACAAAATGTTTTAAACATGTATCCTATGTAATTCGCATGTAACATGTATGTTACCATAGTAACCGGAATCTGCTACCAAAAGAATTGATCCAGCGTCACCATAGAAATTCTGTCTCACATGCGTCACCATTCACTACCTAATACTCACCAAACTAATCAATAACCAGGCCCATGCACAAAGACAGAAAATCATGAAGCTGAATCATGTGGCCTAATTCACTACACTATTAAACTCATTTGTACATATTTACAACTGCAGTTTAACATTTTTATTCATGAATTATCAAAGAAACATTTAATTAGACCACTGAGGCCAATAGATTTAAACTAATGGTAACAACTCAAAAATCAAGACCAGCTTGACGTTTTAAGTCTTTTATTTTAAATTCTTAAATTTCATAAACTTTATTAGCTCCTTCATTAATATCAAGCATTTATTTATTAATTGGTTTTATTCATTTAATCATTGGCTCAAAAGGTCCGACACTTCAACATTGCATAAAATAATGAATTAAAGAAACATCAACCTTATTCCCTAAGTTAGCTTTCTGACCAGAAAAGGAAAACAATATTATATCAAACAAGCATGCCTTACGTGTCCATAGGAAAACGGACAGCACTTCGCCCTCAGGAAACAGTCAGCCCGCTCCCCTCAAAAGGCCTAATTTTTATACCTTTCTTACTCGCTAATCTAACTAAATGATATGTTTTAATAAATTGCAGCACCCTGATTGGTTGCTGACTGTCAGACCACCAAAACCACCTCTTTCCAGAGAGACAACGTCATTATATCATTGTTCATTGACATGAGGCGACACCGGCTTCCGAGGATTCGTTACAAATTTAAAAGTTGTTTCACTGATTTCCTCCAGAGCTCTGCAAAATCATCTCTGCCACTTCCTTGACCTTGTAGAAATAACATCCAGAGCACACAGCGCACAAGTCTCTTTTTGTTTAAGCCACAGTTCATTCAAAAAGATTGGCTTTCATGGAAGAGTTCCAAAACGACTGTGCTTGGCTCTGCTCACGTACAGGCTAACCAATATTCTCAAGTACTAGGCCTCAGGCCTTTCTCTCGGGCTAGTATTTAAACAAACACAAAAGAATGATTAATTCAAGTAAAATAAACCCTTCTGTTACCCACCGACCATTGCTAATAATTAACCCATTAATAAATGACATCTTAGCAGAAGCAAACAAATAAAGCAGCACATTAAATATCTACCATTCTTCATATAGTCCAGCTGAAGTCTTTATGTTTCTGAAAGAGTAAAAAGATGATAAAATAATACACAGACAGACAATCACGATATAGGACAAACATAAAAGCACATATAATGAAAGCACATGCCATAAAATGATCAGCCGCATATTAATAGTGACAAGGACAATAGGACGAACATGACATACAAAACAATATTTATCATGTGTTACATGACAAACTCGCAAATGCAACAAGAGCACACGTCATTAATCCCGCGTGTTCAAGTGTGTGCAATCTTATACTAAGTTGAATTAGTTGAACAAACCATGCAACATTTCATTAATAGATTAATTCATGTTACAGGGAATAAATTTCACGAGTCAGAATAAAATAATTTCTGAAGCTCGCTCCATCAGAGGCACTTCCATGTCTACTACTGAGGGGGGTCCAGTCTTCGCAGTAAGCAGCAGCATTTATTTCCCATCAGAATTACCAATTGATGGGGTCCAAGAGGGAGTTTGTTCTGACATGTAATGTTATTTGTCTGGTAGTGGCTGGTGTCAGGGCCGTGTGATGTTAGGGTGGATGCAGGTTGTATGTCCATCTGAACTGTCGATCAGTCCACCCAGCTTTAATTTCTCCCTTACAGTTTATCCAATCCCAAATCCTCAGATGGATTCCGGAAGAGCAGAAGTGCTCTTTCTTGCTATTATATTGCTGTGCGATAATCTTCCAAATGTCGGATAAGTGGGTGTTATTAATAGCAGATTACTCTGGAAAATAAAATGCGATTTTTTTTTATTCAGATGAACCCACTTTTGATAACACCCAGTTAGATGGCGGTTCAAAGAAGTAGAAATTCACTCAAATAGCTTACCACTTTTGTGAACACGGCAAACAGAAGTCAATATGCATAATTCTTTCACTTTCACACAGAGTGCTGCAATAGTTTTATGTCACAGCAGAAAACCAATGTAGAACGCTTTGCGAAACTGAAAGAATTGTGCATGCCAACTTTTGTTTGCAAAACTGATCGCAGTGACCAGCTAGTTGTCCCATGTGGAAAGCAATGCCATAGTCTAAAGTCGTTTTGTTTGGACTAGGATATATCACCGGACCCTTTGTTCCAGGTCGGAGCCTGTCTGTGGCCTTATAATGTGAAGTGAAATGTCAGATCTTGAGAACTCAATTTAACTGCACGTAATCCCAGTCTGACAGACCACTTTATGGGAAGCTTGAATGTCGTGTGTGTTTGCCAGACACCATGTTTACTGGCCATTTATAAGAAAACCTTACATTACATAGTGAACATTGCAATTAATGACTGTGCTCGAACCTTTGTCGTGTGTTATTAAAACGCAGCCATGTAATGTAATGTAATGTAATGTAAAAATTACTTATAAAGCGCGGCATTCACCGGACGGTTTCTTGGCGCTGATCACTTGTTTGGTAGAGGCAGAGGGCGGGAGGGGGAAGGCTTATGTGTAGATGCTACGGAAGAGATGAGTTTTTAGGAGAGACCTAAAGTGAAGGTAGGAAGGAGAGAGTCTCAGTTCCAGCGGGAGGGAGTTCCAGAATGAAGGTGCCAGAAAGGAGAATCTGAGGCCTCCGTGTTTTTTGCGTCTAAAACGGGGAGTCTGGAGGAGCGCAAGATGAGAAGAGCGGAGGAGCCTAGAGGGAGCATAAGGATGCAGGAGAGAGGAAATAAAGGAGGGACCAATGCCGGCCAAAGATTTATGAGTCAGGCAGCCCAGTTTGAACTTACAGCGCTCTGAGACTGGAAGCCAGTGTAGGGCTTTGAGGAGGGGACGGACGTGGTGGTGTTTTGGTTGGTGATAAATCAGGCGAGCTGCCTGATTCTGTATCAGTTGTAGTCTATTAATTTGATATTGTGGGATGCCAGCGTACAGGGCATTGGCGTAGTCGATCCGAGAGATGACTAATGCCAACAGTGCTAGGGTGAGGGCCTCAGTAGTCAGAAAGTGGGCGATTTTCCGGATCTTCCTAAGCTGGAAAAAACAGGAAGACACAGTGGCACTAACCTGGTGCTTCATTGATAGGTCCTGGGAGATGTAAACCCCCAGGCTTTTCACTTTGTCAGCAGGGAGGGGGGGGGGACCAAGGGAAAGGGGCCAAAAAGTGGAGTTCCAGGGATTGGATGGGCCTCCGACAAGAACGAGCTCCGTCTTGTCGGGATTAAGTTTAAGATGATGAACGCCCATCCAATTACTGATGTGGCAAAGCGTGGACTGGAAATCTTGGGCCGCTTCATCCGAGGAGTCGAGATTGAAAACGAGCTGAATGTCGTCTGCATAGTTGAATGCAGTGACATTCCTGCCGCGGAGGGAGCGGATCAGGGGGGAAAGGTACAGGTTAAAAAGAAGGGGTGACAGGGACGAACCCTGTGGGACACCACAGGTGACCCTCGTCCTGCCTGCCGTAAACTGGGAAAGACGGACTGATTGGTGGCGGTCCGCCAGGAAGGAGCGAACCCAGTTAAGGGCCGTTCCAGTGATACCCGCCTCTTTGACACGGTCGACTAAGATGGTATGGTCGACCGTGTCAAAGGCCGCCGACAGATCTAGGAGCACCAGGGCTTGACTGATGTTGGAGTCAGCGCCTCTACGGAGTTCCTCCATGACAGAGAGGATAACCGCCTCTGTCGAATGGGCAGGTCTAAACCCGGCTTGCTGGGAGTCTAGAAAGTTGGAGTCCTCAATGAAGGAGCTGAGGACGCTGGTCACATGTGTCTCAAGTACCTTACTAAGGTAAGGAAGAAGGGAAATGGGACGAAAGTTACCCAATACCGAAGGGTCGGCATTGGGTTTTTTTAGTATGGGGACCACTTCTGCATTCTTGAACTGACTGGGGACCATGCCGAGCAGGAGGGAATTGTTCAAGAGAGTTAATGGAGGAGTAGGGCAGGCCGAAAAAGCGGCCCGGAGAATCGCCGGGGGGCAACAGTCAGTGGGGGATCCAGATGAAACTTTGTTTAGAAGGGAGAGGAAGTCTTCTTCGGGTATAGAGGGGAGCTGGGTCAAGGAGAGGGGATTAAGAAAGGGGGCAACCTCCGGGAGGGACAGCGCCGGGGGACCAGAGGAAATACTGTTTTTGATTTTGCTAATTTTGTCAACAAAAAAGCAGTTAAGAGAGTCGCAGAGTACCTGAGATGGGAGGGGTTTGATAGTCACCCTGTCCGGGTGAGAGAGCTCCTCCACAATAGCAAAAATATCCTTAGATTTTTGCGCAGAGTTGAGAATTTTTGTGGAGAAGTAGGCAGTTTTGGCGGCTGAAATTGCCTGTTTATATTCTCCGGATAATTTTAGGAAGTGAGATTTTTCTAAAGGATCGTAGTTTCTACGCCAGTGACGCTCGGCTTGGCGAAGTCCCAGCTTTAAGGTTTTAAGGCTGTCTGAGAACCAGCGATGTGCGTCGTGGGGGCGCTTAGTTCTAATTAACTTAAAAGGGGCGATCTTGTCGCTGGCGGACTCCAGCCATTTGGTGAGTGCGGCTTCCTGGGAGTCTAGAGAACCTGGGCCGGACGGGGCTGAAGATATTAGAGAGGAAAGAAAGAGGTCGAGGTCTGCTTTATTCTAGTTGCGGACCAGGAGGCTAGGGCCTTGGCTACGGGGGGGCGGCGGGGGGACCAAGAGAAGAAAGGAGATTAAGAAATGGTCCGACCAATGACAGGGAAGGATCGTGAGTGATTTAATTTCGAGGTTGTAGGTCCACACCTGATCTAAGGTGTGGCCTTTGGAATGAGTGGCTGTGTGAACATGTTGGAGGCCATTGAGCCCACTTAATAAATCAGTGAAAGCCAAGGAGTGAGGGCTTTCGTGCGGGTCCGACGGCCAGTAATTAAAATCTCCTAAAACCAGGAGTTTGGAGTTATTAATTGTGAGCTGAGATAGTAGATCGCAGAAAAGGGAGGGGAAGTTGGGCATGGGTTGAGGGGGGCGGTATACCAAAACGCAAGTAAGAGGGGACACCGAGGATTCGAGTCTGATAACCAGACAATCAGCCTGGGGGATGGTAAATAAAGAGAGGGAAGTGAATCTGAGGGAGAGTTTGATGATAGCGGCTACGCCACCTCCGGGTTTACTAGCTGGTCGGTTGGTTTGGAGGATGTAATACCCCGGAGGAATGGCTGCCAAGATATCAGGGGAGGAGTCCTCGTTCAGCCAAGTCTCAGTTAGGAGTAGGATATCAGGACGATCTGAATCCAGGAGATGGCAGATGTCATGTTGGTGACTGACTAGCGACCGGGTGTTAAGGTATGTGATAGTGAGTTCCATGTTAGCCGGTGACTGAGCAGGCTGTGTTGTGGGAGTAGGGAGGGGAACAATGTGCACGGAGGTGGAGGAGGATGGGAGGGCCCTAAGCTCTGGGAAAACACTACGGGCGTTGAAGACGCCAAGGTGGCGTAGTTTTAAGTAGCTGGTGGATTCCAGCGGCCAAAGGGAGTGTAATGCAATCAAGTACCTAGGGGCATAAGACGTAATTTGGGCAGAATGACGGGCCCCGGGTCCCAGCCGGCCGCGGACGGGCGCAGACGGGCTTGCCTTATGCGCGCCTTCGGCGCGCAATCGTCGCGGCCGCTGCGCTCTTCCGCTGCGCTTCCTAAATAAGCACATCTTTATAGGCTGGAGGTGAAGAGGGGGCGTGGCCTCGTAGTGGGCGTGTCCTACTCCTACCGAGGAGGATAGCGCTAAGGAAAAACGGCGATTTCCACCCTTAGCAGCGCTCGTTTTGGCTCAAGAACAGCAGCCTGCACACTGCAATCATGTACCAGGTAAAGGGGTGAAATAATTAAAAGAGCAAAATTTCCACGGTTTTTTAAAAAAAGTGACAGTTATACACAACATACAGCAACTCCCGGCTGAGCCTCAGGAGCAAGTGGTCATCAGCACTCTAGCAATCAGAGCGCCTTAAGTAGCGATGTGGAAGGGGGCGTGGCCTCGTAGTGGGCGTGTCCTACTCCTACCGAGGAGGATAGCGCTAAGGAAAAACGGCGATTTCCACCCTTAGCAGCGCTCGTTTTGGCTCAAGAACAGCAGCCTGCACACTGCAATCATGTACCAGGTAAAGGGGTGAAATAATTAAAAGAGCAAAATTTCCACGGTTTTTTTAAAAAAAGTGACAGTTATACACAACATACAGCAACTCCCGGCTGAGCCTCAGGAGCAAGTGGTCATCAGCACTCTAGCAATCAGAGCGCCTTAAGTAGCGATGTGGAAGGGGGCGTGGCCTCGTAGTGGGCGTGTCCTACTCCTACCGAGGAGGATAGCGCTAAGGAAAAACGGCGATTTCCACCCTTAGCAGCGCTCGTTTTGGCTCAAGAACAGCAGCCTGCACACTGCAATCATGTACCAGGTAAAGGGGTGAAATAATTAAAAGAGCAAAATTTCCACGGTTTTTTAAAAAAAGTGACAGTTATACACAACATACAGCAACTCCCGGCTGAGCCTCAGGAGCAAGTGGTCATCAGCACTCTAGCAATCAGAGCGCCTTAAGTAGCGATGTGGAAGGGGGCGTGGCCTCGTAGTGGGCGTGTCCTACTCCTACCGAGGAGGATAGCGCTAAGGAAAAACGGCGATTTCCACCCTTAGCAGCGCTCGTTTTGGCTCAAGAACAGCAGCCTGCACACTGCAATCATGTACCAGGTAAAGGGGTGAAATAATTAAAAGAGCAAAATTTCCACGATTTTTTAAAAAAAGTGACAGTTATACACAACATACAGCAACTCCCGGCTGAGCCTCAGGAGCAAGTGGTCATCCAGGAAGGTGTTTTACCGTTGTGCTTTGTTTATCTTCCCCATTAAAGCAAACAATGTTATTGTTAACAACTTGACACTTCTAGGCAGCATCTACTT